>NC_140275.1:612204-648081 GCF_964030765.1 Micromesistius poutassou
GTGCGCCACGCCCACCCCGCCTCCCTCCCTCGCTCTCTCTCCCCCTCTCTCTCTCTCTCTCTCCCTCGCAACAAAGGACTCTGTTATGACCCTTGGGGACATCAGACTGTTCTTCTGAATACCAATTAGGGGGAGAAAAGAACCGAATCCAGCCTTTATGCTACGATTTCCCAAGCCTACTTTCCCTGCTACTTTACTCTAATACAATTAGAGTAAAGTAACTGTAACTTATTTTAAACATATTTTTATTTGTACTTATCTTTATTTACTTTATCTTGTATTCTTGCTGCTTTGTGGCTGCCTAAGCCTACGGATTGTAGCCTACTCTTGTGTAGGCCTGCTACTTGTAATAAGATGTAGCCTAATAAAAGCGATTCTGATTCCGTTTGAGCGGTATTAGTAAAGAGCCAGGCGGGTCACATTCAATTCAATTCAATTCAATTCAATTCTTACATCATCTCAGGCGATAAGCTCCCAACTCTTCTCTACTCTATCGGGGGTTACTGAACGTTGCGTCAGGACTCGAAAACACGGCTGAACTCTCATGGTACCCATCGCTAGATCATCGAACACATGTCCAACGGCAGACGATCGACAGATAAATAACGTTCTCCGTGCCGAGTTGTTGATCATGACAGAGAGAGAGAGAGAGAGAGAGAGAGAGAGAGGGGGGGGGGGGGGGGGGGGAAGCCGATGATTGGATGTTCTTCGCGCCTCGTTATAAGTCGTTTACGGAGCGTGAGACTCACGGGGGAGAAAGACGCGCGATGGGGGAGGGAGGGACCGGCGGGGGAGGGGGAGAGAGGGGGAGGGGGAGAGAGAGCAACGCGGACACAGCAGCGTCCACACTGCCGTCCCTTCTGGAGCCGCACAGTGGTGGACCGTAACGGTGCATGTGTTGAGCTCAGCTCGAGTCGGTTCTGGAGTTGTGTGTGAACTAGTCCCACTTGTGCACAAGTTCTTACTTATAAACGTGAGTTGGGCTCGGGTCTTGCACGCCTGGGGTGGTTTGGTGGGTGGGTGGGGGCGGGATACAACTCTGTGCGTGGCAGCGTTTCTTTTTTTTTGATCATTCACTCCGCTCGGGACTGTGAGGGACCACACGCATGGATGGATGGATATGGGACACCTGCTGACCCTAGGTAGGCTCTTCACCGGACTCATCTCAAATGTCCGTGTTTGAATTGTTAATGGCGGCAGCTTAGTGTGCGGAACTCTGAATGGTTTAGTCATATCATAATAATAAAACAAGAACAAAAGCGAATAACTAATGACGTAATTAAGGACTCAATATTCAGCCCCTAAGGCGGTTTTATCAATGTATATTATTGTGATATACTCTTCTCTGGGATTAATTCAAATTATCGGAGAAATTTCGATGGCGCCTGCCGAGTCCCTAACATGATGCAAAGTGCGGTTTGGAAGTTATTTCATCTGGTGATGGTGCGTGCGCACTATCAACATCATCACGAATGTGTAGGCCAATGTGTCTGACCACTACGGGATATTTGCATCAATCTCCATGAGAGTGTGTGTTCAAACAAACAAACAAACAAACATGCGTGTCATATATAGGCCTCCCATTCATCAACAACACAGACGCTCTGTTGTTGCCTTAATCAGATCAACCGCCCAACATTACAGTGAGTGTGTCACATTCATTCCAAACTCTGTTTAATCTCTGCTTTGAACACACACACACACACACACACACACACACACACACACACACACACACACACACACACACACACACACACACACGCACACACACACTCGTCTCATGGTAGAACACTTTTGATCTCATGCCATTTGGTCTCATTTACTAATTTAAACATATCGTGTCCATCCATTAACTTACTAATAGAGTTAAGCCTCCTGCTATCTAAAATAATTGTACATATCATGCAAATTAAAATAATCAATCCTGACAGCCATAAAATGACAAAATGGTGTATTCTTAGATGCCTGATTTGCTTTAATTTTATTTAAAATAAACCTTCCTTGGTGAAGCATGAAGTCATGTGATGTAGTGTTCATTCACCCGTCCATAAAACATAACTATTTCATTACATTTATATTGGAGTACCATAAACATGTAGTTGTTTCAATCATCTTCACAGGAAACTCACAACAACTGACACCCAGAGATGTACTCAATTTACACTAACAGCAATGTTTTAAACACAGTTAGTCATTAAGAATCTCTCAGCTTCAGTGACCGATCTGTGCGAGATCTAAAGAGGCTTAATAATATTAATGTAATGCTGAAACTTTTTAATATTGTACAATGCAAATGTATCTTCTGGACTGTAGTGTCTCCATAGAATAAACTAAATTTATCGACTGAGGGAATTATCATAAATATTTACTTCTTTAGCATAAATCTTTCTCTCACTAAGGAACAAAATGCATGTAAGCATTTCTAGTCATTAGTATTATGCACTCTGTGAACCTACACTTTACAAAATACTCTTTCTTAAGAAGTACTGCAACAATATGTTGGAGTTAAAAGTGAACGCATAGGTCACTTTCATACTCCTCCCTTCAAAAAGTATAGCTGTTGACCTCCCAGCTCAGGTCAGGTAACACATGTTCTGTAACGTGAACGGACGGGGACAACGGCGACACCACAGCACCTATTTCAATGCACACAAACTTTGCACCCTTGTATGTTCGCACTAAACAAACAGATGCACGGTTCTGCTCGAACACACGTGCGCTGTGAGAGTGCGACACAGGATATTAACTGTCAGGTTGTTGCGTCCTCTCCGTCCCGCCCCTCCTGTACGCAGCGGCTGTACCGCTCGACATGGAGGTGAGCTGCTGGGAGACGGCCCACCACGGCCACCCGGCCTCTGAGACCTGAGCACCCTGGACGCCCCCGCCCCCTCTCTGGGGCCCCCCGCTATGGCCGACCACCCGGGGCCCGGCCTGTCCGTGTGGGCCATCGCCGCCATCGTGTGTAACTCTGCGGTGGGCGTCCTCCTCCTCGTTCTGTTCGCCGTCCTCTACAAGGCCTGCCGAGTGCCCTCCAGACCCCCCAAGGACACGCCGGCCTTCTTCACCGTCCTCGAACCAGAGGCCAGGGAGGAGAAGTACAGGCCGGTGGCCCCCTGACACCCCCAGACTCCTTCACGTGGTCCACCTTGACGGGGGCGGGGGGGGGGGGGGGGGGGGGGGGGGGTCTGTGTGGCGTCTGGGAGCTCTGGAGGAGGAGTTGGACACTGGCCTCGAGTCGAGGAGACGATGCATCCTGGCCAAATATGAAGCGCTTCTTCTCCCTCCCTTCCTCCCCTTCCTGAGCAGGAGATGAGACACACAGTGTTCTCCGTGGCGTTGCTTTATCCACGAGTCCTCCTCTCCCTCGTCAGTGTCCCTCACCTTCACCCCAAGCCGGTTAGCGGAGCTCAGACCAATCAGAGCTGAGCGTGTTGCCTTTGAAGGATTATGTAAAGGAACAGAAAAATAAGAGGCTCCACAATCCTCTTATCTTCACAAACGCTGCTGGGACCGTCCATCTGCCTCCTCCACACGCTCCTGGACGGCTTCTCCTTCCCCTTCATCTTCTCCTCTCTCCCCTCCTTCAATTGGTCTCTTGGTGTGTGTGTGTGTGTGTGTCTCTCTCTCTCTCTCTCTCTCTCTCTCTCTCTCTCTCTCTCTCTCTCTCTCTCGCTATCTCTCTCTCTCACAACTGAGAAGCATTTACAAAGGAAAGAGCAAGGAGGGAGGTGAATTCTAAACCAGAGGAGTTGAGTGAAGACAGAGTGAGTGATGAGGGTGAGAGAGGGAGACAGAGTGATCAGGGTCAGAGAGGGAGACAGAGTGATCAGGGTCAGAGAGGGAGACAGTGATCAGGGTGAGACAGAGTGATCAGGGTGAGACAGAGTGATGAGGGTGAGAGAGGGAGACGGAGTGATGAGGTTCAGAGAGGGAGACCCGGGACGAGGGAGGCTCCATGAACAGCAGCGTCTGGAGCTCTTCCAGATGCTGCATCATGTTTCTACTGGGTGGAGAGATGATCAGCAGATAGGTGGAGAGATGGTCAGCAGAGAGGTGGAGCAGAGATGATCAGCAGATAGGTGGAGAGATGATCAGCAGATAGGTGGAGAGATGATCAGCAGAGAGGTGGAGCAGAGAGCTAACGCCAACAAAGAAAGGGAATGAGAGTCAGGTTGGAGAGAGAGAGGATTGAAGTTAAAAGGCAAGCTAATGCTGAAGCTAATCTTTTTCCAGCACTATTATATTCTTCGGACAGAGCCAATTGTTCTTCATCAATATATATAGAGCTTGAAATATCCACAGTGCTAATTATGTAATTTGCAAGCGTAAAATTTCAGTCACTCACATGTCCATCATAATCCCCATTATTCTGACGGCATTAGGAGAAAAAGTGCCACGCAGACTATTCCAGTCTGGAGAATATATTATCTGAATTGCATTTCTATACTGCACTATTGTCAATTTTTTTTTTGTTTCTATTGGTTCATTTTCCTATTGGAAAGCATTTAAACATAGGGTCCCCATATGACCTATTAATGAAATCCTAAAGGTACATTCACATTCTGATGCTATGCTCTGTGTCGGCAGTTTTATTGACAAAACTAACTTTTTAATGTGAATTTAATATGGCAGCATTAAATGAGTCTCCATAGGCGTTGGTGTCTCTTCGATGTATAATTTATTTTCTTAAATAAAAAAGTTATGGAATGCTAATACCTGGAATGTCTATCTTTCTATTCTCCCCCCTGTGGATGAACGTGCGTGTGTGTGTGTGTGTGTGTGTGTGTGTTAATAAGATGGAGAACATGGTAGACAATGGAGGCTAATACCAGACACAGATGGGACAAACTTTTGTATGCCCCCATGCATGTGTACATTGAAATATCGCGGTGCACATTTAACAAATAGGAGAGGAGTGGAGCGTTCACCTTGAAAAACCTACGTGACGCACATCTCAGCCAGCACCCCCTGAGAAACATCATCTGTGTATCGGGTGGAGTGGGAGATGGTTTAAACCCTCCTGAGCTATGAAGACCTTCTTAGTTCTTTACGTCTCTTACCTACAGCGTTGCCATACTTGTCAGCTGGTTGTCAAATACTGACACGTTTTCCCACAGAGCAAAGAACTTTCCATCAGGGCATCCACAGAATTCACTGGCCCAGCCTACACCAGTCTCCGCAATATGACAGCTGCATCCATCAACACGACTAGGAACCAGGGGGCCGAGCCAATGGAAGCCATCCCCTCTGCTGAAGGCAGTGGGACTGGAGCTCTGCATTATATAACACGAACAAATACGCTACAAGCGAGAGATTACAAATAAAGGCAGAGTGGCCGCAGTAATCTGCAGCTCTATCTGCCTCAGCTGTACGGGTTGTGTAACCAATACTCACTAGATCCCCTCCACTGAGGGGAGATGCTCGCTGCAATCTTGTGCGTGACTGTTTCTGGTGTATGTGTGTTCATTAGGAGTTAAGGTTTGTGTTGTACCATTGCCAATGCAGCAGTTTTTGTATTTGTCTCCTTTATAGGTAAGACACATATGTAGTACATGAGTGTGAAAAAGAGGATAGACGTTGTTTAATTGGGTCATACGTTTATCATGGATTCTTGGATAGCAAATACTTTGATATTTTGTCGTACTCAATACTGAGTAGATGTGTTTTCCCGCCTGTGTGTGTGTGTGTGTGTGTGTGTGTGTCCGCCTTCTTCAGACTCACCCTGACATAGAGCCTGTGTCAGCTACTGGCCGGATTGACAACTTTGAATGCCAAATAAGTCCTGTTATAAGACTATTCTAGAGTCAACTGTAAGGATGACCAATCCAATGTAATATTTATTTTAAAAAAAAATGTGTGTGTGTGTGTGTGTGTGTGTGTGTGTGTGTGCGTGCGTGCGTGTGTGTGTGTGTGTGTGTGTGTGTGTGCACGTGTGTGTGTGTGTGTGTGTGCGTTATTAATACAGCAAAGTCACACCATGTGACTTGTAATGACTCATCAGGCAGAACTCTAATCCAGTTTTCATAGTCAAGACACCAAAGATTCATTAAAAACGCTTGCATGCACATATCCGCATGCGTGCACATGTACGCACACACACTCACACACACACACACACACACACACACACACACACACACACACACACACACACACACATACTGTAATGGAAATTTCCATAGAACATGTTGTTCACAAGACACTAAGACACTGCAACCCCTCAGTTCTTTTCTACAGTCACTCTTTCTCTGCGCTGATCGCCCTCCAGGGGAACCGAGCCTGAGAGAGACGGCCTCCACCGGCTCAGACGCAGCACAGCCACGAGCTGCAGCCCGGCCAGCGGAGCAGGGGCCCCTGTCTGCAGCCGGGCCCCCAGGACGTCTCCCTGCTCTGACACTGGAGCCTGCCCACTGGTGGGGGGGCCCACTGGTGGGGGGGCCCACTGAAGTGCTTCAGCCTTTGGACGCCTGCCGTGTTGTGTGGCCTCTCTGAGCAGAGAATACTTTTCTCTCATACTATGTTTGACCCTTTATTGCAATAAACTCTTTAGATTTATTCTGAGTTGCGTCGTCAATACAGTTCAAAGAATTTCTACCATGACACACACGCACACACACACACACACAGAGACAAAAACACACACATGCAGACACACACACACACACACACACACACACACACACACACACACAAAAACCCTTGATATCCAATTGTTATAATTTGCAGTGATGGAGTCTGACTCTGCTCTGTCTGCAAGGTTTAATTAAGGGACGAAACAAACGATATAACAAACAAATATTGTCAACACTAAGAAAATCAATTATATGAATGAAAACATTTTGGAGAAACAATGAAACACATGATTGTGCGTGTGAGAGGGAAAATTAGAAACTTAAAAGTGTGTTTCATTCTATCTAAATGCTAATTACTCCAATTCAAGCTCAAGACATAGGCCTACAATACAAACACGACCTTTTGATACATTTAATAGAATACATTTCCAAACATATGTTTCAATTAAGTTGCACACTTATGAGCTCCAGGTAATTCATATGCAACAAACTCTACCCTGCCCAACTGCTCCAGTTTACGTCAAATTGCCGATCAAACGCCCTACAAAACTGCATACAGATGCCTTAGCAGTGACCCAAATAGACTATATTTTTCAATTCCGATTTAACTGCACCCTTCATCATTCAAATCCTGTCCGTGGGCCTATTTCTTATTTGTTGGTGTTAGATTGCCATCTGTTGGCACAGTTTACGGGTACTGGATAAACGTGTAGTTGCTGGTTTTGGGTGGTCGGTCTGTTGACGCGTGGCGTTGCTGCCCTCTGCTGGTACGTGTTTGTAAGGACGACATGTTGACAAAATGTAGCGATGACAAAAAAAAAAAAAAAAAAAAGATAATGATGCTGGACCACGATAAATCCAGATTAGCTGTTACCTAATAGCTGAAACACGAATTGATCGTACTCCGAATCATATAATATTATAGCACTAATATCCAGACAATTGTGTTTCAAATACCGTTGTGGTCATATTTCCAATTGGGTTTCACAAATCAACATTCGCTCTGCCAATGCAGTCCTTGTTTTTCTTCTTGCATCACTCCCGGTCGGACCTCTGTGGACCCACAGCGCTGAGTTCACTCCCATCCCAGCTGGCCAGACTGCCCCACACCCGGAAGTGGGTGGATGTCGTCCACTGATCAGAAGCGTTACACCGCCTGCTGGGATGAGGCTCAAAACACAGGATCCTCACAGGAGACCGTTACAAATCTGAGATAAACGAAACCAAATCTAAATCGTATATCTATATTCATCGTCACGCAGGTAGGAGATAAGGAGGCTGCGGGAGGAGATTCATCATTGCGCTTCGCCAGGATGATGGAGGAGATAGATCGATTCCAGGTCCCGAGCGCCGTGCAGGAGGCGGAGATGCAGTCTGAGATGCAGCCTCTTGTGAGTCAGATATCTTTTGCAATGCATTGATTTTATATTAGAAATTACCCCCCCAAAAAAATATATACATTTATGGGCCCATATATTGATCGTCTCTCATTCCCGGTATGGTTTACTGAGTTTGAACGAGGCCCGTGTTATGGTTGTGTGCGTTCATCCTCCATCACCTCCCATGTTTACGATCATGTTTAATTGTGAAAGTCTGTTCACGATTTAGGAAGATGTAATCCATTGTGAAATCCATTGTGAACGGGGAGAGCGACGTGTTTTCGTTGAGGGATGGGTTACTCAGCAGCTGCGTGGGGTGTGCTGCGTAGCAGCAGCATCCATGTCTGGGGGAACCAAACCACCACGGGTCTAGCCCCGTCCACAGCATCATCAACTTATCCCTCGCTTCGTACACAGTCTCAGCAGTTCGGAGGTGACGTAATGGATTCAACGTCTCCTCCTTTCTAGACTATCGTCACTGTTTGTATTCTAAGAAGCAGAATCTGGGCTTCGTACCGAGCCGTGCTCCGTTCTGCAGTGGCTGGTCCCCCTGGCAGCATGGCGCCACTAGGATCAATCAATTGCACTTGTTCGGTAGCTTCCTAACCCCTCCGGCCCCAGAGAGCCTCTACCCGCCAGAGTTCACATCCATCTTCCGTCATCTTAGGAATCGACTTGTCTGGACATTGATTGTTTCCTGTGTAGAGCAGACAATATTTATGATGAACAAGAAATGCTGTAAATGTCATAGATATATTTGTTCTTGTACAAGCTGCGTAGTGTAATGGTTCTATAATGAGTTGTATTTGTACTATTGTGTACAATCACGAATCAGACTATCTTCCGATACACAACCATACTTCCTGCAGGCCTTTATAGGAACATAGTCTGACGGTGGCTCCCAGCTGGTTCCAGGTTTGAACTCCAAAGTCCCCTTAAGCCCCGCCCTGTTCAGTAGGGGCGTGGCCCACGTCCCTCGACGGTCGTCGTGGTTTCAGTGAGATGTGTTTTGTTAAACGAGTGCAGGCTTCGCGTTCTTAGCTTCAAAGTAAAGCAGGGATGTTCATCTGCTGCGTCAGTCGTTGAGCCGTCTGACCTCTGACCTCTGACCTCTGACCTCTGACCTCAGGACCCGGCGTCATCCACAGCCTCCTCCGAGGCCGACTCGGACCCCCGCGAGGCCGAGCCCGCCAGCCTCACCTACAAACCCTCGGCCCTGCAGATGAAGATAGGTGAGGGCCACGCCGGCCATGTTGCTGTTTGTCATCACGTTTGTTTACAACGTTGAGGTTATATAAGGTTATATGTTGATCACTCAACATATAACCTACAACACATAACCTGTACCTTATAACCTGTTATACAGGTCACAGGTTATAACCTGTTAACAATTATAACCTGTACCTTATAACCTGTACCAATACAGGTCACAGGTTATAACCTGTTAACACTTATAACCTGTACCTCATAACCTGTACCACCACTTATACAGGTCACTGGTTATAACCTGTGACCTGTATAAGTGGTGGTACAGGTTATGAGGTACAGGTAACAGGTTATAACCTGTAACCTGTTACCACGTATGACCTGTACAACAACTGCTTTGTTTAATATCTGAGTCGTATTTTTGACATCATCACAGCTTTACAATTGGGTCTTGGAAAATCATGGATTATTTTGTTTCCAACCCTAAACGTATGTTTTAAAAATTAATTTGAGCAACATTGAGACGTCTTTTTGCAAATAGGGTAAATAAAAAATACTAAACTACTTGAAAATGTCTGCGAGGGCAAAAATGAACCGAACCCCTAGAATAGGTTTACGATGCCCGTTTCATATGCCCTTCGTCATTACATGTCCCGTCTCACAACTCGTCTTCAGGCGACTTTCAAGAGGAATCCCCGACAGTGAAGCACACTCACTTTTGTAACAGCGATGTGTTGTTTGAAAATGTGAGTCTTTGGTGTAACACGATTGATCCACTAAGATGGAGGCCACGGAATGTCAGATACATGATCAAGGCCTTCTCATTTTTGAAGGGGTAGGTAAAAAAAAATAAAATAAAACAAACATTTAGCAGCTGTCACATCCTTTGATTAAGAGTCCCCTCATGCGTCATCGAGTGCACGTTTTCATTGGCTGCCCTCGCCTGACGGCTCTGGGTGTTCACCGGTGACTCACTCGATCTGAGACTGACTCATGATCTGACTCACGATCTGAGAAAGCATTTTGTATCCGCCCTCCGACAACCCACCCCAAAAGTACAGGGCTCTGCTCTGACCAGAGCCTGACTGAGGATCAGTCTTTCCATTGAGTAGAAAATCTAATTTTTTTGTTGTAATTTGTCCAGTTGAGGTTTACCCTGCTGTGCCGATACTCAGCATCTCCTTCTGTTTACTTTGTGTCTCCCCAGATAAACAGAGGGAGCAGGCCAGGAAGGCCTCCGTCAAGACCAGTACCGCGGTGGGCAGTCCGGTGAACCAGCAGCCCAAGAAGAACAACGTTATGGCCAGGACACGGTAGGGGGCCTGCTAGTCTGGCTCATGGTGTTCCGCTTTAGTTTGGACGCAATGGACGCTCAGATTCATCTTAGTTTCCTGCAGAGGAAAGCGGTGTTTTCCCCGTTATTTCACGGCTCCTTGTGGAAGACTGTGAGTCCCCTTCCCGTTAGAAAAGCACACATCTCCTCAAACGCATCTTCTATCAATTCCAAAACATTTCTCCACTAAAGCATTCGCACCGATACCAACTTACAGCGCTGTCTGACCGCGCCGCGCCAGGCCTTCTAGCACCGTACCAAACCGTGCCCCTCCGTTATAACACACTGAACAAAGATGACCCCAATCCAAGCCTCCATGGTCCTTTCTACTCTGGTGGTGGCGCTCTGTGCCGAGAACGGCACCCTGTCTGTTCAGGCGTCAGGCGCCAGCAGCAGTAAACAGCAGCTTCAAATGGACTGAACGCTGAAAAGGGAAACCAACCAGTTTGGACACAGAACCAAACCTCGGTCACGTCACTTTTGTGATTGGCTGTGCCAGATCTGAACACAGGTCTGACGTCTGTACTACCCGATACTGGCCGGTATTCGGGTTTCGATCTCCCGCAAAAATACTTACTTGAAAAATAAATATTCTGAAATGGCGCTGGTTGAAAGAGAAGCATTTATGTTCCGTTTAAAAAACAAACTGTGGTGGGCCGGGCCCACAGCGGGGGTGCGTTGGTGAGAGCCCAGAGCTCTGTGCATGCGGTGCATCAGTCAGGGCGATCCCGGTGCCTGTGGAGGAGGGGGGTGTGGCTCCGAGAACGCAGCCAGCCCTGGTGGAAAACACATCGCCATCGACGCCTTTAACGGCCGGACCTGCGTGCCCACCCTTCGTATGCCAAAGCACACTTCTGAGCATGTACTGGGAAAATCCCAGCAGGCTCCGACAGGGCCTGTGGTTTTAATGGCATAGCCAGTTGTCGACCCATACGGTGCCCAGATGGCCGTCCGCACACCTGTGCACACTAATAAACACTGCGTTCTAAGGACAAGTGAAGGCCTTGGGACTCTGAGACCCGCCCAGAGGTCAGCTGGGGTGAGCAGTAGATGGGTCAGGAGCAGAACGCGTCTCCTTTACTCCGGTCTCTACACCGTTCTGAGGAGGGGCGTTCGGCGGCGTGAGGCCTGGAGACGCGCCGTCCTCGTGGATTCCTCCGTGCCGCTACGCCAGCGTCTGCAGAAGGTTCTGTTCTCAAGAAGAGACCGATCAGCTCCTCTGGTGAGAGGAGCCCTTCAGCCAGGAGGGGGGGGGGGAGTACAGAGACATGAGGCGCTTGTTATCCTAACAAGACATCAACATATTGAGTATTAGGCACCGATATCCGCCAGCACTAGAGGTAGGCTTTGATCTAATGCAGGACTTAAGAGGACGTCCTTAAACCAGCCATTTATCAATGAGCTGTTTGTAAAACCAAACAAGCCATTGAGGAATTGAACGGTCTATTCTGTTGGGATTTGTCTACTTAGCCCCAAATATTTAATCCATGAATTTATTTCTTGAGAACTTAATTAAGAGCTAATGAGATGAACGGCCTACTGTACTGCCCAGGCCTACTGAAGATGATTTGTGAGTTCATATGGCAGAATGTGAGGCTCTAAACATGTTAAAATAATCACACACTAATTCATTTGAAACCATGGTCTTCAAACGATTCAGAAGGTTTATTTTGAGTTAACGGCCCGCTTGTGGGACTGAAATACAATCAGACCATACAAGCATCCCATAATGATGCTCACCATCTTTACTGGGTGAGAATAACATATCATAACGGCAGACATAATTATGATTCTTTATGTCTTGTTATTATTGGTGATATTCATTGCCTTGACTGTCCCAGGCCTACATCTGCTTACTTCATCCGTTTCTGACAAAGCCCCGGCCAATCGGATCAGATTCCCCACGAGGTCGTCCCAGAGGGCGGCGACCGCGCCCGTCGCCGCTGTGAGGTCAGCGGGTCCACGCCGCCGTCATTCTGTCAGAGCCAAAAATAAAACTGGAAACTAAATACGACGATATGACGTACGTAAACCAGCGGCGGCGACGCGCCCTGAGACGAGGGCTGGGTTCAGGTCAGACCTGTTACTCCGTCTGGCGTGGGCGCGGGCGTGGGCGCGCCCGCCCCCCCCCAGGTCTGTCTCTGAGAGTCGTCTGTGTGGTTCACCTCAGATCCACATCAGATCCACATCAGATCTCATCGTTCTGTATTTCCCCTGGTGCGGGTCCTGGTTCATGTCTTTGTGTCGGTGCACACCTGACCTGAATGTCTGCTGCATGTCCGTTCTGTACGGCTGGTTTACCCCGGCTGTCTGTAACGGTCTCTCTCTTATCTTCTTCCTGTCCTCCAGATTGGTAGTTCCTAACAAAGGGTATTCCTCCCTAGACCAGAGTCCGGATGAGAAGCCTCTGGTGGCACTAGACACAGACAGGTGAACACACACGCACGCACACACACACACGCACACGCACACACACACACTCTCTCTCTCACACACACACACACACACACACACACACACACACACACACACACACACACACACACTCTCTCACAAACACACCCACTCTCTCACACACACACACACACACACACACACACACACTCTCTCTCTCTGTGTCTCTCTCTCTCTCTCTCTCTCTCTCTCTCTCTCTCTCTCTCTCTCTCTCTCTCTCTCACTCACAAACACACCCACTCTCACTCACAAACACACCCACTCTCTCACACACACACACACACACACACACACACACTCTCTCACAAACACGCACACGCACACGCACACACACACACAAACACACTCTGTCGCCCTATACCCTATACCTGTTGTGTGGTATAGGGTTCTATGTAGGGCTCATGCCCCCTGTCCCTGTGTGTGTTTGTGTTCCAGCGATGATGACTTCGACGTGTCGAGGTACTCCTCGTCAGGCTACTCCTCCGCCGAGGTGAGGCGGGTGGGATGGCACCCACTCAATCAGGTCTCCCACGCACACTTTCTGTTAATGCTGCATGTGACTGTGAGGCTTAAAGTGACGTATATATCATGCACCTTGAGCTCTGAATGCCTCTCCACGCCGTGGGTCACTGGCGGCCCGTTCACACACACAGAGAAGCCGTTTCTCAATTCACGTTCTCGTGTGTTCTCGTGTACTTGCGTTCTCGATAAACGTCATCAGTGGTAGCCCAAGCACTGTTCCAATTCCAAGTACGCGAGAACGCGAGTACTGTCGTAAAACCCGTGTGTGTTCTCGATGCGTTCTCGTTGAGGCAGTTCCACCGAGGATGCATCGGAGGTGACTCGTGTGGACTTGGGACCGTTAAATATCCCAGAATGCATCATCGAGTCCGCTGCTGTTCCAATTGCAGAGTGCGTACTCGCGTTCTCGGAAGTCTGTACTTGAAAGTCCGGACTTGCCAAGTACGTACTTCCAAGTCCGCGAGAACGTAGTCTGCGTACTTGGTGTTGAGAAACGGCTAGAGAGTCGGGTCCAGAGTTTCCCTTTCACACGTGCAACACACAGCAGGAGAGGTGTTCACACACACACACACACTGGAGATCCTCCTGATAATTCAGGGGAGGGGTGGCGCCGGGGCAGAGCGATGAGGGGGAGGACGTGACGTGAGCAGGATGCGGCGCGAGTCGCAGTGTTTTGTTTAGAACACATCTGAGACGGCGGGCGACCAGCGCTGTGATGACGACTCTCTGGTGACGTCCGTCCTGCATTCATTTAGACGTATCTACGTATACCAGCAGAGGAACGCAAAACACAGACGAGAAGAGTAAAGTAGGAGGCTGACGACAGCAACACGTGGACAACACGTTGTGGACACGTCGTGAACACGTCGTGAACACGTCATTAACATGTCATTAACACGTCATTAACACGTCATTAACACTTCATTAACACGTCATTAACACGTCATTAACATGTCATTAACACTTCATTAACACGTCATTAACACGTCATTAACACGTCATTAACATGTCATTAACACGTCATCAACACGTCATTAACACGTCAGCAACACGCCCGCTCGCTCGTTTCCTTTCGAATTCCTTTACACGGGGGCCTGATAGGTTGGAGTTAAGTTAGATTCTTGTATAATTATTGTGGTTCTTCACTCATACCTGGGCACAGATGGTGCTCAGGCATCCGTTGTTGGTTTTTAGTCAAGATGACTACGGATCTGGGCGAGTGAATCTCACTGATCACAGACCGCCGCTGTAATGATCAGTTCTCCACCATAGGGGGCACTGTCTGTGCAATCAGTGGAAATGAAGGCAGGACCGAGGAGAATCAGCCTCTAGCCAGCTGCGGTCACATGACACCAGCCTTAAGACTCAGTTATGGCTCCACGTCGACGCAACGCGATGACCCCGCAGACACCTGGTCGCAGTCGTGAACCTGCGTCGGGTTTTAGTGAGCGGACCAATCAGAGCCCTCGCTGCTGTGTCGCCTCGACGGTAGGTTACAATTTTTGGGATTTTTGTGCGTTTTGTGACGTAACGGGTCCGTAACCCCTCTGCGTTGCGTCGGCGTGGAACCAAACAAAGCCTTCACCTGATTCCCTTGAACTCACTTCCTGTTGGGCACGGTGTCTGATCACTGGTCCTACCTGATCATCAGATCAGAACATCAAGTCGCGTTCATGAATCCCAATGTCATGTGGTGTGTGTGTGTGTGTGTGTGTGTGTGTGTGTGTGTGTGTGTGTGTGTGTGCGCGCGCGCGTGCGTGCGTGCGTGCGCGCGCGTGCGTGGTTGACCTACCTGTTGTAACCCACCTGCCTCTCATGCCCCGCCCCCCCCTCCCCTCCCACATGGCTAATCAGCAAATCAACCAGGACCTGAACATCCAGCTGCTCAAAGACGGCTACCGCCTGGACGAGATCCCCGACGACGAGGACCTGGACCTCATCCCGCCCAAGTCCGTCAACCCCACCTGCATGTGTTGCCAGGCAACCTCCTCCAGCGACTGTCAGATACAGTAACCCCCCCCCGCCCCTCCCCCCGCCCCCTTACTCTACACATGACCCCCTCGCGACCCCATCTGCCCAGTACACCTAGCTGCAGAGCGCCCCCAGAGAAACGGTGGTGGTGGAACAGAAGATAATCCAGTGGAACAAAAAGGAAAGGCCAAACAAGATGTAATCCCCCCCCCCCCCCCGAGACAAAGATAGTCTGTTTTAAGTGTATTTATTTCATTTCCTCCTATGGTAGGAAACATGCGTCTGTCTGTCAGGGACCTGTCTCTCTCTCTCTCTCTCTCTCTCTCTCCGTCTCTTCTGGTGACATGTTGTGACACCCTTATGATTACCGCTGCTGCCCCGCCTACATAACCACTAGGTTGTATTTATTGTACCTTTTTCGATTCCAGCTTATATATTTACACTTTTTTGTAGTTTATTCGAATTTTGTGAATTGTGTACGCGTGTACGAGGCGAACACACACACGCAAACAAAGCACTGAAGGATTGTACGCTGAGCCGAGGAAGGCAGATGTAGACGCCGTCGTTTTAGAAGCTACTGAATTAGTCGTACTGCACGTGTTTGTGATGTAGCACAGGAGGCATCGCACTGAATCAACCCGATACCCCCGCGGACCCCCTCCCTCCTTTGGACAACACCCCCCCCCCCCCCCCCCTCACTGGTTCTGGACTGGCTGTCACTGGGGAGGGGGGGGGGTCTGACCACCAAGGGCCACAGAACGATAAGAAGCACACAGAAGAGAACAGATAGTTAACAAGTCATGGGACGACGAAGACAGGTAGCCCTGTTGCTAACAGTTAGCCCTGTTGCTAACAGGTAGCCCTGTTGCTAACGGGTAGACCTGTTGTTAACGGGTAGCCCTGTTGCTAACAGTTAGCCCTGTTGCTAACGGGTAGACCTGCTGCTAACAGGTAGCCCTGTTGCTAACAGTTAGCCCTGCTGCTAACAGGTAGCCCTGTTGCTAACAGTTAGCCCTGTTGCTAACAGCTAGCCCTGCTGCTAACGGGTAGACCTGTTGCTAACAGGTAGCCCTGTTGCTAACAGGTAGCCCTGTTGCTAACAGTTAGCCCTGATGCTAACAGGTAGCCCTGTTGCTAACGGGTAGCCCTGTTGCTAACAGGTAGCCCTGTTGCTAACAGTTAGCCCTGCTGCTAACGGGTAGCCCTGCTGCTAACAGTTAGCCCTGCTGCTAACAGGTAGCCCTGTTGCTAACAGTTAGCCCTGTTGCTAACAGGTAGCCCTGTTGCAGTTCTTGGTGTCCTGATGTTTCTACTGCGTATCGTCAGACCACTGTTTTGGCACTGTTGTTTTGTTGAACTTTTAGTTAATAATTTTGAACGTCTTATTGTTGCACATTGAACATTTGAATTGTGCATCGTGAACCAGGTTTGCTTGGTGTTTATTCTTCCCTATTCCAGAACACACAGTGACAGTCTTATCTGAAATGAACTGGGTCGAAAAGGGAAGATTCCTGTTGTTCCTCCTCCCACTCCCTCCTCCAAGGGCCAAAGGGTGTGTGTGTGTGTGTGTGTGTGTGTGTGTGTGTGTGTGTGTGTGTGTGTGTGTGTGTGTGTGTGTGTGTGTGTGTGTGTGGGAGGTGGGGAGGGGGGGGGGTGAATAACTTGAGTTATACTGTAACACGGTTCCTAACTGGAATAAGCTCTTTTTTGTTTTTGGACATACCTTATTGTTTGACCTCACGTCGGGTCCTCCCCCCCATGTGACATAAGGGACTGCTCCCCTGGTGGCCGTCGTGTGTCTCTGCGTCGTTTACATGTGGAGATGACTTCCTTCTGTATTCCCATGAATCAGAAATCACGTTTTTTTTATCTAGTCGATTTATTATTATTGGCTTTATCTTTCATTATTGGCTTTTTAACACTTAATGTCATTTTCTGTTATATCAGTTGACGATTTGGAAATGGAGTATGCCTTAATTACAGAGATGTTTGAAAGACGCGTGTATTTTTTATTTCCCTACTTGGTTTATTTAAAATAACATTTGCTGGTTTATGTTATGTTTTTACTTTGAGACATGGGGGAACATTGTCTTCATCTTGTTTTTAACTATTTTTTTGTACTGTAAACACTTTCTTTCCAGTATTTAACAATGTTCTGTGTAGTGTATGAAATCAATAAATAAACACGAAGCTAGTGAAAATATATACTCACCCTACTTCATGTTTCATTACTTGTACCTGTCAAATATTAACATGAAAATATCTCTGACCTTGTGGATCCAATACTCCCTTTTTTTCCCGGAAGAAACCGCAGCCACACGGGTTTGCAAAGAGTCACAGTAACCGGGAGGATGAAAAACAAGCAAACAAACACCGTTAGAAAGACCTCTTGAGTTTATTGATACAACTGAGAGGATCAGACGTCCCCTCCATGAACATGACGACCCCCAGCCCCTGTGCTGGGCCCTGGGCGACCCCGTACAGCGGCCTAGAACACAGCCCAGCACAACCCAGAGTCAACGCCTCAGGCTGAACGCCCCCCCCCCCCCCACCGCCGCCGCGCTCCTTTGAGGCTGGGAGGTGAACCCTTCTCCGCTTTCCCCGGGGGGGTCGGATGGGAAGAGGCCCGTCTACGTGTTGAGCATTAAAAGGCATTTGGAGATTCATTATCGATATCACAACCGTTTGATTGGATCTCCAGAGACGACCCTGGTTTCATGTTGTACAACATTTCAAAACAAAATACTTTCTTTTTAAAATAATTGCACACGTTATGGAAGAGATGGTCTTAAACAGCACACAAAATCAAGCATCTGAAATGAATCATCTGTGTATAATGTGCTTCCAATTCTCCCCAGGGGCATAACTTCTATTTCCTTGCAATAAACACCACACCGTCCCCTCAACGCATCACCACACTAATCCCTTGGTGGTAGTTCACCAGTGATTAGTGTGTACATTTACGCTTGCACATGGTCTTCTACACAAAGAGGGAATTTAGCGTTGTGAAGTCATCAGAATATACAATTCTAGAAAATTAATGTATAAAATATAGTTATGACCTAATAATGTCACAAGTTTCTACTATTAAGTAGAATCCAGAGTCCAGTGAGTGAGACATTCAATCACCTATAACATTTATGCTATAAAGATTTGCAGTTAATAGTTGTATACTTTCTGTCTCCTTTGCATCAATATTAATGTATTTCTGGAAGAGACAGGGAATTGACTAATTAATGATTACTATGAATAATTATCTTGGGAACCAGCTGGCTGATAGCAGAGTGAAGGTATGAACTGATGTTAGTAGCTATCCCTATTATCTACTTCTTGGAAAATACTTTAAGTCTAATCGATACACAACTATATCCAACTCTAAATACTTGAGTTCTAGATTACTTCAATATAACCAGTTTAACATTAAGCTAATTATATTGTATTGTTAAACTACGCGAAGGCCTCTGTAGAACTAAAATCGCTATTAGATATATATTATATAGATCACTTCCATAGCTCGACAGCCAAATGTTGTTTTCCTGAATTGGTCTAAGCCTATTAACACAGTCTGTCAATAATTGAACAAGATTCCAACACATATCGAATGCGTGATTTATTTACCGTTGCCTCCTCTTTAAAGGTCTGCGTTAATCTAGAAAGCTATACACAAAAGGCTTCTCAATCTCATATTATTCAAGTATAAAAGAACCAGAGTTCCGCGGACCACCTCGGGCAAACGTGGCTCAGCTGCTTCTCAACCGTTTCCTCGGCGGTTTGCGAGTTAGAAATAAGAAAGGCGACTCAGAAGAATGACCACTGTTTCTAGGTAGTATCAAAGAATCAATTTTGGAAATGGAAAGATAACTTTACACTGCGTTTGCAATATTTACAGAGAACATCTGTACACAGTTGATCTTGTCTTTGTGTCCAGTAATTATTTACAGTATAGTTTTGAATAGTCTGTAGTGAACAGGGAGTCACCGCCAACACAACGCAACGGTATTGGCACTGACAAAACACCGCTGAAACCGTAGTGTGCTTTGCGTATCTGCGTGTCTGCGTGTGATTGTGATTGTGTATGCGTGCGTGCGTGTCTGGTCGTGTATGCGTGCGTGCGTGTGTGCGCGTTCGTGTTCCCGTGCACGTGAGTTCCCTTGCGTCTGGACGGGGGCGGCTCCTAACCAAACCCGACGGGACTTCGGTCTCCGGAGTCGGACGAGGAGACGGACAGGGAACAGCGCCGCCTCTTGGCCGCGCCGGCGCACTGCAGCATGCTGGGCTGGAAGCCCGCGTGCCGCCGGGCGTGCTTCGTCAGGTGGTCGCTGCGCATGAAGCTCTTGTCGCACAGCGGGCAGTTGAAGCGCTTCTCGCCGGTGTGCGTGCGGTAGTGGCGCGTCAGCTCGTCCGACCGCGAGAACTTCTTACCGCAATCTTTCCAGGTGCACTCGAAGGGTCTCTCCCCTGCGGACGGAACACACACACACACACACACACACACACACACACACACACACACACACACACACACACACACACACACACACACACACACACACACACACACACAAAAATTAGTTCCTTTTATGGTCAATGCTGCTAAGCTTCTGTAACAGCAAATTGCCAAAGATAATAAACAAGCTATTGCGATAGAATCAGCTCCCCAACCACCAGAGGGGGCGCGTCCTCTGACCACGTGTCTCTTGTTTACAACCCAAGAAGGGGGCGTGACGGGGTGATGACGTATGAGGAAATAACTGCGCAAGGGGGGGGGGGGGGTGTTATCTCCGGTTAAGAACATGTGGGGACAGCAAAGTCACAGTGACCCACAAGTGAGCAAGAGATCACGTCTCGTTGCCATGCGAACATTGTTGTCCGGGTACCTTAAGCCTTCACTGTCGTTCCGTTAACGCGTTTTGCCATAAAAGCTCTCCTCCAACGCCTTAATATCCACCGTTTAAAACGCGAATGTCAGAGAATGGCACAGATACTGGGTAGCCCTAGCGTTTATATCGACGTCATGTATCGCCGACACCGTGCGTCATGTCTCAAGCCGAGGAACACGATTTCACCACATCTGAACTCCGCCCAAACTATTTACAATGCACCACAAATACGCGGTGGCGGCGGAACGCGCTGTACCCAGAACGGAACACCAGCGCGCGTCAACAGCCGACTGGAGACCCCGCCCCCGGCCTGCGGAGAACTGCAGTCACACCCCTTCACCGGGACACACACACACACACACACACACACACACACACACACACACACACACACACACACACACACACACACACACACACACACACACACACACACACACACACACACACTATTCGGTTAAGCCCTATTCCTTTATGGAAGGCGTACTGCATTAATAGGCCCAAGGGGACCGGGGACACACCGGATAGAGACAACCGCTCTGACGCCTTCGCCCAGTGGTCGAAGTTGGCGTAGACGTGTTAAAGGAATGACAAAACGCAACTGAAAAGGACGAACGAGCTTCGTTCGGGTTCACATGACCGGAGGTTCGCTCGGGGGTCGCTGGACTCACCGGTGTGGACTCGTAAATGAGCCTTGAGGTGGGACGACTTTCCGTACATTTTCCCGCAACCGCTGAACGGGCAGCTGTGCTTCTTCTCGGGTGACTCGTGCCTGACGGGTGATTTTTTATTCCGGTACCGAGTCGGTGCCGGCTCCGGGGCCCGGGGGTCCTCGCTGTCCGACCGGCAGTGGTCCACCACCTTGTCGCGGGTGTTCGCGTCGGGCTGAGCCACCAGACACTTGGCGGCTCCCGCTCCGCCGCCGCTGGGGACGCATTTGTTCAGGTCCAGCAGGATCATCGCGACCATCAACAGAGTTCTGTTCTCCTGGTTCTCTTTGTGCGCGTCCTCTGTGGGACAGCCGGTCCCCGGGGGCCGCCCCGAGGAGACCCGCTCTGCGGCCGCTTCACACTCCGACATCATGGCTTCAGCACCCCGCCGCACACCGAGGATCCGACGGACGCCAAGAATGAATGATCCCCAATAAATGTCGACCGAATGTCCCTAATCCCACTCGGCCACTGGAAACATGTGGTTAACAATCCACACGTGTCGCCTTCGCTGTGACCATCATCCTCCTCCTCCTCCTCCGGGTTGTTTGATTCTGATGCAGGGCGGATCGACACGACCCTCAAATAGTACAGCGCGTATCTATTATCGATAGTCGGCCTACACCAGATCAATAGCCGCCAATGTAATCGATGTTGTTGTTGTCGCGGTGCGCTCCTTCGCCTCTGGCCTGCATGCGTCAACTCGCCCGCTAGAAGCCGTCGAGCACTTTTTCCCAACTCCAAGAAACAATTTCGCGGAATCCCACGGTGTCATAATGAAGCAGGGCTGCGATTGGCTGGGAGAAAACGTGACTCGTTTCGTTTACGTTACGCGGAACTGCCGATTATGAAATTGACGGACGGGTCTGACCACGTTGCCAGATTGGGACAGATATCCCGCACAATCTGGCCACTCTGCAGTGCGCTAGCAGCCGGTGTTGCCAGATCGTGCTGGAAAACGGACCCAATCTGGCAACACTGGGTCCGCTTTATGTGAAGCGATGAATCAAAATCAAACCATTAAAGTCATGACGTTCTTGTACACCCAGTGCAATGACCTCGCCCTGCTACACAGAACATGAAATATCAACCATCTCCACGTAGAACACACTCTCCACGGGCCGTTGTCGAAGTAAACAACACATGTATAAAAGTGGATTATTATTTAATATGCACTAATGAACGTAATCCGTTCGTGACCCACAGCCCGGGGTCATATGTAGGCTATGTGAACATCCGTGTTTCCTACGTCTGCAGACTAAACGATATCCAGAGTAAACACGTCCTGGACGCTCCGCGCCGCCCTCTCCCGCCCGGCGCCGGCTGCTCCGGGCTCCGCTAGGGGCGCTACGACCCCGCCTCCCCCGGGCGGTATCTACTCTTATGTAGGCTAAATGAGGTCGTGGCGGGACGTCTCGTGGAGAACGTGATCTCCCCCTCGGACCGGCAGCAAATACAGCAAAGCACCGGAAGATGACACGTGGTCTGTCCATAGAGGTACCCGCCCCGGGCCGTGGAACGGCCCGGGGCGGGTACCTCTGTGGACAGCAGTTTTAGGATTGTTTTTTAGCTTTAGAGACTTTAGAGACGAGTTTGTAGGATTGAGAGTTCGATTTGGGTTACGAGGAGTAAACAATCTGCACTGGGAAGGTGGTGCTGGTGGTGCTGGTGGTGCTGGTGACACGCCCCTTTCGCTTGAGTCCTCTTTTTGTTTTTCCAAATGTGCTTTTGGGTTTCCAAGAAAGAAATAAAGAGGAGGGGGGGTTGCCTTGAGGGGCCGCGTTGCCAGTAGCTGTCTCTCGCCTCTCCTCTCCTCTCCATGGTAAAACACTTTCCTGGTAAGCCGAGGAGGAGGGGGGAGGGTGCACCCTAGTTTTCCCCCCACACTGCAAAACAAAAAAAGAAGAAAAAGTATGTAGGCTATGCCTTGACTCCTATTATATGAACCGGGTTGACTTACGATTGTGTCGGAGATAAACACGATCAAACAATCAAGGGCTGTTGGTCGTGAGCATGTGGAAGATGATAAGTGGGAGGCGTAGGAGGGAGAGTGCGAGAGAGAAAGGAGGGGGGAGGAGGAGGCGGCACGTGTAGAAGAAAAACAGAATGTTCCCTTCCGTGTACTGAGTCTGAACTCACGCGCCACCGCTGACCCCCCTCCCTGTCCCAAGTAGGCTGCGCATGCGAGGTCCGGGAATCTGCCCCACATATCAAGAACCGCCGTGTTGTGCTCTCTGTCTACCCCTGTTGTGCACCTTGGTCGTCTTTAGTTGATATATCGTTGCGCGCTGTAGTTCGGCGTGTTGTTTGCGGTTTTACGGCGTGAGCAGAGGAAGGCACAGCCCAGCCACCTGTCGCATTCACTTGGTTTTGCTGACATTCCCGACAGCCACAATGGGGAGCCGACAGCCCAGTGACAACTGTTGAACAACTTGTTGCACACACGCCTCATTTCCTATAGGTCTAAACACGACCTCTCGCTGGTGTTCAGAGGAACAACAACCTAATCAGCATACCTATCAGTATCGCCCTGACCCCTAAAACACACATGCAAGCACAAACTCACTCACACACAGTTGTCTGTCACGTTTCCTTTTTTCCTTTTTTTTTTTTAGAAACGTGCAACCCCCAAACGCATGTGAGGGGAAAGTAAAGAAGACACATGTACCAATCTATTCATTTATTTAACAATGCATGCCAGACATGATCCTATTCACATTGAAGAATACAGATTTGTATTTGCATCAAAATACTCACTACTGTGATTTATAATTCCTCTACCTTTCCCTTCTCACCGTTTAAAGGAGGATAGTTTTGTTTGCCCTCAGTGGAAGAACTGCATGCATTTAAAGGACATTTAATTCATTGAGATCTGGGGGGGGGTCCTGGTCGCTTGTCGAACCACAATATCAGCATTTATTGCAGGAAAGGAAAAACAAAAAGAAAACATGTGCATGGACTTCTTAACTAACAATTTCTCGTCTCCGTTTGTGGAAGAAGCCCCCTGTTTGATTAAACGCGTTATTCTCATTTGGTTCCAGAAGAAAAGTAAAGCAACTGTATAGGAAAATATAATAGAAATACTGTACATTGGGATCTGGGTGGATTTATGTTGCATTGTCACGCTCATCTGTTAGTGGGTATTGTGTCAAACACACACGCGCGCACACACACACACACACACACACACACACACACACACACACACACACACACACACACACACACACACACACACACACACACACACACACACACACACACACACACACACACACACACACACACACACGTCCCCTTGATTTGCACTGTTCCTCGCATGACCGTCATGTCAACACATACGACAACATAAACATTGTAGTAGTCATGCACACATGTTGGTTCAGAAAGTGCCATGAAGACGTTTGATGTTGTTTATCAAACACCCGGTGATGTTTGGGGTAAAAAGTCCTCCCATGTCATTAATATCTCGTTAAGTGTCTCGTCAAAACTAGCTTTGCAATATGGGATTTTAAAACGGTGCATTTCAGTAGTGAACTGAAGTGTAAACTACTGGGCCATGCACGTTTGAGATGAGTGTTTTATTCACTGAGTGGTGAGTGTCACTGTTGGTCTCTTTTGAACAGGTGTGGATAACGGCTCAGCCAATCAACTGCCACTGCACTCGGTTCGGTTAAGCTTTCGAACCCGGTGTGAAAGGCTCGATTTGGATCAAAGCCCACTGTAGACATACATGTCTGTAGACCGTAGTTGGTTTGATTTAGGCTCATCTATTATTATCAATTAGTTGTCCACTAAGCTTACTGTTGACAGACATTAGCCTCAATTAAAATTCCATAAAACAATAGTTTTGTCGTAAAGCACAGTGATCACTCATTGGACACCTCCCGTGATTGACAGGGATGAAGCAAATCCGTCTGGCCAATTAGGTGGTATCCATCCTCTTGGAATCCATCCCCCCTTCCCTTGTTTAAGTGGATACGAACCCAACCACATCCCAGATAACATCTGCTTTTGAAAACTACAAAGTGCACCAATTCAAATGACTATTTTTAGAATAAGGGCGAATACAGTTGTCATTGATCCATCAACCCCCCTCTTTATGTCGTTTTCTTTGTCTTGTTGTGTTACTACTAGAGACCCATGAGCACATGCGACGTCACCGCCCCCTGGTGGTTGTGCTCTAGTGGGGACGCAGCAGACCAGTCGCTGCTGCATCAGTTCCCAGAGCGTCTCTGTGTCTGTTTGGTAAAGCAGGGAGCGAGCGGCTCGCCTCGTCGCTCTGACGGTACAGAACACAGGGACGATAAAAAAGGCGTTACACCTTAAATATGATTGAAATGTACAATCTATAATAGATATAACAGATTTTAATAAATCTTTTAATACATCAGCGTTCACTGCTTGTATCTCTCCCTTTTTATATTAAATTTGATAATAAACCTTACTTAGAAAATAGTTAAAATTAGAGAAAAATAGCACTGAGAAGATATAAATATTAAATATTCATATTAGTAATTCAAACAGGCATTTAATTATTCATGATAAGCCAGAAAATATGTAATTAAATAGAAATTATCTCAAAATAAATGCAATGTATGTGATTGGATTGAATTGTATTAATTGGTGCAATATAAATCACAAATATATATATTTATATATATAAAAACTATCAATTAAACTTTTTCATCCTGTCTGCAAAAAGCGATCATAGAAAGTCATTCCCTTCCTTTCAGACCTTTTCATCCAGAGAAACGATGAGGAAACAATCAGATAGTTATAGATGTGCGTCGTGATAGATGGATTCTATAGGTCAATTAAAATAGCTTTCACACACCTGACTGATCCTAATGCATATACTTAGCAGCAAAAACTATTTTAATGTTTTGCATTCCTTTCTCTCACTCAGGAAACTAGTGTGCACTTTTTGAATGGATTTAGCAGTCAAAACTTCAGTCAAAATGTTTTTTTTTTGCCTTAACTGACTATCATGGATTTTATGAAAGAATGATCAAATAAATCACAGTTTCATAAAGACAAAGGACGGATCCGGTTGGTCTTCGACTAGAGATTGACCATTGCAACATACAGCGAGTGAACAGTTCTACATTTGCAGCCGGCCTCTTGTGCAGAGACCGCCCCCTTGTGGCCAACAGGGCGTATTTCCAGACGAAAACTAAACATGTTAAAGATATGGAACATAACAAACATGTCGTTACATGTTTGTGTGGCTAGCCCTCCAATATTAAACTGTCTTTACTGTACTTTCCTGAATGAGATTCATCATCAATATCCATTACAGAGTTTACTGCAGGGCACACCAATGTACCAATGTACCCATGTACCAATGTACATGGGATATGCCATCTGTATTTGTTGCTCTTATCTTTGTTAATGTTTCCCACACTGGATTCAGTATAAGCTCATGAGCCTAAAGATATAATGATGACTTCCTGGTTGTAAAGTCTGATTTATAGTATCTTCAATAATGTTGGCTTGGCACTCGTTATCTATGTTTCATTCTCTTGTACCTGATCTAATAAACAAAACTAAGACTCAAATGGGACTAAGAATACACTTTCTGTTTTAATGTTGGCCACTGTGTTCTGACTCCTGGAAATAGTGCTCACAAATTAAGATACAATCAATTAAAATTGAATGTCACGGACAAGTTTGACATTTCCCCTCAACAAAGACAATTCACACGACTCCCTTTAGAATATTTTACTTTAAAAGACTACTTAATCCCTTCTATTTAACCCCTACATATCATTGACTCTGTAACACCTTTCTCCTTTCACCAGTAATCACTCCTAGTCACATGACTAATTCCCCCCACACATTTCCACTATCAAAATAAGTATTGCTCAATTTCTTTTCCTTTGCATTGGCTCTCGGTTGGTGAAAACACACAATACATTATAGTTAAGGAGCATCAGAGGCTGCTGCCTTTTGAGTCCTGGGGAAAAGGGGACACATTTTTGGCTATATATATATATATATATATATATTACTTTATGTATATTTAACTCTCCTCTCCCATTCCCTTCTGCTCTGGCGGGTTCCTAAGGAATGAATAATGTAGGAGTTACAGTACGTGCTCTTCAGAAAGCATCGTGATGGACGTGGGATGGAACAGAGTGACAGCGTTGGACGTATTGGGTGGAAGACACGTAGACAGAGACCTTCCAAAGCCTTAACACCCCATTGATAGTTACTGAGCTACAAGAGGAGGTAAAAACTACTGTAGTGTTTATAGCTCTTTGTTTTAGACTGGTGTACAATAGGACCCCCCCCCCCTCCCCCCATCCCCTCTTCCCCCATCTCCAGTAGGGCCACTTCTTCCACGGTGTACCTCTGCTGCTGCTGCCACGGTAACGGTGGTCCTCACCCCATCACCCCTCCTCCCCCTCCTCCTCCTCCTCCTCCTCCTCCTCCTCCCCGTCGCCGTGCCCTCTGACCTCTACCCTCCCCGGTCCTGTGCGTGTGTGTGTGTGTGTTCTTGCGCTGGCCGGCGTTGTCGTTGTCACGTGTAGTTCTGTCTGTCGAAGCTGCGGAAGGCCGAGGGCGTGGCCAGCTTCCTCATGGACAGGCTGTCAGTCTTGGGGGGCTCCGGGCGGGCCCCGGACTTGCTCCTGAGGAAGGGGTTCCTGGCCCCCGCCGGCCCCCGGCCCGCGCCGGGCCCCCGGTCGGCGCCGGGCCCCGCCCCCCGCTCCATCCTCTCGCTCAGCGACAGGCTCTTCCTGTGCTGCGGGGCCAGGCTGAGGGCGTGGTGCGAGTCGTCCGAGGAGCAGCTGTTGGCGCGCTCCGTCCGGGAGGGGGGCGGGTAGAGGGGCGCCCCCCCGGGCCGCCCCCCGGGCCGCGGGGTGGAGGGCACCCCCGCCAGCTCCTCGGGGTCCTCGGGGTCCGACTCCGTCTGGCTCAGCTCGGCCTCGCGCTCCGGGTGGGAGGAGACGCCGTCGGGGGCGGGCTTGTCGAAGGGGAAGGAGGTGGCCACGCCGGGGGAGTGGGCGCGCTCGGCGGGCGTGTACGGCGAGGAGACGCAGCGCGTGTCGATGCAGTCCGTGATGCTGGTGTACTCGGCCGCCTTCACCTGCACGCCGGCGCCCAGCCCGCCGTACACGCCGCGCGGGTTGAACATAAGGCTGTGGGACTTGACCAGCTGGGGCTCGTCCAGGAAGGCCCCGCCCCCCGCCGACAGGTAGCGGCTGCTCTTGGAGCGCTCCATCAGGCCGGCCGACGGCGGCGGGGACGGCTCCATCTCCCAGGGCGGCAGGGCGGAGTCCGGCAGGAGGTGGGCGGAGCTCAGGGACAGGTCGGCCGCGGCGCTGTCCTCGAAGGCCCCGCCCGTCCCCGTGGCGACCGTCCCACAGCCGCTGCTGCCGGCACCGCACTCCGAGGAGCGCTCCCCGCCGCTGCCGCCGCCGCCGCCGCTGCCGCCGCAGCAGCCGTCGCGGCCCCCCGCCAGCACGGCCTCCATGATCTCGGAGTGGAGGGAGGAGTTGCGGCGGAGGGGCGGGGCCGTCCGCAGGGGGTCCAGGAACACCTCGCCGGGCCCCACCTCCTCCGAGGCCGACACGTAGATGTCGATGCAGGAGGACGGGCGGTGCTGCTGGGCCACCGACAGCGTGGCCAGGGGGAGGGGCTTGGCGTCCCGGGGGCCGGTGCCCGAGGACACGGACTGCGAGCTGTTGGCGCGGTGCAGGCTCAGCGAGCGCTCCTTGAAGAACGCCTCGCCGCGCCTCGAGGCCCCGCCCCCGCGCTGCTGCTGCTGCTCGCCGCCGCCGCCGCCGCCGCCACCGCCACCGCCGCCGCGACCGCCGCCCACGTAGAAGGAGTGGCTCCGGGTGCGCGTGGCGGCGGCGGCGGTGGGGGAGGGCGGGGACAGCGAGCCCTCGCCGCCGGCCTCCAGCGCCTCCTGCAGGCGGTAGGCGTTGCCGTCCGTGCTGTTGAAGCTGCTCTGCCGCAGGATGTAGCCGGCGTCGGGGCCGTCGGCGTGCCGCAGGGCGTAGGCCGAGTCGGTGCAGTCGGACGAGGTGCGGGAGCGCACCTTGTTGACCTCGCCGCGCTCCACGCCCGTCACGCGCTCCAGCGCCACGGCGATGCGCGCGATCAGCTCCTCCATCTGCGCCAGACGCACGTCCACCGTCTGCAGCGACGCCTTCATGAAGTGCTCCCGCTCGTTCACCTCCTCCAGACGCATGGCCATGTTCTCCACCCTGCGGGGGGGGGGGGGAGGGGGGGAGGGGGGGAGGAGGACAGCCAGCACCGAGGGGGGAGGAGATAAGGAGGAGTCAGAGATAGCAGGTCGCCGTGCGCCCGCGTTGTGTGGCGTTCCGGTTCAGCGGAGGACAGCAGAGTCAATATTGGATGTCCCCCGAGGGGCGATGTGTTCTACCACGGCCGTCCTCGCGGAACAACACCGCGCAAAAACAAACGATAAACAGGCAACGGCAACGCCGGCTGTATCGAACGAATCAACAGAGATAATACAATGACAACGGCGATCTTGGTTTTGATAAGATGAATGAACATATGATCAGTCTCCCTCGCCTCCTTCTCTATAAGTCCCTTACCGTGACTTCCCGTTAAACCTCAAACCTTTAAGCCTCTAGTCACTTCCTCCCCGCGCTCTGAACAGACATCGACCCGGCGGCGTCGGGCCGTAGCGTCTTCAAGAGGGAGGACCGCTTTGGTTTAACCACGGAGGCTCCTCCCACACCAGGCGGTCATCGCCCTGGTCGCCCTGGTCCACGTCTGGTGGCCTCACAGAGACGACTTCAAGAGGGAGGGCCGCTTGGTTTAAGGAGCCTCAGTGGTTAAGGAGGCTGTGGTTAAGGAGGCTCAGTGGTTAAGGAGGCTGTGGTTAAGGAGGCTCAGTGGTTAAGGAGGCTCAGGTTAAGGAGGCTCAGTGGTTAAGGAGGCTGTGGTTAAGGAGGCTCAGTGGTTAAGGAGGCTCAGGTTAAGGAGGCTGTGGTTAAGGAGGCTGGTGGTTAAAGAGGCTGTGGTTAAGGAGGCTCAGTGGTTAAGGAGGCTCAGGTTAAGGAGGCTCAGTGTTTAAGGAGGCTGTGGTTAAGGAGGCTCAGGTTAAGGAGGCTCAGGTTAAGGGGGCTCAGGTTAAGGGGGCTCAGGTTAAGGAGGCTCAGGTTAAGGAGGCTCAGGTTAAGGAGGCTCAGTGGTTAAGGAGTCTCGGGTTAAGGAGGCTCAGGTTAAGGAGGCTCAGGTTAAGGAGGCTCAGGTTAAGGAGGCTCAGGTTAAAGAGGCTCAGGTTAAGGAGGCTCAGGTTAAGGAGGCTCAGGTTAAGGAGGCTGGTGGTTAAAGAGGCTCAGGTTAAGGAGGCTCAGGTTAAGGAGGCTCAGGTTAAGCCGGCAGCGTGCTGACCTCTCGGAGGTGACTCTGATCCTCTCGTCGTTGGAGGAGTTGAAGCGGTCGTCCTTCTCCCTGAAGTACTCCTCGATGCACTGCTCCTCGAAGTCATGGACCTTCTTCAGCTCGTCCTCCGTGATGAAGAGCTCTGTGGACACGAGGAGGAGAAGGAGGAGCAGGGGGGCAGAGAAGAGGAGCGTGAGGATCGTAAGGCCGTATCGCTTTGTGGGAACATTGTGGTACAACACAACACCGATATAAACTCGCTGTACGGAGGAAGTAACTACAGACTAAACCAATTAAAAAGTGATCGTGACCGACCCTAACCCTGAACGCAAACCCCTAACTCTGAATTGGTTTCCTGTGACTTTCTTCTGTGTTTAATTAGCAGCTCTGCTCCTCTCCTCACAGTGGATGCACAACGCTCAACCCTTCGTCGACCTCAAGTCCTCGTCAAAAAGTGGTGATGAAAAACTAATTTTAATCCTTTGTGGTATAGTTGTTTCTTTAGGGTCAGGGTTAGGGTTAGGGGTTAGGGTCATGGTTAGGGGCTAGTGTTAGGGTTAGGTTTTTATAACATTGTTCAGCTTTTGATGGTCATACGACCCTGGGTGCACTGGCACACCATCTCCCAATCCTTTCATTTAGTTTTTTCTTTTTTATATATAATGTTTTTCATTTTTGTGTTTCATTTCTTTTTTTGCAGGGATTGAGTAAAACCAGAGGAGGAGAAGGAGGAGCAGGAGGAGCAGCAGCTGGGGTCTGAGGAGGCGCGGAGCAAAGGTAAGTATACTTTCTGTTCTATTTCCTTTTTTGACCCCCAAGGGGAATCAAGAGGGAGCAGGGCACCGCCAGTGAAGGCCCAAGGGGCCGGGGCCCCCAGAGGCCTCCCTTAGTGGGGCAGGCAGCACAGCAGTCGGGTCGATATAAATACACTTCTATTATAAAAGATAAAATGTGGATCTGAGTATATAAAAGAGGGCGATCTTAGGGGTTAGGGGTCTGCGTTAGGGTTAGGGTTAGGGGCTAGTGTTAGGGTTAGGGTCAGAGGTTAGGGTTAGGGTTAGGGGCTAGTGTTAGAGTTAGGGTCAGAGGTTAGGGTTAGGGGCTAGTGTTAGGGTTAGGGTCAGAGGTTAGGGTTAGGGTTAGGGGCTAGTGTTAGGGTTAGGGTCAGAGGTTAGGGTTAGGGTTAGGGGCTAGTGTTAGGGTTAGGGTCAGAGGTTAGGGTTAGGGTTAGGGGCTAGTGTTAGGGTTAGGGTCAGAGGTTAGGGTTAGGGTTAGGGTCAGAGGTTAGGGGTTAGGGGCTAGTGTTAGGGTTAGGGTCAGAGGTTAGGGGTCAGGGGCTAGTGTTAGGGTTAGGGTCAGAGGTTAGGGGTCAGGGGCTAGTGTTAGGGTTAGGGTCAGAGGTTAGGGGTCAGGGGCTAGTGTTAGGGTTAGGGTCAGAGGTTAGGGGTTAGGGGCTAGTGTTAGGGTTAGGGTCAGAGGTTAGGGGTCAGGGGCTAGTGTTAGGGTTAGGGTCAGAGGTTAGGGTTAGGGTTAGGGACACCTCGACTCACTCAGGCCGTAGTCGCGCTCGTCGTCGTCGTGCTTGCGCCAGCGGCAGCACAGGTGCTTCAGCACCATGGTCATGTGACTGAAGATGATGAGCGGCGGGGGCAGGACGGGCCGCTCGTGGAAGGTCATGATCAGCTGGTAGCGCTGGAACTTCCACACCTGGTTGGAGATAGACTTCACTTCGAAGAACGTGTTGCTATGGTGACGGACAAACACAGAAGACAGAGAAAAACACAGCGACCACAACGGGAGTCTAAATAACCAGAGGGCATTGGTTCGGACGGACGGCCGGGTGAATCATGGCCATGCTAAACACGATGGAATACCCATAACCCGTCCCGCTAATCTATATGCAAAACGTAAACGTGAACGGGCTGGCAGCGAGGGCGGCCAACTGGTTTAGGAGAAGCGGTTGAATGTGTTTGTGTCTCTTGAATCATGCAAATGGCTGTTCACATTCCTGGTTTTAATGGAAGGCAAGACAGGGCAGTTTAATACCGTGATAAAACATAGAAAGAATTAAAGAAAGAAGGAACAATAAATAGAGAATGCGAGAATAGATGAAGTGAGAGAGAGAGAGAGAGATGAAGATAGACAGAGAAAAAGAAAAAGAGAGCAATGAAGACAGACAGAGAAAAAGAGGGAGCGAGAGACAAAGACTGACCGAGGGAGAGAGAGGGAGGGAGAGAGAGAGAGAGAGGGAGGGAGAGAGAGAGGGAGGGAGAGACGGAGAGAGGGCGGAAGAGATGGAGAGAGGGAGGGAGAGACGGAGAGAGAGGGAGGGAGAGATGGAGAGAGAGGGAGGGAGAGACGGAGAGAGGGAGGGAGAGAGAGAGAGGGAGAGCGACAGCATGCTGTGTGACATACTTGAAGACGGCGATGAGCAGGTTGACCAGCAGGATGTTGGCCACCAGCAGGTAGCAGGCCATGATGGCGGGGACGATCCAGGCGCCCGTCTTACAGGGCGGCAGCCGCACCACGCCGCCGTCGTCCGTCGTGATGTTGATACCGCATGGGGCTGCACGACACAACAAGAACACACACACACACACACACACACACACATGAGCACAGAGAACTAGTTAATGCGTTGGCGATCAATATCAATTGGTGAAAACAAAGATAACCTATGCAAAATAAGTGTGTAGATGCACAAACAGACATGCACATACGCAGCAGCAAAACCAATGGGTTCAAATGGGATAAAGGTCATACCAAAAGACTGGAAAAGGACACACAAAAGCAACAAAAGAAGAAACCAAAAGAAACACACAATGATAAAACCATAATGATAACAAAAACAAAAGGTCAATCTATGTATTGTGCAAGAAGCATGGTCTGCCCTGGCGCTTCCTCTATAGGTGAGGGAAGCGGCGGGGGGGGGGGGGGAAACAATGAGTTGGCTCATGTGCTGAAATGTGCATCTGAAAAGCAAAACAAGAGCAGTCATACACATGACATGTGTCGTCCAAGCCTCCCAATATATTCAAACATGTCTGGAATGTTTCAAATATATTGTTTGCATGTGCACCATGTTTGATTGTCTTTGCCTTGTATCGTTGCAGATGTGTTTAGGATACAGAGAGTGTTTTTTCCATCGCTGATGGTTCAGTTGCTGGGGCTTACTAGGGGAAACAGAGAGGGTTTGTCCGCAGTTTCTTTGCCGTTAGATAAGAGTTCATTCTGGCCATGCTCGTATGGGTTCCGCTTTTCTCAATTGTTCACACAATGCAGCCCAAAGAGAGAGAGAACTGAAGCAATGTTTCTTCTTTGAAAAGTAGCCGACCCTCGAAAAACAATTGGGATAATTACCAAGACTAAAAAACTCTGACAACTGAACCAACGTGAAAAAACAGGTAAAGATGAGGAAGCCGGTGGATGTTTGCTGTTTGATCTCCTTGGTCTGTCTGTGAATATACATATGTATATACATAATATACACGTGTGTTTTCTAATGTATCGTCGTAGTATCGATTCATATTATGTATTCCTGATGAATTGTTGTCATGAATACATCATTCATCAGCCGTGTTATTCTGCTCATAACCATGTCAGAATGGAGGGTTTGTCTTAGTGAATTTCCGGTCGGTGCGTAACGTGAGCTGTGACCAAATGGTGGCAGATAGTGTTTGGACGGCAGGGAAGCTGCCGGAAACACAGGAAGGAGCTGAAACAAAACATCTAGGGATTAGCAAACGTCATGAGCTCAACTTTGTAACCCCGTGCGATGTTTCGCTGTGTCGGTGACCTGCATGGAACGGCCCGGTGGGGAGCCAGTGTTTTTAAAATCGTTCAGGATAAAGTTGCCCTAACTTTTTCCTGGCCTTGGGAACAAGCGACTCGTGGTCTAAATCGATTAATAACTAACGATGATTACGATTATTTGACATAATCTGACAGTCTGTTTAATGCGATGGCTTGCATGACTTAACCATCCCCCAAAGACCAAGTTCGTAAAGGCAACTTTAAAGGAGCACTGTGTAAGATTCTAGTGCTAACACCGCTGGCTCGTACTGACCCTCGAGTACTGATCTGTACTAGTACTAGTCTGTACTAGTCTGAATGCTGACAAACTAAACAGCGTCAACTGATAAACAGACAGTGATTTTATCATTGTGTCTTTATTGACTTGAATCTTTAGGTTTAACCAAAAAAGATCTGTTATATGAATATAAACATTTTCTGTTACATGAAATATAGGCCTATATATATTTAAATAATTTCTACTGATACATTGTGGTCCTTTGACAGAGAGTAAATGGTTTAAATCTTGCACAGTGCCCCTTTACACTGGAGGGTTTATGGAGCTGCATGCAGGCATCCATCTGTAGTGCCTCCTGGTGGTAGGAGTGTGTATGGCATGGCAGTGAGGTTGCGATGATGGCACGAGATGGGGGAGTGTATTGCATAAGTATCTTTATCTATTGGTTCACTGGGGTTTGACTGCACTGAGAAGTGGAGTTATGGACCGTTACTACGCCAGGTTCCGTGGGTTCGAAAGTAATTTTCGACCAGCCAGAGTTTTTCATTCATTCTGCGCTGTAACTTCCTACTATGCATATCTGAAACAAAGAACGAAAGCATTATTTCAGATCTCTTGTCTTTGGGCTACTCGACGCTCATCCTCCACATGCATCTCATTTAGACTCCAACACAGGTTACACTTTTAACACTTTAAACGGCGCTCAACCAATGAAACAACAACATACTGAGTATTTTCTCTGTAAGATAAAATACAATGGAAAACAATAAAATATTGATAAAAGAATTGCAAAAGGTGAAGGATGGTCTATAATAGAGTCAAGTCTATTATGAAAATATAAACAATGGCATCTTCTCAGTTACTGCTTGGCTCATGGATGCATTACGTTGGGCTCAGTGATGCAGTATGTTGTAAGGGAGTGTGTGGTTAACAAAACGCTGTGTGTCCAAGGGTTCAACAACACGAATACACATGTATTCTATATATATGTAAGACTAATAATATATCCATTCAAAATGTGTAAACCCCATGTTATACTACAACCGCAATCTCCATTTTATGTTCCCACTTAAACCACACAGGCAACAACATGGATGACAACAACAAGAACAAGTAAACTGCAGGGGAAAGAGTAAGCTCATCACTATGGAGCGGGAGAGCCCCAGAATCCTCGGAGTAAAGCCAAACGTACGGTCTATCTGATCGGCAAACACCTCCCCGTAGATCATCCAGTACGGCATGAAGAAGATGTTGCGGGCCAGCATCCAGGAGGGGTCCTCGTTGGGGTTCAGGATGGCCTGACGGGCCACCCCGAAACTCATCAGCACCACCAGCATGATGATCACAAAGTACATCATGTCGATCATCTGGGGAGGGGCGAGGGGGGAGAGGGGGAGGGGGAGGGGAGAGGGGGAGAGGGGAGAGGGGGAGAGGGGGAGGGGGAG
>NC_140275.1:648281-675781 GCF_964030765.1 Micromesistius poutassou
CACACACACACACACACACACACACACACACACACACACACACACACACACACACACACACACACACACACACACACTCTCTCACACACTCTCTCACTCACAAACACACCCACTCTCTCACACACACACACACACACACACTCTCTCACAAACACACACACGCACACACACACACACACACACAAACACACTCTGTCGCCCTATACCCTATACCTGTTGTGTGGTATAGGGTTCTATGTAGGGCTCATGCCCCCTGTCCCTGTGTGTGTTTGTGTTCCAGCGATGATGACTTTGACGTGTCGAGGTACTCCTCGTCAGGCTACTCCTCCGCCGAGGTGAGGCGGGTGGGATGGCACCCACTCAATCAGGTCTCACACGCACACTTTCTGTTAATGCTGCATGTGACTGTGAGGCTTAAAGTGACGTATATATCATGCACCTTGAGCTCTGAATGCCTCTCCACGCCGGGGGTCACTGTCTCAATTCGCGTTCTCGTGTGTTCTCGTGTACTTGCGTTCTCGATAAACATCATCAGTGGTAGCCCAAGCACTGTTCCAATTCCAAGTACGCGAGAACGCGAGTACTGTCATAAAACCCGTGTGTGTTCTCGATGCGTTCTCGTTGAGGCCGTTCCACCGAGGACGCATCGGAGGTGACTCGTGTGGACTTGGGACCGTTAAATATCCCAGAATGCATCATTGAGTCCGCTGCTGTTCCAATTGCAGGTGCGTACTCGCGTTCTCGGAAGTCTGTACTTGAAAGTCCGGACTTGCCAAGTACGTACTTCCAAGTCCGCGAGAACGTAGTCCGCGTACTTGGTGTTGAGAAACGGCTAGAGAGTCGGGTCCAGAGTTTCCCTTTCACACGTGCAACCCACAGCAGGAGAGGTGTTCACACACACACACACACACACACTGGAGATCCTCCTGATAATTCAGGGGAGGGGTGGCGCCGGGGCAGAGCGATGAGGGGGAGGACGTGACGTGAGCAGGATGCGGCGCGAGTCGCAGTGTTTTGTTTAGAACACATCTGAGACGGCGGGCGACCAGCGCTGTGATGACGACTCCCTGGTGACGTCCGTCCTGCATTCATTTAGACGTATCTGATACCAGCAGAGGAACGCAAAACACAGACGAGAAGAGTAAAGTAGGAGGCTGACGACAGCAACACGTGGACAACACGTCGTGGACACGTCGTGAACACGTCGTGAACACGTCATTAACACGTCATTAACACGTCATTAACACGTCATTAACATGTCATTAACACGTCATTAACATGTCATCAACACGTCATTAGCACGTCAGCAACACGCCTGCTCGCTCGTTTCCTTTCGAATTCCTTTAAACCGGGGGCCTGATAGGTTGGAGTTAAGTTAGATTCTTGTATAATTATTGTGGTTCTTCACTCATACCTGGGCACAGATGGTGCTCAGGCATCCGTTGTTGGTTTTTAGTCAAGATGACTACGGATCTGGGCGAGTGAATCTCACTGATCACAGACCGCCGCTGTAATGATCAGTTCTCCACCATAGGGGGCACTGTCTGTGCAATCAGTGGAAATGAAGGCAGGACCGAGGAGAATCAGCCTCTAGCCAGCTGCGGTCACATGACACCAGCCTTAAGACTCAGTTATGGCTCCACGTCGACGCAACGCGATGACCCCGCAGACACCTGGTCGCAGTCGTGAACCTGCGTCGGGTTTTGGTGAGCGGACCAATCAGAGCCCTCGCTGCTGTGTCGCCTCGACGGTGGGTTACAATTTTTGGGATTTTTGTGCGTTTTGTGTCCGCAAGGACATAACGGGTCCCTAACCCCTCTGCGTTGCGTCGGCGTGGAACCAAACAAAGCCTTCACCTGATTCCCTTGAACTCACTTCCTGTTGGGCACGGTGTCTGATCACTGGCCCTACCTGATGAACATCAAGTCGCGTTCATGAATCCCAATGTCATGTGGTATGTGTGTGTGTGTGTGTGTGTGCGCTCGCGTGTGTGTGTGCGTGCGTGCGTGTGCGGTTGACCTACCTGTTGTAACCCACCTGCCTCTCATGCCCCGCCCCCCCTCCCCTCCCCTCCCACATGGCTTTCAGCAAATCAACCAGGACCTGAACATCCAGCTGCTCAAAGACGGCTACCGCCTGGACGAGATCCCCGACGACGAGGACCTGGACCTCATCCCGCCCAAGTCCGTCAACCCCACCTGCATGTGTTGCCAGGCAACCTCCTCCAGCGACTGTCAGATACAGTAACCCTCCCCCCCCTTCCCCCCCCCTCCCCCCACCCCCTTACTCTACACATGACCCCCTCGCGACCCCATCTGCCCAGTACACCTAGCTGCAGAGCGACCCCAGAGAAACGGTGGTGGTGGAACAGAAGATAATCCAGTGGAACAAAAAGGAAAGGCCAAACAAGATGTACCACCCCCCCCCCCCCCCCCCCGAGACAAAGATAGTCTGTTTTAAGTGTATTTATTTCATTTCCTCCTATGGTAGGAAACATGCGTCTGTCTGTCAGGGACCTGTCTCTCTCTCTCTCTCTCTCTCTCTCTCTCTCTCTCGTCTCTTCTGGTGACATGTTGTGACACCCTTATGATTACCGCTGCTGCCCCGCCTACATAACCACTAGGTTGTATTTATTGTACCTTTTTCGATTCCAGCTTATATATTTACACTTTTTTGTAGTTTATTCGAATTTTGTGAATTGTGTAGGCGTGTACGAGGCGAACACAACACACGCAAAACAAAGCACTGAAGGATTGTACGCTGAGCCGAGGAAGGCAGATGTAGACGCCGTCGTTTTAGAAGCTACTGAATTAGTCGTACTGCACGTGTTTGTGATGTAGCACAGGAGGCATCGCACTGAATCAACCCGATACCCCGCGGACCCCCTCCCTCCTTTGGACAACACCCCCCCCCCCCCCCCCTCACTGGTTCTGGACTGGCTGTCACTGGGGAGGGGGGGGGGGGGTCTGACCACCAAGGGCCACAGAACGATAAGAAGCACACAGAAGAGAACAGATAGTTAACAAGTCATGGGCCGACGAAGACAGGTAGCCCTGTTGCTAACAGTTAGCCCTGTTGCTAACAGGTAGCCCTGTTGCTAACATTTAGCCCTGTTGCTAACATTTAGCCCTGTTGCTAACAGTTAGCCCTGTTGCTAACGGGTAGCCCTGTTGCTAACGGGTAGCCCTGCTGCTAACAGGTAGCCCTGTTGCTAACGGGTAGCCCTGCTGCTAACAGTTAGCCCTGTTGCTAACGGGTAGCCCTGTTGCTAACAGGTAGCCCTGTTGCTAACAGTTAGCCCTGTTGCTAACGGGTAGCCCTGCTGCTAACAGGTAGCCCTGTTGCTAACAGGTAGCCCTGTTGCTAACAGTTAGCCTGCTGCTAACAGGTAGCCCTGTTGCTAACAGGTAGCCCTGTTGCTAACAGTTAGCCCTGCTGCTAACAGTTAGCCCTGTTGCTAACAGGTAGCCCTGTTGCTAACAGTTAGCCCTGCTGCTAACGGGTAGCCCTGTTGCTAACGGGTAGCCCTGCTGCTAACAGGTAGCCCTGTTGCTAACAGGTAGCCCTGTTGCTAACAGTTAGCCCTGTTGCTAACAGGTAGCCCTGTTGCTAACAGGTAGCCCTGCTGCTAACAGTTAGCCCTGCTGCTAACAGGTAGCCCCGTTGCTAACAGTTCTAACAGTTCTTGGTGTCCTGATGTTTCTACTGCGTATCGTCAGACCACTGTTTTGGCACTGTTGTTTTGTTGAACTTTTAGTTAATAATTTTGAACGTCTTATTGTTGCACATTGAACATTTGAATTGTGCATCGTGAACCAGGTTTGCTTGGTGTTTATTCTTCCCTATTCCAGAACACACAGTGACAGTCTTATCTGAAATGAACTGGGTCGAAAAGGAAGATTCCTGTTGTTCCTCCTCCCACTCCCTCCTCCAAGGGCCAAAGGGTGTGTGTGTGTGTGTGTGTGTGTGTGTGTGTGTGTGTGTGTGTGTGTGTGTGTGTGTGTGTGTGTGTGTGTGTGTGTGTGTGTGTGGGAGGTGGGGAGGTGGGGAGGGGGGGGGGGTGAATAACTTGAGTTATACTGTAACAACGGTTCCTAACTGAATAAGCTCTTTTTTTGTTTTTGGACATACCTTATTGTTTGACCTCACGTCGGGTCCTCCCCCCCATGTGACATAAGGGACTGCTCCCCTGGTGGCCGTCGTGTGTCCTCTGCGTCGTTTACATGTGGAGATGACTTCCTTCTGTATTCCCATGAATCAGAAATCACGTTTTTTTTATCTAGTCGATTTATTATTGGCTTTATCTTTCATTATTGGCTTTTTAACACTTAATGTCATTTTCTGTTATATCAGTTGACGATTTGGAAATGGAGTATGCCTTAATTACAGAGATGTTTGAAAGACGCGTGTATTTTTTATTTCCCTACTTGGTTTATTTAAAATAACATTTGCTGGTTTATGTTATGTTTTTTACTTTGAGACATGGGGGAACATTGTCTTCATCTTGTTTTTAACTATTTTTTTGTACTGTAAACACTTTCTTTCCAGTATTTAACAATGTTCTGTGTAGTGTATGAAATCAATAAATAAACACGAAGCTAGTGAAAATATATACTCACCCTACTTCATGTTTCATTACTTGTACCTGTCAAATATTAACATGAAAATATCGCTGACCTTGTGGATCCAATACTCCCTTTTTTTTCCCGGGAAGAAACCGCAGCCACACGGGTTTGCAAAGTGTCACAGTAACCGGGAGGATGAAAAACAAGCAAACAAACACCGTTAGAAAGACCTCTTGAGTTTATTGATACAACGGAGAGGATCAGACGTCCCCTCCATGAACATGACGATCCCCAGCCCCTGGGCGACCCCGTACCGTGGCCTAGAACACAGCCCAGCACAACCCAGAGTCAACGCCTCAGGCTGAACGCATTATCATTATCGATATCACAACCGTTTGATTGGCTCTCCAGAGACGACCCTGGTTTCATGTTGTACAACATTTCAAAACAAAATACTTTCTTTTAAAATAATTGCACACGTTATGGAAGAGATGGTCTTAAACAGCACACAAAATCAAGCATCTGAAATGAATCATCTGTGTATAATGTGCTTCCAATTCTCCCCAGGGGCATAACTTCTATTTCCTTGCAATAAACACCACACCATCCCCTCAACGCATCACCACACTAATCCCTTGGTGGTAGTTCACCAGTGATTAGTGTGTACATTTACGCTTGCAAATGGTCTTCAACACAAAGAGGGAATTTAGCGTTGTGAAGTCATCAGAATATACAATTCTAGAAAATTAATGTATAAAATATAGTTATGACCTAATAATGTCACAAGTTTCTACTATTAAGTAGAATCCAGAGTCCAGTGAGTGAGACATTCAATCACCTATAACATTTATGCTATAAAGATTTGCAGTTAATAGTTGTATACTTTCTGTCTCCTTTGCATCAATATTAATGTATTTCTGGAAGAGACAGGGAATTGACTAATTAATGATTACTATGAATAATTATCTTGGGAACCAGCTGGCTGATAGCAGAGTGAAGGTATGAACTGATGTTAGTAGCTATCCCTATTATCTACTTCTTGGAAAATACTTTAAGTCTAATCGATACACAACTATATCCAACTCTAAATACTTGAGTTCTAGATTACTTCAATATAACCAGTTTAACATTAAGCTAATTATATTGTATTGTTAAACTACGCGAAGGCCTCTGTAGAACTAAAATCGTTATTAGATATATATTATATAGATCACTTCCATAGCTCGACAGCCAAATGTTGTTTTCCTGAATTGGTCTAAGCCTATTAACACAGTCTGTCAATAATTGAACAAGATTCCAACACATATATCGAATGCGTGATTTATTTACCGTTGCCTCCTCTTTAAAGGTCTGCGTTAATCTAGAAAGCTATACACAAAAGGCTTCTCAATCTCATATTATTCAAGTATAAAAGAACCAGAGTTCCGCGGACCACCTCGGGCAAACGTGGCTCAGCTGCTTCTCAACCGTTTCCTCGGCGGCTTGCGAGTTAGAAATAAGAAAGGCGACTCAGAAGAATGACCACTGTTTCTAGGTAGTATCAAAGAATCAATTTTGGAAATGGAAAGATAACTTTACACTGCGTTTGCAATATTTACAGAGAACATCTGTACACAGTTGATCTTGTCTTTGTGTCCAGTAATTATTTACAGTATAGTTTTGAATAGTCTGTAGTGAACAGGGAGTCACCGCCAACACAACGCAACGGTATTGGCACTGACAAAACACCGCTGAAACCGTAGTGTGCTTTGCGTATCTGCGTGTCTGCGTGTGATTGTGATTGTGTATGCGTGCGTGCGTGTCTGGTCGTGTATGCGTGCGTGCGTGTGTGCGCGTTCGTGTTCCCGTGCACGTGAGTTCCCTTGCGTCTGGACGGGAGCGGCTCCTAACCAAACCCGACGGGACTTCGGTCTCCGGAGTCGGACGAGGAGACGGACAGGGAACAGCGCCGCCTCTTGGCCGCGCCGGCGCACTGCAGCATGCTGGGCTGGAAGCCCGCGTGCCGCCGGGCGTGCTTCGTCAGGTGGTCGCTGCGCATGAAGCTCTTGTCGCACAGCGGGCAGTTGAAGCGCTTCTCGCCGGTGTGCGTGCGGTAGTGGCGCGTCAGCTCGTCCGACCGCGAGAACTTCTTACCGCAATCTTTCCAGGTGCACTCGAAGGGTCTCTCCCCTGCGGACGGAACACACACACACACACACACACACACACACACACACACACACACACACACACACACACACACACACACACACACACACACACACAAAAATTAGTTCCTTTTATGGTCAATGCTGCTAAGCTTCTGTAACAGCAAATTGCCAAAGATAATAAACAAGCTATTGCGATACAATCAGCTCCCCAACCACCAGAGGGGGCGCGTCCTCTGACCACGTGTCTCTTGTTTACAACCCAAGAAGGGGGCGTGACGGGGTGATGACGTATGAGGAAATAACTGCGCAAGGGGGGGGGGGGGGGTGTTATCTCCGGTTAAGAACATGTGGGGACAGCAAAGTCACAGTGACCCACAAGTGAGCAAGAGATCACGTCTCGTTGCCATGCGAACATTGTTGTCCGGGTACCTTAAGCCTTCACTGTCGTTCCGTTAACGCGTTTTGCCATAAAAGCTCTCCTCCAACGCCTTAATAGCCACCGTTTAAAACGCGAATGTCAGAGAATGGCACAGATACTGGGTAGCCCTAGCGTTTATATCGACGTCATGTATCGCCGACACCGTGCGTCATGTCTCAAGCCGAGGAACACGATTTCACCACATCTGAACTCCGCCCAAACTATTTACAATGCACCACAAATACGCGGTGGCGGCGGAACGCGCTGTACCCAGAACGGAACACCAGCGCGCGTCAACAGCCGACTGGAGACCCCGCCCCCGGCCTGCGGAGAACTGCAGTCACACCCCTTCACCGGGACACACACACACACACACACACACACACACACACACACACACACACACACACACACACACACACACACACACACACACACACACACACACACACACACTATTCGGTTAAGCCCTATTCCTTTATGGAAGGCGTACTGCATTAATAGGCCCAAGGGGACCGGGGACACACCGGATAGAGACAACCGCTCTGACGCCTTCGCCCAGTGGTCGAAGTTGGCGTAGACGTGTTAAAGGAATGACAAAACGCAACTGAAAAGGACGAACGAGCTTCGTTCGGGTTCACATGACCGGAGGTTCGCTCGGGGGTCGCTGGACTCACCGGTGTGGACTCGTAAATGAGCCTTGAGGTGGGACGACTTTCCGTACATTTTCCCGCAACCGCTGAACGGGCAGCTGTGCTTCTTCTCGGGTGACTCGTGCCTGACGGGTGATTTTTTATTCCGGTACCGAGTCGGTGCCGGCTCCGGGGCCCGGGGGTCCTCGCTGTCCGACCGGCAGTGGTCCACCACCTTGTCGCGGGTGTTCGCGTCGGGCTGAGCCACCAGACACTTGGCGGCTCCCGCTCCGCCGCCGCTGGGGACGCATTTGTTCAGGTCCAGCAGGATCATCGCGACCATCAACAGAGTTCTGTTCTCCTGGTTCTCTTTGTGCGCGTCCTCTGTGGGACAGCCGGTCCCCGGGGGCCGCCCCGAGGAGACCCGCTCTGCGGCCGCTTCACACTCCGACATCATGGCTTCAGCACCCCGCCGCACACCGAGGATCCGACGGACGCCAAGAATGAATGATCCCCAATAAATGTCGACCGAATGTCCCTAATCCCACTCGGCCACTGGAAACATGTGGTTAACAATCCACACGTGTCGCCTTCGCTGTGACCATCATCCTCCTCCTCCTCCTCCGGGTTGTTTGATTCTGATGCAGGGCGGATCGACACGACCCTCAAATAGTACAGCGCGTATCTATTATCGATAGTCGGCCTACACCAGATCAATAGCCGCCAATGTAATCGATGTTGTTGTTGTCGCGGTGCGCTCCTTCGCCTCTGGCCTGCATGCGTCAACTCGCCCGCTAGAAGCCGTCGAGCACTTTTTCCCAACTCCAAGAAACAATTTCGCGGAATCCCACGGTGTCATAATGAAGCAGGGCTGCGATTGGCTGGGAGAAAACGTGACTCGTTTCGTTTACGTTACGCGGAACTGCCGATTATGAAATTGACGGACGGGTCTGACCACGTTGCCAGATTGGGACAGATATCCCGCACAATCTGGCCACTCTGCAGTGCGCTAGCAGCCGGTGTTGCCAGATCGTGCTGGAAAACGGGCCCAATCTGGCAACACTGGGTCCGCTTTATGTGAAGCGATGAATCAAAATCAAACCATTAAAGTCATGACGTTCTTGTACACCCAGTGCAATGACCTCGCCCTGCTACACAGAACATGAAATATCAACCATCTCCACGTAGAACACACTCTCCACGGGCCGTTTGTCGAAGTAAACAACACATGTATAAAAGTGGATTATTGTTTAATATGCACTAATGAACGTAATCCGTTCGTGACCCACAGCCCGGGGTCATATGTCGGCTATGTGAACATCCGTGTTTCCTACGTCTGCAGACTAAACGATATCCAGAGTAAACACGTCCTGGACGCTCCGCGCCGCCCTCTCCCGCCCGGCGCCGGCTGCTCCGGGCTCCGCTAGGGGCGCTACGACCCCGCCTCTCCCGGGCGGTATCTACTCTTATGTAGGCTAAATGAGGTCGTGGCGGGACGTCTCGTGGAGAACGTGATCTCCCCCTCGGACCGGCAGCAAATACAGCAAAGCACCGGAAGATGACACGTGGTCTGTCCATAGAGGTACCGCCCCGGGCCGTGGACCGGCCCGGGGCGGGTACCTCTGTGGACAGCAGTTTTAGGATTTTTTTTTTTTTTTTAGCTTTAGAGACTTTAGAGACGAGTTTGTAGGATTGAGAGTTCGATTTGGGTTACGAGGAGTAAACAATCTGCACTGGGAAGGTGGTGCTGGTGGTGCTGGTGGTGCTGGTGACACGCCCCTTTCGCTTGAGTCCTCTTTTTGTTTTTCCAAATGTGCTTTTGGGTTTCCAAGAAAGAAATAAAGAGGAGGGGGGGTTGCCTTGAGGGGCCGCGTTGCCAGTAGCTGTCTCTCGCCTCTCCTCTCCTCTCCATGGTAAAACACTTTCCTGGTAAGCCGAGGAGGAGGGGGGAGGGTGCACCCTAGTTTTCCCCCCACACTGCAAAACAAAAGAAGAAGAAAAAGTATGTAGGCTATGCCTTGACTCCTATTATATGAACCGGGTTGACTTACGATTGTGTCGGAGATAAACACGATCAAACAATCAAGGGCTGTTGGTCGTGAGCATGTGGAAGATGATAAGTGGGAGGCGTAGGAGGGAGAGTGCGAGAGAGAAAGGAGGGGGGAGGAGGAGGCGGCACGTGTAGAAGAAAAACAGAATGTTCCCTTCCGTGTACTGAGTCTGAACTCACGCGCCACCGCTGACCCCCCTCCCTGTCCCAAGTAGGCTGCGCATGCGAGGTCCGGGAATCTGCCCCACATATCAAGAACCGCCGTGTTGTGCTCTCTGTCTACCCCTGTTGTGCACCTTGGTCGTCTTTAGTTGATATATCGTTGCGCGCTGTAGTTCGGCGTGTTGTTTGCGGTTTTATGGCGTGAGCAGAGGAAGGCACAGCCCAGCCACCTGTCGCATTCACTTGGTTTTGCTGACATTCCCGACAGCCACAATGGGGAGCCGACAGCCCAGTGACAACTGTTGAACAACTTGTTGCACACACGCCTCATTTCCTATAGGTCTAAACACGACCTCTCGCTGGTGTTCAGAGGAACAACAACCTAATCAGCATACCTATCAGTATCGCCCTGACCCCTAAAACACACATGCAAGCACAAACTCACTCACACACAGTTGTCTGTCACGTTTCCTTTTTCCCTTTTTTTTTTTTTAGAAACGTGCAACCCCCAAACGCATGTGAGGGGAAAGTAAAGAAGACACATGTACCAATCTATTCATTTATTTAACAATGCATGCCAGACATGATCCTATTCACATTGAAGAATACAGATTTGTATTTGCATCAAAATACTCACTACTGTGATTTATAATTCCTCTACCTTTCCCTTCTCACCGTTTAAAGGAGGATAGTTTTGTTTGCCCTCAGTGGAAGAACTGCATGCATTTAAAGGACATTTAATTCATTGAGATCTGGTGGGGGGGGGGGGGGGGGGGGTCCTGGTCGCTTGTCGAACCACAATATCAGCATTTATTGCAGGAAAGGAAAAACAAAAAGAAAACATGTGCATGGACTTCTTAACTAACAATTTCTCGTCTCCGTTTGTGGAAGAAGCCCCCTGTTTGATTAAACGCGTTATTCTCATTTGGTTCCAGAAGAAAAGTAAAGCAACTGTATAGGAAAATATAATAGAAATACTGTACATTGGGATCTGGGTGGATTTATGTTGCATTGTCACGCTCATCTGTTAGTGGGTATTGTGTCAAACACACACACACACACACACACACACACACACACACACACACACACACACACACACACACACACACACACACACACACACACACACACACACACACACACACACACACACACACACACGTCCCCTTGATTTGCACTGTTCCTCGCATGACCGTCATGTCAACACATACGACAACATAAACATTGTAGTAGTCATGCACACATGTTGGTTCAGAAAGTGCCATGAAGACGTTTGATGTTGTTTATCAAACACCCGGTGATGTTTGGGGTAAAAAGTCCTCCCATGTCATTAATATCTCGTTAAGTGTCTCGTCAAAACTAGCTTTGCAATATGGGATTTTAAAACGGTGCATTTCAGTAGTGAACTGAAGTGTAAACTACTGGGCCATGCACGTTTGAGATGAGTGTTTTATTCACTGAGTGGTGAGTGTCACTGTTGGTCTCTTTTGAACAGGTGTGGATAACGGCTCAGCCAATCAACTGCCACTGCACTCGGTTCGGTTAAGCTTTCGAACCCGGTGTGAAAGGCTCGATTTGGATCAAAGCCCACTGTAGACATACATGTCTGTAGACCGTAGTTGGTTTGATTTAGGCTCATCTATTATTATCAATTAGTTGTCCACTAAGCTTACTGTTGACAGACATTAGCCTCAATTAAAATTCCATAAAACAATAGTTTTGTCGTAAAGCACAGTGATCACTCATTGGACACCTCCCGTGATTGACAGGGATGAAGTAAATCCGTCTGGCCAATTAGGTGGTATCCATCCTCTTGGAATCCATCCCCCCTTCCCTTGTTTAAGTGGATACGAACCCAACCACATCCCAGATAACATCTGCTTTTAAAAACTACAAAGTGCACCAATTCAAATGACTATTTTAGAATAAGGGCGAATACAGTTGTCATTGATCCATCAACCCCCCTCTTTATGTCGTTTTCTTTGTCTTGTTGTGTTACTACTAGAGACCCATGAGCACATGCGACGTCACCGCCCCCTGGTGGTTGTGCTCTAGTGGGGACGCAGCAGACCAGTCGCTGCTGCATCAGTTCCCAGAGCGTCTCTGTGTCTGTTTGGTAAAGCAGGGAGCGAGCGGCTCGCCTCGTCGCTCTGACGGTACAGAACACAGGGACGATAAAAAAGGCGTTACACCTTAAATATGATTGAAATGTACAATCTATAATAGATATAACAGATTTTAATAAATCTTTTAATACATCAGCGTTCACTGCTTGTATCTCTCCCTTTTTATATTAAATTTGATAATAAACCTTACTTAGAAAATAGTTAAAATTAGAGAAAAATAGCACTGAGAAGATATAAATATTAAATATTCATATTAGTAATTCAAACAGGCATTTAATTATTCATGATAAGCCAGAAAATATGTAATTAAATAGAAATTATCTCAAAATAAATGCAATGTATGTGATTGGATTGAATTGTATTAATTGGTGCAATATAAATCACAAATATATATATTTATATATATAAAAACTATCAATTAAACTTTTTCATCCTGTCTGCAAAAAGCGATCATAGAAAGTCATTCCCTTCCTTTCAGACCTTTTCATCCAGAGAAACGATGAGGAAACAATCAGATAGTTATAGATGTGCGTCGTGATAGATGGATTCTATAGGTCAATTAAAATAGCTTTCACACACCTGACTGATCCTAATGCATATACTTAGCAGCAAAAACTATTTTAATGTTTTGCATTCCTTTCTCTCACTCAGGAAACTAGTGTGCACTTTTTGAATGGATTTAGCAGTCAAAACTTCAGTCAAAATGTTTTTTTTTTGCCTTAACTGACTATCATGGATTTTATGAAAGAATGATCAAATAAATCACAGTTTCATAAAGACAAAGGACGGATCCGGTTGGTCTTCGACTAGAGATTGACCATTGCAACATACAGCGAGTGAACAGTTCTACATTTGCAGCCGGCCTCTTGTGCAGAGACCGCCCCCTTGTGGCCAACAGGGCGTATTTCCAGACGAAAACTAAACATGTTAAAGATATGGAACATAACAAACATGTCGTTACATGTTTGTGTGGCTAGCCCTCCAATATTAAACTGTCTTTACTGTACTTTCCTGAATGAGATTCATCATCAAATATCCATTACAGAGTTTACTGCAGGGCACACCAATGTACCCATGTACCAATGTACCAATGTACATGGGATATGCCATCTGTATTTGTTGCTCTTATCTTTGTTAATGTTTCCCACACTGGATTCAGTATAAGCTCATGAGCCTAAAGATATAATGATGACTTCCTGGTTGTAAAGTCTGATTTATAGTATCTTCAATAATGTTGGCTTGGCACTCGTTATCTATGTTTCATTCTCTTGTACCTGATCTAATAAACAAAACTAAGACTCAAATGGGACTAAGAATACACTTTCTGTTTTAATGTTGGCCACTGTGTTCTGACTCCTGGAAATAGTGCTCACAAATTAAGATACAATCAATTAAAATTGAATGTCACGGACAAGTTTGACATTTCCCCTCGACAAAGACAATTCACACGACTCCCTTTAGAATATTTTACTTTAAAAGACTACTTAATCCCTTCTATTTAACCCCTACATATCATTGACTCTGTAACACCTTTCTCCTTTCACCAGTAATCACTCCTAGTCACATGACTAATTCCCCCCACACATTTCCACTATCAAAATAAGTATTGCTCAATTTCTTTTCCTTTGCATTGGCTCTCGGTTGGTGAAAACACACAATACATTATAGTTAAGGAGCATCAGAGGCTGCTGCCTTTTGAGTCCTGGGGAAAAGGGGACACATTTTTGGCTATATATATATATATATATATATATTACTTTATGTATATTTAACTCTCCTCTCCCATTCCCTTCTGCTCTGGCGGTTCCTAAGGAATGAATAATGTAGGAGTTACAGTACGTGCTCTTCAGAAAGCATCGTGATGGACGTGGGATGGAACAGAGTGACAGCGTTGGACGTATTGGGTGGAAGACACGTAGACAGAGACCTTCCAAAGCCTTAACACCCCATTGATAGTTACTGAGCTACAAGAGGAGGTAAAAACTACTGTAGTGTTTATAGCTCTTTGTTTTAGACTGGTGTACAATAGGACCCCCCCCCCCCCCTCCCCCCATCCCCTCCTCCCCCATCTCCAGTAGGGCCACTTCCTCCACGGTGTACCTCTGCTGCTGCTGCCACGGTAACGGTGGTCCTCACCCCATCACCTCCCCTCCTCCTCCTCCTCCTCCTCCTCCTCCTCCTCCTCCCCGTCGCCGCGCCCTCTGACCTCTACCCTCCCCGGTCCTGTGCGTGTGTGTGTGTGTGTTCTTGCGCTGGCCGGCGTTGTCGTTGTCACGTGTAGTTCTGTCTGTCGAAGCTGCGGAAGGCCGAGGGCGTGGCCAGCTTCCTCATGGACAGGCTGTCAGTCTTGGGGGGCTCCGGGCGGGCCCCGGACTTGCTCCTGAGGAAGGGGTTCCTGGCCCCCGCCGGCCCCCGGCCCGCGCCGGGCCCCCGGTCGGCGCCGGGCCCCGCCCCCCGCTCCATCCTCTCGCTCAGCGACAGGCTCTTCCTGTGCTGCGGGGCCAGGCTGAGGGCGTGGTGCGAGTCGTCCGAGGAGCAGCTGTTGGCGCGCTCCGTCCGGGAGGGGGGCGGGTAGAGGGGCGCCCCCCCGGGCCGCCCCCCGGGCCGCGGGGTGGAGGGCACCCCCGCCAGCTCCTCGGGGTCCTCGGGGTCCGACTCCGTCTGGCTCAGCTCGGCCTCGCGCTCCGGGTGGGAGGAGACGCCGTCGGGGGCGGGCTTGTCGAAGGGGAAGGAGGTGGCCACGCCGGGGGAGTGGGCGCGCTCGGCGGGCGTGTACGGCGAGGAGACGCAGCGCGTGTCGATGCAGTCCGTGATGCTGGTGTACTCGGCCGCCTTCACCTGCACGCCGGCGCCCAGCCCGCCGTACACGCCGCGCGGGTTGAACATAAGGCTGTGGGACTTGACCAGCTGGGGCTCGTCCAGGAAGGCCCCGCCCCCCGCCGACAGGTAGCGGCTGCTCTTGGAGCGCTCCATCAGGCCGGCCGACGGCGGCGGGGACGGCTCCATCTCCCAGGGCGGCAGGGCGGAGTCCGGCAGGAGGTGGGCGGAGCTCAGGGACAGGTCGGCCGCGGCGCTGTCCTCGAAGGCCCCGCCCGTCCCCGTGGCGACCGTCCCACAGCCGCTGCCGCCGGCCCCGCACTCCGAGGAGCGCTCCCCGCCGCTGCTGCCGCCGCCGCCGCCGCTGCCGCCGCAGCAGCCGTCGCGGCCCCCTGCCAGCACGGCCTCCATGATCTCGGAGTGGAGGGAGGAGTTGCGGCGGAGGGGCGGGGCCGTCCGCAGGGGGTCCAGGAACACCTCGCCGGGCCCCACCTCCTCCGAGGCCGACACGTAGATGTCGATGCAGGAGGACGGGCGGTGCTGCTGGGCCACCGACAGCGTGGCCAGGGGGAGGGGCTTGGCGTCCCGGGGGCCGGTGCCCGAGGACACGGACTGCGAGCTGTTGGCGCGGTGCAGGCTCAGCGAGCGCTCCTTGAAGAACGCCTCGCCGCGCCTCGAGGCCCCGCCCCCGCGCTGCTGCTGCTGCTCGCCGCCGCCGCCGCCGCCGCCACCGCCGCCGCGACCGCCGCCCACGTAGAAGGAGTGGCTCCGGGTGCGCGTGGCGGCGGCGGCGGTGGGGGAGGGCGGGGACAGCGAGCCCTCGCCGCCGGCCTCCAGCGCCTCCTGCAGGCGGTAGGCGTTGCCGTCCGTGCTGTTGAAGCTGCTCTGCCGCAGGATGTAGCCGGCGTCGGGGCCGTCGGCGTGCCGCAGGGCATAGGCCGAGTCGGTGCAGTCGGACGAGGTGCGGGAGCGCACCTTGTTGACCTCGCCGCGCTCCACGCCCGTCACGCGCTCCAGCGCCACGGCGATGCGCGCGATCAGCTCCTCCATCTGCGCCAGACGCACGTCCACCGTCTGCAGCGACGCCTTCATGAAGTGCTCCCGCTCGTTCACCTCCTCCAGACGCATGGCCATGTTCTCCACCCTGCGGGGGGGAGGGGGGGGAGGAGGACAGCCAGCACCGAGGGGGGAGGAGATAAGGAGGAGTCAGAGATAGCAGGTCGCCGTGCGCTCGCGTTGTGTGGCGTTCCGGTTCAGCGGAGGACAGCAGAGTCAATATTGGCTGTCCCCCGAGGGTCGATGTGTTCTACCACGGCCGTCCTCGCGGAACAACACCGTGCAAAAACAAACGATAAACAGGCAACGGCAACGCCGGCTGTATCGAACGAATCAACAGCGATAATACAATGACAACGGCGATCTTGGTTTTGGATAAGATGAATGAACATATGATCAGTCTCCCTCGCCTCCTTCTCTATAAGTCCCTTACCGTGACTTCCCGTTAAACCTCAAACCTTTAAGCCTCTAGTCACTTCCTCCCCGCGCTCTGAACAGACATCGACCCGGTGGCGTCGGGCCGTAGCGTCTTCAAGAGGGAGGACCGCTTTGGTTTAACCACGGAGGCTCCTCCCACACCAGGCGGTCATCGCCCTGGTCGCCCTGGTCCACGTCTGGTGGCCTCACAGAGACGACTTCAAGAGGGAGGGCCGCTTGGTTTAAGGAGCCTCAGTGGTTAAGGAGGCTGTGGTTAAGGAGGCTCAGTGGTTAAGGAGGCTGTGGTTAAGGAGGCTCAGTGGTTAAGGAGGCTGTGGTTAAGGAGGCTCAGTGGTTAAGGAGGCTCAGGTTAAGGAGGCTCAGTGTTTAAGGAGGCTGTGGTTAAGGAGGCTCAGGTTAAGGAGGCTCAGGTTAAGGGGGCTCAGGTTAAGGAGGCTCAGGTTAAGGAGGCTCAGGTTAAGGAGGCTCAGTGGTTAAGGAGTCTCGGGTTAAGGAGGCTCAGGTTAAGGAGGCTGTGGTTAAGGAGGCTCAGGTTAAGGAGGCTCAGGTTAAGGAGGCTCAGGTTAAGGAGGCTCAGGTTAAGGAGGCTCAGGTTAAGGAGGCTGTGGTTAAGGAGGCTCAGGTTAAGGAGGCTCAGGTTAAGGAGGCTCAGGTTAAGGAGGCTCAGGTTAAGGAGGCTCAGGTTAAAGAGGCTCAGGTTAAGGAGGCTCAGGTTAAGGAGGCTCAGGTTAAGGAGGCTGGTGGTTAAAGAGGCTCAGGTTAAGGAGGCTCAGGTTAAGGAGGCTCAGGTTAAGCCGGCGGCGTGCTGACCTCTCGGAGGTGACTCTGATCCTCTCGTCGTTGGAGGAGTTGAAGCGGTCGTCCTTCTCCCTGAAGTACTCCTCGATGCACTGCTCCTCGAAGTCATGGACCTTCTTCAGCTCGTCCTCCGTGATGAAGAGCTCTGTGGACACGAGGAGGAGAAGGAGGAGCAGGGGGGCAGAGAAGAGGAGCGTGAGGATCGTAAGGCCGTATCGCTTTGTGGGAACATTGTGGTACAACACAACACCGATATAAACTCGCTGTACGGAGGAAGTAACTACAGACTAAACCAATTAAAAAGTGATCGTGACCGACCCTAACCCTGAACGCAAACCCCTAACTCTGAATTGGTTTCCTGTGACTTTCTTCTGTGTTTAATTAGCAGCTCTGCTCCTCTCCTCACGGTGGATGCACAACGCTCAACCCTTCGTCGACCTCAAGTCCTCGTCAAAAAGTGGTGATGAAAAACTAATTTTAATCCTTTGTGGTATAGTTGTTTCTTTAGGGTCAGGGTTAGGGTTAGGGGTTAGGGTCATGGTTAGGGGCTAGTGTTAGGGTTAGGTTTTTATAACATTGTTCAGCTTTTGATGGTCATACGACCCTGGGTGCACTGGCACACCATCTCCCAATCCTTTCATTTAGTTTTTTCTTTTTTATATATAATGTTTTTCATTTTTGTGTTTCATTTCTTTTTTTGCAGGGATTGAGTAAAACCAGAGGAGGAGAAGGAGGAGCAGGAGGAGCAGCAGCTGGGGTCTGAGGAGGCGCGGAGCAAAGGTAAGTATACTTTCTGTTCTATTTCCTTTTTTGACCCCCAAGGGGAATCAAGAGGGAGCAGGGCACCGCCAGTGAAGGCCCAAGGGGCCGGGGCCCCCAGAGGCCTCCCTTAGTGGGGCAGGCAGCACAGCAGTCGGGTCGATATAAATACACTTCTATTATAAAAGATAAAATGTGGATCTGAGTATATAAAAGAGGGCGATCTTAGGGGTTAGGGGTCTGCGCTAGGGTTAGGGTCAGAGGTTAGGGTTAGGGTTAGGGGTCTGTGTTAGGGTTAGGGTCAGGGTTAGGGTTAGAGTTAGGGGTTAGGGTCAGAGGTTAGGGTTAGGGTTAGGGGTTAGGGGCTAGTGTTAGGGGTTAGGGTCAGAGGTTAGGGTCAGGGTTAGGGTTAGAGTTAGGGGTTAGGGTCAGAGGTTAGGGTTAGGGTTAGGGGTTAGGGGCTAGTGTTAGGGGCTAGTGTTAGGGTTAGGGGCTAGTGTTAGGGTTAGGGTCAGAGGTTAGGGTTAGGGGCTAGTGTTAGGGTTAGGGTCAGAGGTTAGGGGTCAGGGGCTAGTGTTAGGGTTAGGGTCAGAGGTTAGGGTCAGGGTTAGGGACACCCCGACTCACTCAGGCCGTAGTCGCGCTCGTCGTCGTCGTGCTTGCGCCAGCGGCAGCACAGGTGCTTCAGCACCATGGTCATGTGACTGAAGATGATGAGCGGCGGGGGCAGGACGGGCCGCTCGTGGAAGGTCATGATCAGCTGGTAGCGCTGGAACTTCCACACCTGGTTGGAGATAGACTTCACTTCGAAGAACGTGTTGCTATGGTGACGGACAAACACAGAAGACAGAGAAAAACACAGCGACCACAACGGGAGTCTAAATAACCAGAGGGCATTGGTTCGGACGGACGGCCGGGTGAATCATGGCCATGCTAAACACGATGGAATACCCATAACCCGTCCCGCTAATCTCTATGCAAAACGTAAACGTGAACGGGCTGGCAGCGAGGGCGGCCAACTGGTTTAGGAGAAGCGGTTGAATGTGTTTGTGTCTCTTGAATCATGCAAATGGCTGTTCACATTCCTGGTTTTAATGGAAGGCAAGACAGGGCAGTTTAATACCGTGATAAAACATAGAAAGAATTAAAGAAAGAAGGAACAATAAATAGAGAATGCGAGAATAGATGAAGTGAGAGAGAGAGAGAGAGAGAGAGATGAAGATAGACAAGAGAAAAAGAAAAAGAGAGCAATGAAGACGAGAGAGAGAGGGAGGGAGAGACAGAGAGAGAGGGAGGGAGAGGAGAGGAGAGAGAGGGAGGGAGAGACGGAGAGAGAGGGAGGGAGAGAGAGAGAGAGAGGGAGGGAGAGACGGAGAGAGGGAGGGAGAGACGGAGAGAGGCAGGGAGAGAGAGAGAGAGAGGGAGAGCGACAGCATGCTGTGTGACATACTTGAAGACGGCGATGAGCAGGTTGACCAGCAGGATGTTGGCCACCAGCAGGTAGCAGGCCATGATGGCTGGGGACGATCCAGGCGCCCGTCTTACAGGGCGGCAGCCGCACCACGCCGCCGTCGTCCGTCGTGATGTTGATACCGCATGGGGCTGCACGACACAACAAGAACACACACACACACACACACACACACATGAGCACAGAGAACTAGTTAATGCGTTGGCGATCAATATCAATTGGTGAAAACAAAGATAACCTATGCAAAATAAGTGTGTAGATGCACAAACAGACATGCACATACGCAGCAGCAAAACCAATGGGTTCAAATGGGATAAAGGTCATACCAAAAGACTGGAAAAGGACACACAAAAGCAACAAAAGAAGAAACCAAAAGAAACACACAATGATAAAACCATAATGATAACAAAAACAAAAGGTCAATCTATGTATTGTGCAAGAAGCATGGTCTGCCCTGGCGCTTCCTCTATAGGTGAGGGAAGCGGGGGGGGGGGGGGGGAAACAATGAGTTGGCTCATGTGCTGAAATGTGCATCTGAAAAGCAAAACAAGAGCAGTCATACATATGACATGTGTCGTCCCAAGCCTCCCAATATATTCAAACATGTCTGGAATGTTTCAAATATATTGTTTGCATGTGCACCATGTTTGATTGTCTTTGCCTTGTATCGTTGCAGATGTGTTTAGGATACAGAGAGTGTTTTTTCCATCGCTGATGGTTCAGTTGCTGGGGCTTACTAGGGGAAACAGAGAGGGTTTGTCCGCAGTTTCTTTGCCGTTAGATAAGAGTTCATTCTGGCCATGCTCGTATGGGTTCCGCTTTTCTCAATTGTTCACACAATGCAGCCCAAAGAGAGAGAGAACTGAAGCAATGTTTCTTCTTTGAAAAGTAGCCGACCCTCGAAAAACAATTGGGATAATTACCAAGACTAAAAAACTCTGACAACTGAACCAACGTGAAAAAACAGGTAAAGATGAGGAAGCCGGTGGATGTTTGCTGTTTGATCTCCTTGGTCTGTCTGTGAATATACATATGTATATACATAATATACACGTGTGTTTTCTAATGTATCGTCGTAGTATCGATTCATATTATGTATTCCTGATGAATTGTTGTCATGAATACATCATTCATCAGCCGTGTTATTCTGCTCATAACCATGTCAGAATGGAGGGTTTGTCTTAGTGAATTTCCGGTCGGTGCGTAACGTGAGCTGTGACCAAATGGTGGCAGATAGTGTTTGGACGGCAGGGAAGCTGCCGGAAACACAGGAAGGAGCTGAAACAAAACATCTAGGGATTAGCAAACGTCATGTCAACTTTGTAACCCCGTGCGATGTTTCGCTGTGTCGGTGACCTGCATGGAACGGCCCGGTGGGGAGCCAGTGTTTTTAAAATCGTTCAGGATAAAGTTGCCCTAACTTTTTCCTGGCCTTGGGAACAAGCGACTCGTGGTCTAAATCGATTAATAACTAACGATGATTACGATTATTTGACATAATCTGACAGTCTGTTTAATGCGATGGCTTGCATGACTTAACCATCCCCCAAAGACCAAGTTTGTAAAGGCAACTTTAAAGGAGCACTGTGTAAGATTCTAGTGCTAACACCGCTGGCTCGTACTGACCCTCGAGTGCTGATCTAGTCTGAATGCTGACAAACTAAACAGCGTCAACTGATAAACAGACAGTGATTTTATCATTGTGTCTTTATTGACTTGAATCTTTAGGTTTAACCAAAAAAGATCTGTTATATGAATATAAACATTTTCTGTTACATGAAATATAGGCCTATATTTAAATAATTTCTACTGATACATTGTGGTCCTTTGACAGAGAGTAAATGGTTTAAATCTTGCACAGTGCCCCTTTACACTGGAGGGTTTATGGAGCTGCATGCAGGCATCCATCTGTAGTGCCTCCTGGTGGTAGGAGTGTGTATGGCATGGCAGTGAGGTTGCGATGATGGCACGAGATGGGGGAGTGTATTGCATAAGTATCTTTATCTATTGGTTCACTGGGGTTTGACTGCACTGAGAAGTGGAGTTATGGACCGTTACTACGCCAGGTTCCGTGGGTTCGAAAGTAATTTTCGACCAGCCAGAGTTTTTCATTCATTCTGCGCTGTAACTTCCTACTATGCATATCTGAAACAAAGAACGAAAGCATTATTTCAGATCTCTTGTCTTTGGGCTACTCGACGCTCATCCTCCACATGCATCTCATTTAGACTCCAACACAGGTTACACTTTTAACACTTTAAACGGCGCTCAACCAATGAAACAACAACATACTGAGTATTTTCTCTGTAAGATAAAATACAATGGAAAACAATAAAATATTGATAAAAGAATTGCAAAAGGTGAAGGATGGTCTATAATAGAGTCAAGTCTATTATGAAAATATAAACAATGGCATCTTCTCAGTTACTGCTTGGCTCATGGATGCATTACGTTGGGCTCAGTGATGCAGTATGTTGTAAGGGAGTGTGTGGTTAACAAAACGCTGTGTGTCCAAGGGTTCAACAACACGAATACACATGTATTCTATATATATGTAAGACTAATAATATATCCATTCAAAATGTGTAAACCCATGTTATACTACAACCGCAATCTCCATTTTATGTTCCCACTTAAACCACACAGGCAACAACATGGATGACAACAACAAGAACAAGTAAACAGCAGGGGAAAGAGAAAGCTCATCACTATGGAGCGGGAGAGCCCAGAATCCTCGGAGTAAAGCCAAACGTACGGTCTATCTGATCGGCAAACACTCCCCGTAGATCATCCAGTACGGCATGAAGAAGATGTTGCGGGCCAGCATCCAGGAGGGGTCCTCGTTGGGGTTCAGGATGGCCTGACGGGCCACCCCGAAACTCATCAGCACCACCAGCATGATGATCACAAAGTACATCATGTCGATCATCTGGGGAGGGGCGAGGGGGGAGAGGGGGAGGGGGAGGGGAGAGGGGGAGGGGAGGGGTGAGGGGAGAGGGGGAGGGGGAGAGGGGAGAGGAAGGAGGAGAGAGGGGAGAGGGAGAGGGAGAGGGGAGAGGGGAGGAGGGAGGAGAGGGGGAGGGGAGAGGGGAGAGGGGGAGGGGGAGGGGAGAGGGGGAGAGGGGAGAGGGGGAGAGGGAGAGGGGAGGGGGTGAGGGGAGAGGAAGGAGGAGAGAGGGAGAGGGAGAGGGAGAGGGGAGAGGGGAGGAGGGAGGAGAGGGGGAGGGGAGAAGGGGAGAGGGGGAGGGGGAGGGGAGAGGGGGAGGGGAGAGGGGGAGAGGGGAGAGGGGGAGAGGGAGAGGGGGAGAGGGAGAGGGGAGGGGGTGAGGGGAGAGGAAGGAGGAGAGAGGGGAGAGGGAGAGGGAGAGGGGAGAGGGGAGGAGGGAGGAGAGGGGGAGGGGAGAAGGGGAGAGGGGGAGGGGGAGGGGGAGGGGAGAGGGAGAGTGGAGAGGGGAGAGGGGAGAGGGGAGGAGGGGAGAGGGGGAGGGAGAGGGGGAGGGGAGAGGAAGGAGGAGAGAGGGGAGAGGGAGAGGGATAGGGGAGAGGGGAGGAGGGATGAAAGGGGGAGGGGAGAGGGGAGAGGGGGAGGTGAGAGGGGGAGGAGGAGGGGAGAGGGAGAGTGGAGAGGGGAGAGGGGAGAGGGGAGGAGGGGAGAGGGAGAGGGGGAGGGGAGAGGGGAGAGGAGGGAGGAGAGGGGGAGAGGAAGGAGGAGAGGGAGGGGAGAGGAAGGAGGAGAGAGGGGAGAGGGAGAGGGATAGGGAGAGGGGAGGAGGGATGAAAGGGGGAGGGGAGAGGGGAGAGGAGAGGGGGGAGAGGGAGGAGGAGAGGGGAGAGGGGGAGGGGGGAGGAGGGGAGGGGAGAGAGGGGCGAGGGGAGAGAGAGAGAGGGGGAGGGGAGTGGGGGAGAGATGTGGTTGGTTTAGAAGGAGAGATTGCATTGGATTCAATAGCAGGAAGAAGAGAGATGGTACAGAGTGGAGCAGTTCGAGCCCACAGGGGGCATTAGGGGCGGCGCTGGCTCAGGAGGTTAGCCCAGGGTGCTGGTTCCATTCCCAGCTCCTCTAGGCTAAGTAGAGTCCCTGAGTGGCTGTCGTCGTGTGTGGCTGACCCGGCCGTCGGTGCATCAATGCGTGGGTGAATGTGTGTCTGACAGTGAAGCAGTTATTGTAAAGTGCTTTGACCGGGCAAAGGTGGGAAAGGAGCTTTACACATTCTGTCCATTTATGATTTTACGCGTAGGTGTCCTTGAGCAAGATGTCGAACCCCCTGACATGTCCCTGCATTCGCTGTCGAACCCCCTGACATGTCCCTGCATTCGCTGTCGAACCCCTACCTGCAGTTGAACGACATGTGTCAAGATGCCTGGGTAAGTGTCTGCTAAAATGGCTGAATAGTGACTAGCAGCATGGGGAGTGTGTGTAATTATGCGTGTGCGTGTGCATGTGTGCTGGCTGTAACAACAGTACAGTTTAAAAGATGATGTGTAGCTTTCATACTTCCAGAACGTGACTAATCACAATCCAATGAGAATGTGTGCATTAGAGATAGACCACTCCAGGCATTCACACTTTTTGAGGATGATCACAGAATATGCGCCGGTGAATGAATCTCAATTCAATTGCCCGAACTTTAAACTAATGAGAACTCGAAACACATTTAACAGAGATTAAATAAATCTCAATAGATTGCTCCTCAGTCCCTAATGACATTTTACTTCTCATTTGCAGAAATGAAGACATTATACCCGGAGCGAACCCACCAATAGTCCGACTGCAACGAGAAAAAAACAAAAGGACACAGCGCTGCTTATGTAAATGAGTCTGTCTACATGGTTTAAAGAGAAAGCCCTCTCCTGCTAATTGCTGATTTTCATATCAAAGGGAGGACTGGTGACCGGCGGTTCACAGCCCATCTCTGCGTCGGTTTGAATGCATTACTGATACCTACTAGGCCGCTTTGATCCCCTAAGTGAACCAGTCTGCATGTTGTTCTGCATGACAGCCCCTGAGATCAGACGGGCCGGGACTCGCTGTCATTACAGGTCGCTGGCGGGTCGCCGGGCTCACCGTGCGGTCCCGTGCTCAGGACAGGTCGACTCGGGGGAACGCACACATCGGACAGAGAGAGGAACGAAGGAATGGGATCGGAGAAAACTGCTGCGACTAAGTGGGGGGGTAGGACCTAGGGGTGGAGAGAAGGAACGAAGAGGAGGAAAGAAGAAAGAAAATAAGAAAGAAAGTCAAAGAAAGTTAAGAGAGAAGTAAAGGAAAAAAGAAGGAAAGGAGTTCAGGAGGTAGAGCCTGTTGACTGTTAACCGGAAGGTCGCTAGTTCAATCCCCGTCTCCCCTGAGACGGAGTGCCGAGGTGTCCCTGAGCAAGACGCCTCACCCTGACTAATCCCGATGAGCTGGCTGTCGCCCTGCGTGGTTGAGTCCGCCGTCGGTGTGTGAATGAACGATTGTAAGTCTCTTTCGATAAAAGCGTCTGCAATATAAACCCTAAACGTTAATGTAAATGTAAAAAGAAACGTGCATGTAAAAAGAAGTGCGCTAAAGAAGGACAACCAAAGCGCGGCGTCTTCTCACCATCTTGCCGATCATCATGACGTAGGGCCCCAGGTACTTGTTGACCCCGAAGATGTCCAGCAGCCGGATGTACCAGTAGATGATGTTGACGCAGTAGATGACCCGGCCGTAGCTCATGAACGGCGGCTCCTGCAGCCGCAGCACCATGCCCACAGAGAAGATGAGGATGGCCATGAGGTCCGTGATGTTCCAGTACTCCTGCAGCCACACCTTCACCTTCTGCAGCAGCTTCCCCGGCTCTGACATCAGGATCTGGACCACACACACACACACACACACACACACACATGAGGAGGAGGAGGAGGAGGAGGAGGAGTAAGAGGAGGAGGAGAAGGAGAAGGATGAGGATGAGCAAGAGAAGGAAGAAGAGGAAGAGGAGAATGATGATGATGAGGAGAATGATGATGAGGAGGAGAAGGAGGAGGAGGAGGAGGAGGAGGAGGGGACCAGAAGTAAGCAAAGGAGAGAAAGGGTGTTTGGTCATTGGCCAATGAGATAGGGAACACAGAAGTTACAACTGGATTGGAGTGGAAGAGAGTGTGTGTACTACATCCGTATCGCCTTTGGAGGGCAGTAAAAGATTACAAAATAGACGCTCCGAGTCTGAAGAGGGTGGGAAATTGATTTGACTCAGGAATGAGATATGGGATTATACAGCCAGGCGTTCTCCTTCCATCTCCTGAAATGATCTCTCTGTGTCTTATCCTATCTGTCTGTCACCATTCTTCTCACTTGTACACACACTTCTAACTATCATGAGGTGTTTGGCATACAGATACACAACTACATCCCTCCCATAACTGCCGTACAAATGTTGTCAATGTTGTTGGAATTGGCAGCAGTTACAGATGCATGTTTGCTGTAGGTTGTCTGAAGAATTATTTTATTTTCTATTTCTGTGTGTGTAGATGAATTACGTGTACCTACCGGGTACCATGAATCAGTGTGTGCCTTAACGTAAAACGATGCAATTCACACACACACACACACACACACACACACACACACACACACACACACACACACACACACACACACACACACACACACACACACACACACACACACACACACACACACACACACACACACACACGCACACACGCGCACGCACGCACGCACGCTCCTCCGACTGCTACCTCTCTCATCTTCTCGATGCCGTTGGTGAAGATGTACGCGATGACGATCCATTCCTGCGGGGACGGCCAGAGGTCCATCTTCACCAGGACGATGTAGTTGAACAGCATCAGGTAGGCGACGTACGCCATCTGAACAGGCAGGGGAGACACTCCTATTGGACCGGGGTTCTGCATGTCTCCTCACACACATGTGTACGGTGTGTGTGTGTGTGCTTGTGAGTGGGTGGCTAGGTGAACCTTCATATGGTGGTGTGTAGTGATGACGCAATGTGTGGTCAATACATGTGATGATTTATTTGTGTGTGTCTGTGTGTGTCTGTGTGTGCATAGGTGTGGGAGTCTGCCCACTTCCTTAGTAAGCACACGTCAATATGTCAATCCATCGCAGACCAAATGGCCTGAGGCTGTTAATTAGCGGGGATATTGTCTAAACTCCATCCAATACGGTGAGGCTTTTCAAATGATTGACTCTTGACAATTAAATGTGATTCTAATGCAGCCTTAAAACAAGGTGATCTCAAGAGGACATGTTGCTCAACACATTGGCCAACTTCTATAATATAGACACCTTTAGCGAGCCTTTCCTCAGACGCCAACTCGTTCACAGAGGCAATCACGCTCTAAGGTGAGAGTGGATATATTTATTCGAATGACCTGTGGTCGTGGAGGGAGTCTCCAGATTCATTAAGTCCCTTGTTTCAAGATCCATTTAGTCCCTCCTAGTCTCCGGGCTCCTCTGCACTAAAGATGTGACAAATAGAGCAGCGATGTGGCCCTGGCCCTACAGAGCGAGTCCAACTCGCAGACCACTAATGACGGCCGCGAGCGCCACTCGCCACTTCTGGAGGGGAGACGATCCTATTTACATGACTTCTCTTCTCTGGAAACAGCCAGGAATAATGAGGATGATGGGGAAGTAAAAGAGAGAAATCTATTAATTTGTGTTAATAAATGATGAGGAGTATTAGGGTGGTTTTTATGAGGAAATGTTTTCATTAGCCAACTAAGTGGAAATTTGGGAGATAGAAAGATTGGCTAATTGGATAACATGTGCCCGCACACGCAGGCACGCACGCACCCACACAAACACACAGCTTCTGAGAATACGGCATCTCAACAAGGCAGCGCCTTCCAAGAATCCAGCGGTGCAAACCAAAATGTATTTCTGTTGCTGCGAAAAGCCTTTGATCAATCTCCTATAGAGTAGAGAGTATGCAAATGTGACGTAACGATTGAAAAATGTATAAGAGCATAACATCAACTCCATTGACAATGTCAGCCACAAAACGATGACGTCATTCTGGATTTACCTGTGGCCTTACTTATCAAGAC
>NC_140275.1:680781-695781 GCF_964030765.1 Micromesistius poutassou
TCACACCGGCCTCCACCGTCGACTGCGCCTGCGTATCAATCTGAGCATCAGCATACGTTTAACGTGTGTGCGAGTTGTGTGTGTGTGTGTGTGTGTGATTTTCTTTTGTCGTTGCCATGGAAGCTGGAGGAGAAAGGTCTCCTGGCCATCGCTCCGCACGCCAGTTCCCCCTCCCGTACCTTCAAGCCCGAGTTCTTGCGCATACGTAGGCGTCCCATCCACATGTCCGTCAGCAGCATCTGGCTGCACGTGTGAGCGATGAAGTCGCGGTGCTTGGCCGCTACCGCCAGCTGCAGACAGGTGGCGTTGCTCCAGTTCTTCAGCTCGTACGTGAGCAGCTTCATGGCCATCTGCTCGTCCTGCTTGTAGGACTGGTCCAGAAGCTCCACAGCCAGCTGGGCGAACTCTCTGTCAAGGGCACCACCACCGGACAGGAGGGTAGGGGGGGGGGGGAACGGGGGCACAGATACACAAGCAGAGAGATCCATGACATGTTGATGTAACAGGGGGTTTGGGAATCAGGCAAAGAATATGGTGAACTATCTGTGTATATTGATACATATAAGGGAGGATGCTGTACCCATACAAATACCAATGTCCAAATCACAAGTTCAAACTATTCAATACTCGGAGTACTAATGAACCGATGGCAAGTGCGAGCACAACCAGGCTGGTGCCTTGTACGGGTTAATGCGGTATGACCATGAGAGGACACCGTGCATTGACTTGATTGGCTTCTGATGATCTCCGACATCCAGGACGTGGCTCGCTATGTTCAGCTATGAGGTGAGTGAGTAATGACCACATGAAACACAAACACACCTGATCATACCTGCTACACAAGAGACCCGCATGGAAAAATACTGTTGACGTTATTGACACCATAGAAATGCCGTTATAGTGTGTGAATGTGCATGGGTAGGATGGGTGGCTGCTAAATGTTTATTATGTGCAATATATGCCTCAAATTAAAATGTATTTCCATTTTATCTGTAGGTGATTACATTCATCTCACGTGTTATTAACTGACTGTGCTGTTTGTCCTTACACTGCTCTATGTATGTCATGCAGTCAACCTTGTGGCTGGAGTTGTGCTATACAGGTCAGACTGCAGCTGAGAAACTAGGTAGGTATATATTTATGTGTGTGTGAATGTGTATGTGCATGAGTGTTTGCGTGTGTATGTGTGTGTGTGTGTGGTGTGTGGTTAGTTTGTGTGCACGTGCCAGCCTATATGGGCTGAGCGCTGTGGTCAGAAGTTGTTCCAGTCTAGACTCCCAGCACAACTCTTCATTAATCATTCAGCGGGGGGAACTTTACCGCTCTGTAGGCCTGGATATATCTTATCTACTCTCATCTGAAAGCTAAAGCACAGTACTCTCTGTGATCACATGATCAGACGGATAGGGGGAGAGAGGTAGGGTGCACGTGTCTGGTGTACGTATGCATAATGTCAGCATAAGCTGATTGCTTTCACGTGAGATTAGCATAAAGCACATGGGCTCTGGGAACGTGTGTATTTGGAGAATAAGGCGGTGAGCAGACTGTTGTTGCAGCAGTAACTACACCGTCTCCCCCTGTGGCCATGTTCCCTAGCAGCGGGACACAGTCAATATATTGAAGTTTGTGTTTTGCAACAAATCAGTCTGACCTCGGCTGGGCTGCGATCCTCACATACAGGCTTGGCATTACATCGTTATCATTACATAAAGAACGTATAACTGAGTGAGGACATTGCTGTCTTCGCTTGGTTAGAAGTAAAGCAAAAACATCTTCCCCTTCGAGAGAAGCCTCCGATCTACTTCGATCGCTCCGTCGACTCCCTACACTTTCCTCGAGGTCCACCATGTTTGTTTATTCTGCGGCCGACCGGCCCTGTCCGTGTGGCCCGGGCGGACCGAGGGGACCAGCACTGAGTGAACTCTGAAGACCCCACCTGGAGTTGTGGTTGAGCTCCTGGGAGATGTCGTCCACCATGTCGTTCTCCGACGCCTCGTGGGCCATGGCCTTGCACAGCTTGCAGGCCACCAGGGCCTTGGCCATGGCCTCCTCGCCGTGCTGCCAGAAGAAGAGCGCCATCTTCTGGCGCTTCATGAGCACGGCCCACACCATGAGCTCGTGGAAGGGGAAGGGGAAGTGGTTGATCTCCGGGTCGTCCAGGTCGATGTCCACCTCCTCCTCCCGCTTGCGGGTCGTCTTCTGCCGGCCCCGGCGGATCGGCATGTCGTCCTAGCGGAAAGCCGGGATAAGTGACGGAGGCTGGGTTAGGCTGAGGGCGGTCTGGGGACTGGGTTGGGCTGAGGGCAGGCTGGGGACTGGGTTGGGCTGAGAGAGAGGTCTGGGGACTGGGTTAGGCTGAGGGCAGGCTGGGGGCTGGGTTGGGCTGAGAGAGAGGTCTGGGGACTGGGTTGGGCTGAGGGCAGGCTGGGGACTGGGTTGGGCTGAGGGCGGTCTGGGGACTGGGTTGGGCTGAGGGCGGTCTGGGGGCTGGGTTAGGCTGAGGGCGGTCTGGGGGCTGGGTTGGGCTGAGGGCGGTCTGGGGGCTGGGTTGGGCTGAGAGAGAGGTCTGTGGACTGGGTTAGGCTGAGGGCGGTCTGGGGGCTGGGTTGGGCTGAGGGCGGTCTGGGGGCTGGGTTGGGCTGAGGGCAGGCTGGGGACTGGGTTGGGCTGAGGGCGGTCTGGGGACTGGGTTGGGCTGAGGGCAGGCTGGGGACTGGGTTGGGCTGAGGGCGGTCTGGGGACTGGGTTGGGCAGAGGGGAGGCTGGGGACTGGGTTGGGCTGAGGGCAGGCTGGGGACTGGGTTGGGCTGAGGGCAGGCTGGGGACTGGGTTGGGCTGAGGGCAGGCTGGGGACTGGGTTGGGCTGAGGGCAGGCTGGGGACTGGGTCGTAAACTGACACTGAGATAGCTACTTAGCAACCGAGTACACAGAGTAAACCGAAAGGGAAAACAGAGTCAAATAACCTGACACTAATAAATGAACTAAATTGCTTCATAATACAAAGAATAATTATACAAAGATTATCATCAAGATAATTATTATGATACTGGTTTGAAGCCTTTTCACATTCTAATTAAACTATTTTCTTATTCAAATTAAATAAGCAACATGAATTATGAAAGGACGGCGTTGTTCATTGATACACGGGTAAGGGAGTAAATGGCTTTGAACCATTGCGAAAATATAACAAAGTTAACAAGCCACTACTCAACAAACTATAATGACAACGACATGTCATTCAAATCAGTCAGATCCAGGGTGGAGTTCTCTGGCCACGGTGGGCCTGTTTATGAACTAATGGCGCTGCAGACTAGCTCTATGTTCCTCAGGAGATATCTGCTGTCAGCTTGTACCACTAATGCCACAGTGATACTGATGATAGGTTCCTCTGAGGAACAATCACACAGACAACTGAGGAACGGGTTGGTGAAAAGCTTTCCCAGCATTTCTTTTTGATCCCTGACAACTGACATTATAATTTGTGAACTCTCGTAGAACATGTTGAAAAGTAATTGCAACCTTGGTCGTTTTGGGAAAAAACAAGAAGGGTATTTGACATTTGAGAAGCGCAACATCTATTTATTTTACAGTTAATGGCAGTCACTTGTAAGTTTAGAGATTAACTCAAGACTTAGAAGGACTGCCAGAGGAGGAAGAGGGTTAGGCAGATTTGAAAGAGGCATAAGGGTAGTAATGGACAGGTATGCACACACACACACAAACACACACACACACACACAAAAGACACATGTTTTGACAGAGCAGGTCAGACAAACGCTTCAACAGAAAGGAAAGACAAATGTTTCAGAGATAAATTGCAATCACACGCCGTGATTCCAGCTCTTATAATTCTGGCAGTTTTCCTTACTGTGTGTGTATACTGTGTTAGACCACACAACGAGCATACAGATCATGAAGCCATGTTGGATCACTGATTATCTATCGGGCTGGATCAAGCGGCGTGCTCCGCGGGGGTCATTACCTGAGTCGTACACACGCCGTTAAAACACGCCTCTGGAGTCAACACTTATGCATGTGGTCGTAAACCTTCCACACTCATGTCCCCTCCAACTAGGCAATGTGTCGGGTAAAGATTTCAATGTATGAGAAGAACTTGCAGGGTGTGATATGTCAAACACGGCTCAAGTTCTACCATTCATTCACACACCTTACAGAGTGAGGTGTGTGTGTGTTGGTGTGTGACATGGTGTTAGTGTGTGGCATACACCTTACAGATTAAGGTGTATGCCACACACACACACACACACACAGTGCTTAATGTCCAGAGCTGTTTTAACGCGTTTGACGCTCCGGTCATGACGAGACGGGCACTTTGTAGACGAAAGACAAGAACAACACTGACCAAACGATATAGCCGCCATGGTATTGACACTCACCTCCATCCCCAGCAGTTTCAGCGCTTTGGGCTGGAAAAGCGACAAACAAGAACATACACAGAACAAGAGCTGGTCGGGTGGGGTTGATAAGAGAGAGCAACTGACGGACAGACTGACATGCCGATGCCTACAGCCGGGACAGCCTTATACACAGTGCGCTCGTCACCATCTTCTTCCCATACTTATCTTGTACATTTCAATGTCTGTGCTGCTTTCTACACCGGTGGCGTTTGTGTATCCGAAAGAGCACTCTGCAGACATTAGGGATTTGGCTTCTCCCCTGTTCGACATGCGCACGGTGGCTATGTAGAACCAGTGCTCTGGTAACTGTGTTGAGGCAGGAGGCGTGTATGAATTATGTATTCATGAGCCATCATCTGAGAGGATAAAAATAGCACAGGTCTCCTGTAGGGATGTTGATATTCACATCAATTTCAAGGCTTTGTTTTTAGTGCACGTGTGTGTGTGTGTGTGTGTGTGTGATAGAGAGTGAGAGAGAGAGAGAGCGAGAGTGAGAGAGAAAGCGAGAGCGAGAGTGAGAGAGAGAGAAAGCGAGAGTGAGAACGAGAGTGAGAGTGAGAGAGAGAGAGAGAAAGAGAGAAGAGAGAGAGAGAGAGAGAAAGGTAGTGTGGGAGAACTAACATGGACCCATTTCATCTATAAAGAGGTGGATAATAAACTCCAATTATTTGAGGGGACTCTCGCTCTCTTTGTGCATCTCTCCATCACTTTTTTTTCTTAATTTTCCTCCCCACTTAGCGTACCCTCCTGCTGTCCCTCCCCCACACACTCACACACGATCGCATGCACAAGCGTGTGGACGCCCACACGCACGTTGTGCACACACACACACACACACACACACACACACACACGCACAGACACGCACACACACACGCACACACACACACACACACGCACAAACACAGTGCAGTGTCGAGCAGAGATACAATGTCCCGGACACAGCTGTGCACAATTCTATTTCCATCACATGTGTGGCAGTGTGGGGTGGCGTAAGGGAATCAGACGCTGCAGCCAAAGAACATCACATGAGAGCATATCAAAGATATACCCAAAAACGGTTCCATCGTTAGAGGGCTGGCGAATGGAGAATTATGTGATTACGTAAGTCACGGTTCAAAGCTTAAATCAACAAGAAATGTACGATTCATCACGGTGCACAGCGGCGTCACTGATGAATAATAATGAATGAATCTGATTCCGATGTGAGTGAGATAGTTCTGTCAGCGATCAATGTGGAGCCAGAGGAACCAGATGCTCCAGCTTTAGCAGCTGCGGTGTTTGTTACTTTTTGGTGTTTGTGTTTTCAGGGGAAAGGCAGACAATATGCTCAGGAAAACCTTGGTTCTCACAAGCCTGACATCCACTGTTTATTGAAAGTGCAATCTGTCCATTTGAGTGTCAAAGTTTCGCTGCTGTGCACCGTTTCCAAAATACCAAATAAACCTTGCTTGCAGAATTTGGTACAGCCTCTAAAGCTGTACCCCTTACGATACAAATTATGTGCAAGCCGGCACCCAATTATATCCAATATGTCAAACATATTCAGTCTGTGTATGTCCACATAATGTGAGCAGAAAGAGAAACATAACGCGGTACAGTATGAATATATTCATGGCTATTTTACTTGAAACATGAATATCTTTGTTGCGCTTGAATCAATACGAATTGCCATGGTACGTTGGGACAGTGAGAACAATGATGGGATTAAGATGATCCACCTACTCTCTTGGGTCCAAACAGATTGTGGTACAGAGTTCTGAACCTCTTCCTAGTGTAGTTGCAGCGGTAGGCTCCGCCCATTAGGTATTCGATCACCAGGCCGATGTCGATGAGGCTGATGCGGTAGTCCGGGGGCAGGTTACCCTGGAACATGAACACACACCTCGTCAGATCAGCCCGGGCAATCGATTGAACAGACAAAACACAAACTCAAAAGGTAAACCACACGCACCATACACACTCACACAAACACACGCACACACACACACACACACACACACCAAAATCCACACAAGTTTTTGTTTGTTTTTTTGGCTATGAAAGAAATCATGATTAGCGGATTCACCTTGAAGTAGATCCAACTGAACCCTGGGTATTCTCGCTTGGAAAGAGCACACAAGGTCAGTGAGTATGCTGCGTCGTATGCAGTGGACACTAGGACCATGGGGAATGATACAACACACAGAACCCCTGGGAGAAGACCTCTCATCTCTCTCTCTCTCTCTCTCTCTCTGTTTGGTCCTGAATTGAGACCTCACATTTCCAGAGCGGTTGCGTTGGGATCTTTACATTTGGATGCTGTTAAAGGTGTTCCGCTCGCCCTGATATTCATTTCAAACCACTCGTTCCTTTTCCTGAGACCTCTGTACAAAAGAGTGGCTGACTGAACTCGTCATTGCATCACGATAGGCAGTGGAAATCAAATCGTATCTAATATTATCTGTGTGGGGATAACGTGGTGAAGGGAAGGAAAGACTGCAAGCCGGGGTTCAAGATGAGGGTATCTCTATGTGTGGGGGAAAGGATGTGCTTTACAGTGAGGGAAAGAACAAGATCTTGTCAGAGAGGTTCAGTGCAGTTTGGGGTGTCGGGATAAAAGGGGATACAAGAAAAAAGGGGAAATGAAGAAATGAAGTAAGAGAATAAAGGAGAGTGAATATTAATCCTAAAGGAGGTGGGGGCAAGGCGGAGGGGAAGATGAACAGATAACAACTCTATAAGAGGTGGAGGAAGATCAGCTGTGACTGGAAACACATTGCCTCTTCCCCTCTCTAGACACCGACCACCACCACAATTGAACCATTATGACGCCACCACAGCCATAGTCACCTAACATGCACCCAGAATGCCTAGAACCCCCCCAACCCCCCCAACCCAGCCCATCCACACTTACAACTAGCTTGCCTTAATGAAGCACAGACTCGGTACAGACTCAGTGAAGTACGGTCTGGATGTCTCAATTGAAAGGCGTGTAATTGTTGTATTTTTTGCTGTGTTTTCCTTCAGAGAAGTGGCTCGGAGTGGCCACATATCGTTCTATATACGGCAACTAATTAAAACAGGAATCCCTCCCGTCTCTGTGTGGATGTGTAAGTGTTTCGCTGATTATGGTTCCACATTCACGCAACGCAATGACCGCACAGACGCTTCGACCCAGTCATGAACCTTTATGGTTCTGTGTCGGGTTTTAGTGAGCGGACCAATCACAGCCCTTGCGGCTGCGTCGCCTCGACGGAAGGTTACAATTTTCGGGAGGCGCACGCCAGGCCCTTGCGGTGGACGCAAGGAGGGTCCGCAAGGACGTGAGGGGTCCGTAACCCCCTTGCGTTGCGCGAACGTGGGACCATAATCAGCCCTTAAGGCATGCTGCGTATGTACAGATGCCCCTGGCCCCGTTGAACTCCCTGTCACGGTGATTGCCGTCCTGTACTGTGCTGTGACTGCCAGGTCATTCTCAGCGTGAACAGACTCCCACTCACCTGACGCCCTGAGACCTGACAACTCTAACATGGTCCAGTGTCGCTGTGGTGTGACTGACAGTAATGACCTGTACACTGCGCTGTATGAACTGCGCTGTAGCTCAGGTATTGCTACACACGTCTCTGGTCTCATGCTGTTTCTTGGGAATGTCACTGTAGATATTTATTAGCTTCCATTGTAGCATTCCCGTTAACACATTTGCAGGGAGTTAAGTTAACTCATCTTATCTTTCTTGCTGAAAGCCTTTCTAAAAAACATATATACATACAACATACATATATACGTATATACATAAATATATATATATATATATATATATATATAGTACCATAATCAGGAACTACAAAAAGTCTCTATTAATAGCTTCCAAAAGTGAAAATATTGTGTTGTGATTAATAAGTAGATTGTATTGGATCTGGATCTGGTTAACATTTGACTTTATAGAGAAATCCTATCCCTGGCAATGGTAATGAATCCAATACCATCTGGGTCTTTTGCTTGTCAGCAACATGAAGAAGTAATAGTATTAGTCCACACTACTCCTCACACATTAAGACATCATGTCCCTACTTTGAGATAAACACATACAAACCACAAATGGCTTTGACCCATGACAATGATCCAGCTTGTGTTTTCTATTTGGGAAGAGAGTGGTAACGAGTGGATGTGGTGGTTGTGTATAGGTTTAGCCTCGGGGGGAAGCTCTGGAATAGTATCTGAATCACACCGGGACACTATCAACATAACACTCACAACTTCACTAGAGAATACTTGCAGCGAGCACACGTCCATGGGGATCAGTGGCTCCATCGCTGTGCAGATATGCAACGCTTTCCAACGTTTTGGTTGCCAGAAACAATCCCCTCCATACCAGCGCGAGACCCAACTCATGGGTTCCTCTATTGCAGTGACACCAAGTGGCCATCTCAATTCTAAACAGCTGCTGGGTCGGGGGAGGGGGGGGGGGGGGGGGTAGGGGGGGGACTGAATGCAGGATTCCACATTCACGATGGGTGGAACAATGAAGGCTTACACCAGCCAGCCTCCATGGGAGCGGGCTGTGCGGTGTCACAACACGCAGTAATTAATGGACCCATCTCCACGTTAATGGTGGTCACCCTAACCTCGCCACGCCGCCCCTCACACAGTGTGCCGCTGCCCGCCGAGGGCTCAGGATGTGCACATGCGCTGGGTTTAGAAACCATCCTGACGCACAGCAGCAGCACAGACTGGAGTAGGAGTCAGCACAGTCGGGCCCCGCAGGGTTGTTTTGAAATGATGCAAGCTTCACATGATCATCTGAAACACTTTCACTGTACATCGCCGAATATATATAGATATATATTTTAATATATACGCGACAATTGTATATATGCATCAAGGTTGAAACGGAGATCCGACAGTGAATAATGTGAACAGCGATACATGGGACTTCATGGGGTTTCAGTCCAGTGCCGTCGGTTGGTGTGTGATGGCTTTTGTCTTGTTGATGAGACGGCATCTGTGGTGCTTTTTGCACTACAAGGGTAGCGAGCATGTTCATGCATTAGAGGGGGGGGAGCGAGAGGGGAGAAGCCGCTAACACGTCGAGTGTTACACAGCCACGGCAGCCGGCAGCTTCTGCTGAAAGACGAGAGCCAGTCTCTATGTGCCATCAGCACACACACACACACACACAAGAAGGTTTAAGCACACACACACACACACACACAGTCTACTAAACACACACACACACACACACACACAGTCTACTAAACACACACACACACACACACACACACACACACACAGGTATACGCACACACACACACACACACACAGTCTACTAAACACACACACACACACACACACACACACAGGTATACGCACACACACACACACACACACAAGAAGGTTTAAGCACACACACAGGTATACGCACACACACACACAAGAAGGTTTAAGCACACACACACACACACAGTCTACTAAACACACACACACACACACACACACAGGTATACGCGCACACACACACACAAGAAGGTTTAAGCACACACACACACACACAAGAAGGTTTAAGCACACACACACACACACACACACACACACAGGTATACGCACACACACACACACACACACACACACAAGAAGGTTTAAGCACACACACACACACACACACACACACACGGTCTACTAAACACACACACACACACAGGTATACGCACACACACACACACACACAAGAAGGTTTAAGCACACACACACACACACACACACACACACACACACACACACACACACACAGTCTACTAAACACACACACACACACACAGGCATACGCACACACAGTCTACTAAACACACACACACACACACAGGCATACGCACTCGCACAAACACGCACACATCCCAGCCAAAGGCACAAGACACATGATACACCCATCTGTAAATGTCTCCCGCCAAAACTTTACACATTCTGCACACGCACTTGAAGCGCACTTACCCTATTTACACTAGGTACACACACACACTCACACACACACACACACACACACACACACATGCTCACACACACACACATACAGACGGACCATTCTACTTTCGCGCACACACAGAAGAAGCCGATGGTCGTGTGGTCTTTGTGTGTCTACACAGCCACAGCTACAGCATGGGCACTGCGGTGGCATGGCGGCGGTCCTACCTTTTTGACATCTCTGACGAGGTGGGAGAGGGTGTTGGAGGGTCCGTGTCTCTGGAGGAACAAGAACAGGCCGCGTCAGAACAGACCCAGGCCTTCCAACAGAACCCAACTCGGCTCCGACAGAACAGAACTCAGCTCAATGTAGACCCAGGCCGTCTATCCAGCAGAAGGGTACACAGAGGCCGACGGGAATCAAACCCAGTACCGGAGCCATCCGGCACGGAGTAAAACACCACCACCAGCACACCACCACTCTGCCTCTACTCGTCACCTCCCAATAGGAAACAACGTTCGCCATGTTCTGCCGTGATAAGAGACATCATGAGGAGGCAAGTCATATACCAGCGCGTTGAGATGTGTATTTAAGGGGCTTGCGTGGCTTAATGAAGTGAGCACTAACAGAGGCCAGCGTGCAGAGCGCTCTGATTGGAGTGTGTGCAGCCACACTCTATTACAGGCCCTATTCCAGGTCCCCACCCCCAGCCCGCCCCCGGTCGGCGTAGAGCTTATGGAGTTCATGGATCCCATCGTCGGGACATAGACTATCTTAGACAGCGCGCCGTCCGTTGCCCTGAACTCTCTTGTAAGACACGGCACACGATGTAATTGCTAAGCGCCCCGCCCGGTTTGTCTCGCTGCTCCGGCGCTCTGCCCTCTGTCTCACTAATGCGAGGCCGGTAGGGAGCCTCATCCAGTGCTTTCTCCAGGGTGCTCTCCGTTTGTATACATCAGCGCTTCTCTTTAAGCTAAAAAGGCCAATTTCTTTCATTTTTTTCTTATGGATTTGATGTTATCGACGCTTTGTCTTTGGTTCAGTTTGTTTCGTTTGAAACTTGTACGGTGCTACCCTCACCGTTAGCAACGGAACGGAAAGAGTGTTGGATGGTTCGTGTCTCTGAGGGAACAACAACAGACCACGTCTATCAGAACACAAATAAGCAGAATCATATATATATATCAGAACAGAACCAGGGTCCACGGAGACCCACAGCGCCTAACAGAACAGAGAGCTCAGAGCTCCAGCACTCCAGTTTATAAACAAGCAGCACAGCGAACAGTTTCTGTCATTCACCGCCTTCGCTTTTTGCCAAAGCGACTTACAGGTTAAGCTGAGAGCAATCCAAGCACACAACGTCAATAGTGCAGTTCAGAGGTGCTTGATGCCCAGGTTTGTGTGTGTGAGTGCAGAGATGTGTGGAGAGGAGTGTAGAGTGTGTGCGTGTGTGTGTATATGTGTGTGTGTGTGTGTGTGTGTGTGTGTGTGTGTGTGTGTGTGTGTGTGTGTGTGTGTGTGTGTCTGTATGTCTATCTGTGTGTGTGTGTGTGTATGTGTGTATGTTTATCTGTGTGTGTGTGTGTGTGTGTGTGTGTGTGTGTGTGTGTGTGTGTGTCTGTATGTCTATCTGTGTGTATGTATGTGTGTATGTCTATCTGTGTGTGTGTGTGTGTGTGTGTGTGTGTGTGTGTGTGTGTGTGTGTGTGTGTGTGTGTGTGTGTGTGTGTGTGTGTGTGTGTGTAAGTCTATCCGTGTGTGTGTGTGTGTGTGTGTGTGTGTGTGTGTGTGTGTGTAAGTCTATCCGTGTGTGTGTGTGTGTGTGTGTGTGAGTCTATCCGTGTGTGTGTGTGTGTGTGTGTGTGTGTGTGTGTGTGTGTGTGTGTAAGTCTATCCGTGTGTGTGTGTATGTGTGTGTGTGTGTATTTGTGTGTGTGTAAGTCTATCCGTGTGTGTGTGTGTGTGTGTGTGTGTGTGTGTGTGTGTGTGAGTCTATCCGTGTGTGTGTGTATGTGTGTGTGTGTGTGTGTGTGTGTGTGTGTGTGTATGTGTGTGTGTGTGTGTGTGTGTGTGTAAGTCTATCCGTGTGTGCGTGTGTGCGTCTCATTACCGTGTTGTAGAGCTCCTCCAGGCGGGACAGGGTGAGGAAGCGGTGCATGCTGACTCCGTTCTCGATCAGCAGCTTGACAAAGTCCACCCGGTCGAGCACCAGGGCGTCCAGCATGGACTGCTCCAGTGAGCCCACCTGCAAGCACGCCACAGCGCGGGACACACGCACACGTCAGCCAGTAGCACCGCTGTGTTTACAGGAGCTGAGGCCTAACTGTGTGTTCACACCGCACTTCGCGTGATTGTTGCCGTTTGCGACTCCCGGAGCTCTATATCTATATATAATATATAAATATCTATATCATATAATATATACGATATATATAATATCATGGCACAAAGCGGTGTGCGCCTCCGGATTATATTATTAACCCATAAACGACGGGCATTCCGACGTCTCTCCCTCTTCCACAACAGGTACAGACACACATCTCGGCCATGGTTGATGAGAATGAATTGGCATGAATGACCGTTGGCAGGCAAAAAATAAATAAAAAAGACAAAATTCGCCCCGCGACACGTTAAGTGCACACAAATAAGCACACATTAAGCACAGCGACAGATTCCGCTGAGTCGCGCTACAACATTCGCTGAGTCGCGCGACTCGGCGACATTTGTGTCTTTTGGTGTGAACGCACAGTTAGACTGCAGCGCCAGAACGAAGAGGGGAATAAACAGTATTAATAGACTGTAAGAGTCTCACAGTATTCAAACAGTAACACATCACACCTTTAACTATTGTGCCAAACACAACCCTGTTCCAAACGCTTTTCACTGCTTAGTAATAACTGGCATTTGATGTACCTTTATTTTTTTTTCTTTTGCATTTTGGGTGACTAAGGGGGGCACCCAATGCAAACCTACTTAAAGGCAACGTAAGAGATATCTTCATCACTGTTAATTGGTCAGAAACAGTAATATTGGTCTCCAAGAATTATATGGAAGTAAAATAAAAGAAAAAATTAAACCATTGCCCCGGTGCCCAACGGTACATGGCCCAATACCGTTCGCGGCCCGGTGGTTGAGAACCACTGTTCTAGATAGATTAATAACATACACTTACAGTAGCTATGGGAATAATAGCAATAATTAATGTATGCACAGTTATATTACAATACCCTGCTTCGGTTGGCATATAAAATGGCAAAGATGATGAGGAGGAAAGATATTTGAATAAAAATCAACTCATAAGAAACCCTCATAGGAAATATACAGAAGAGGAAGCTGTGTGCCTGAGAGTGCTTACTGGCCACTGCTGTCCGTAGATGAAGATCTGGCTGCGGGCGATGTCCACCCTGTTCCAGGCCAGAGCCAGACTCAGCTGGTCCGGGGCCGATGCGTTAGCACCTGGGAGAGACAAGAACCGACGGAGGGATGGAGGTTATGGACTGTTGGTAATGAGCCCCGGTTTGAGAGGCTCATTATTGTTAGTGCACTGTCCTGTCCTCTTGGTGGTGGTTACGACACTACACTAAAGAGTATGTTTTTTTCTCCTCCTTTCATCTCGATTTAGTTGGTTCCTCACGGCGTAGTCAGGACTTGGGATGTTTGCACAGGGTGGAGACTAAGTGGATTAATTTTAGATGCTGCAGCCACTGGGGGCAACTGAAAATGTCCTCAAATGGGGACAGTGAAGGGCTTGCACTATCCGTAAATTAACAAAGCCGACCCAGAGTCAGAATAGCACAATATTTTGTGTCTAAAAAACCTTGGCCCCAGAGAAATGATTTGTTAAACAATTTCAAGCTAATTAGTAGTATTGAAGCTACATTACTATTAAAGCTTTAATCTGTTGTTGGGATTTGAGCAGCTTAAAACCTCAACAAATACACATTTAACCTCAATAAATACACACTAAGATGCCCTCCTGTATTATCTAGTCACTTAAGAGTAACTTTTACGTAAGCCACCCTTACAGTGAACACAGGCACTTCAACAGCAGGTTGCTCCAGGATACAAAAGGTTACTCTGAGGACGATGGGAATCGTCAACACATGACACATGAACACATGAACCATGCAACACAGAGTTAAACACCAGCACTGGTACTACACTTTTCTGCCTCTGCTCATCATCTCCTCATTTTAATCAACAAACACCATATTCCAATATTAACTGAGGTTCACCTTATCCCAATATTAACTGAGGCTCAACATATCCCAATATGACTCAACGTTCACCTTATCACAATAACAGACGTTTTCCATACTCCAATATTAATCAACCATCACCACATTCCAACATGAATCCACGTTCCTCATTCTCATTTTGTAATGAATAAGTGAAAGCGTAAGGTGGCCCATTGTGTGTGGTTGAGATGTGTATTTAAGAGGTTTGCATGGCTTAATGAAGAGAGCACTGACAGAGGCCCATCGGAGCGAGCAGAGCGCTCTAATGGCAGAGTGTGTGTGTCCTTAAAGGCAGGGCAGCCGTACTCTAAGGCCTGGTGTGTCTCGTCCCTGTGTCTCTCTGTCACGATGCTGGTTTGCAGTACTAGCAGCCTCTTTCTCTAGGGAGACAGCCCTAATCCGTGG
>NC_140275.1:703491-728491 GCF_964030765.1 Micromesistius poutassou
CAGAGCGGTATTTACGAGAGAGTGCACAAAGAGCCGACCCCCTTGTTGTCGCAAGTAATCCCAGCCGCTAACTCACAAAGAACGGAGATAATGTGTTTGTTAGCGGGACCGTCGTGGGAAGGAGGGATGGGATCCATTTTGCATGACGAAAACATTGTTGCTCTCTTCCCTGATTGTCTGATCATCCTGTCAGACGCCACACAATGTGAACTAATGCTGTTTCCCCCCCATCCTCACTGTGGTCTCAGGCCGCTTGTACCACAGGTATCACCTACTCCGCCATCCTCTCTCCTGTCTGTCCTACAGAGCCTCTGTGACGCCTTAGTTCCTTATCCACTAAAGTATCTATTGATCTGCCCCATTTCTCCTCCCAGATTAGCTCTCTGTCGCTCCCGATCACTCTACCTGTCTTATCGGTCATGTCTGTGTCTTTTCACAAACGCACACCAACAGACGAGAGAGAGACACACACACACACGTAGATATGGGAACAGCTCCCTGGAAGATTCATCTCCCTGTTATTGTTCCCTTGTTTCTGTCATGTTTGGAATGGAAGTGTGCCATTGGGTGGATGCTTTCTTCCAAAGTGTGTCACGATACACTGTGAGTGCACACGTTTGGGGTGGCTCCAGTGGGAATTCAACACCCAATATGAATGCCGTGAACTGGCAACTTTGTGATGCTGTCAGGGATTCAACCAAAATACCTAACATGATGAGATGTGCATGAATGTGTGCCTGCACATTGCACATGCTCTATCGCCAAGAACGTCTGCACTAGAGATTTGGCGGTTGGCGGTTGGCGGTTGCAGCCGCGGACTCCGCGGCTAAACCGCGGATTGGAAAAGTTAAAAAAGGGAGAACTAAAAACCAGCCAGTCATTGTAGCCTACCACTCATGGAATAAGGAATTTAAAAGAGATTATGGAGTGATTTGACTCAGAAGTGACATTGGGCAATGGCAGCGCGAGATGTTCAGAACAAGTTAAACTTCTAGCTCAAGAAAGAAGGTAAGAAAAAGTCAGAAAACTTTGATTTGCAAGGCAAACAGAAAAGTTTTGGGGTTGTTAATTATGTATTAATAGGCTTGAGTCTGCGTTTCTTTAATATCGAGGCTTGCTTTATAGCCCCGCGTCAGCAGCACCTTGCATCGCCTATAGACCTAAAAACAACCGGCGGATTGCGGGCGGCTGCGGTTTTGAAAATTGGTCAAAAACGTTGGTGCAGATGGATGGCGGACGGATGATGCATTTTGTGATGTGGTTGCAGATGAAATAATAGCCCATCCGCGCATCTCTAGTCTGCAAACATTTGTTTAAACTCACATTACACCGTCCTGCCTCTGAACTCAACTCTACTCCAACTCATTGGTGTCTTCTTGAAAGAAAATCACTAAAGACAAGAGACAGCGAAAAAATGCCTCCAGAGCAGGAGAGTGGTGGATGAAAATATAACAGAGGAGAGAGGAGTGCTGGAGGAAAATGGAATGAGGGGAAGATAAGGAGAGAAAGGAGGGGAGGAGGGGATGAAAATAGAAGGAGGAGAAGAAGGGTGGATAGAAAGAGGAGTAGGAGAGGAGTGGCGGATAGGAAGAGGAGTAGGAGAGGAGAGTGGATGATTCCCAGCAGACAACACTTTCTATATTTATCCTGCCTGGAGGAGTTGGGAGTATGGTGTGATGGAGGGATTTAGATAAGGAGGGGGATAGAAAGAGAGAGAGTCAGACGGATGGAGAAATAGACAGAGAGAGAGTGAGAGGGAGGCAGGGAAGGCAGGAGAGTCAGAAGGAGGGAGAGAGGAACATGGGGTGGCTGAGCAGGACACACGTAACATGCTTAAATGGTCCTCATTAGAGTCCTGCTGATGACTCACTGCGTGTGTGTGTGTGTGTGTGTGTGTGTGTGTGTGTGTGCGGGTGTGTGCATGTGTGATTGCGTGCGTGTGTGAGAGAGAAAGTGCGTGTATAAGCATGTAAAACCTACATAAATAGAAATGTGTGTTTGTGTGTGTTAATATGGGAAGTTGGGTTGATACATTCAGCACATACTCCATATTTCAGTATGTGTGTGTGTTTAAATCATGAGTGCATGCCTGCATGCACGAACGCCTACAACGGGTACATGTATGCTAGGGTGGATGGGTGTGAAAATGTCCACGGTAGTTTAAAAGTGTACGCTCGTTCAGTGATTGGAATTGGACGGCCTGTGTGAGAACGTCCCCTTGTGTCCAACTAGTGTGTGATTGGAGAACATGCACTATGTGGGTCATCTGCCCTCCCCGCCACCACACCGCCTCCCCGTCTTACACCACATGATGCTCACACCTTAGATAGACGCACCGTAGATGCTGTCCACCACTGTCGGGCCGTGGGGGGGGGCGGGGAGGAGAGGATGTGATGCATCCTGAGGGGCTTGCCTACGCCAGCGAGCATCACAGCTATAACTTGTGCCCCGGTGCCCTCCTAAAGTCCAACCGTTATCCATTATTCGTCATGCTTCTGCTATTTGGGGATTTGTTTGTTTGGTTTTGTTTTCGCTCGGTTGTTTTGGAGGTTATGACAGACGATATTTGTGTTTTGCTGAAGGGAGCCATCTCTGGATCCGGTCGGTGGCGCGTGTTTGACTGCAGCTGAGTTAAGTCGTTATCAGGCACCAGTGAACCACAGAGAATCGATCAGGGCATGGACACAGCGGCGGGGAAATTGGGGTTAAAGGAACACCCCACCCATTTGTAAGAGGGTAGGAGTGTGTGTGCATGTGTTTGTGTGTGTGTCTGTGCGCGTGTGTTTGTGTATATGTGCCTGTGTATGTAAAAGAAAAACCCCAAAATACGAATAATGATAGGTTGAATGAAAACAACGCCTCAATGCCTAGATGCTCGTTGCTAGTGTTTCTTTGGCCTTTTGTTATTTGAAATAAATATAGCCATGACTTGGGCTTTTCTTCTGTCCAAAACATCATCATACCCTCACGTTTACACTTAAATCCAGCCATACATCTCCTCCAGTCTCCATCATGACGCCAACTTTCGGCCAATCCACGCCACCGCGTAACGCTGCTATTACTTCTGTTATGTCGTACTGATGTGTACTTAAGACTGAGGTGTAACCAAGGCCAAAAAGTGACTTATTTGTGTACTAATTTGCTTATCCATCACGAAGGACAGACCTACTTACTCTTAAACCTTTTACTACCAGTCCCCAAGGCTGTTTAAATCCCTTTCACTCTCCAAATATTGCAAATGACAGCATTTTGTTTAGCTATGGGGTGTTGATTCATCCCTGAGAGGCAGTCTGCTTTCAAAATGAAAACCGTCTCGAGCAAACCAAACAAAAAGATGCGTTGCTTTGAATGTGTAGACTCACAGAGACAAAGTCCCGCCTGGAGGGGAAAACAAACAGAAGCAATCTGATCCTCTTCTGCACCCCGTGGGTCAAGTCAGGCCGCCCCAGAGAACACATACATACATGTGAGGGAAAACAGCTCCTTCTTTTAGACCAAACAAGCATGTTTGCTCGCCCCTCCACTCCTATTGTCTTGTTTCCCCCTGCTCCGTCTGTTTTGGCTGTGGCGTTGTCCACCTCTTGCCTAATGGTGTGTTCCAGATGCCTCCTACACCACCCGCACGAGTTGCTCTTGTGACGTAATTTCCTGGCTTGTGGCACTTGTAGCGTTCCTGTTTGTCATTAGCTAGTCATTCAAACCAGCTCGAAAACAAACAACACAACTTTACATTGTATTGCACGCACAGCAAGACCGTCCAGTGCATAAATTGGTGACCGGAATAAAGTAGCAATGTAATCAAGTGTGTAAGAGCATTTAAAATCAACATTAAAATGACCAACGAAAATAAATCTCTTCATGGGCGCAGCCATTTTTGTTTGTCGAGTCGTGCGGTCGGCCTCACTGAGCTCGCTCTACTCTCAGAATCCCGAGTGGGGCCGACCAAAAGGGGGCGTTCCTCCGTGAAATGCCGCAAGAAAGTTGGGAGATTTTCCCACTTGCAACTCGTGCGGTCGGTGCACGAGGCATCTGGAACACTCCGTAACTCAACAGAGCCGTCTGGGTCTGCTCTCTACTCCACAAGGTCTCGTGTCTCGTGATGTCGTCACTCTCGCTTCCTTCCCTCCCTCCTTCCCCCTCCTAGTCGTTGTCCCCTTCCTTGTTATCCAATTATCTGCTTCCTCTCAGCGCCTCAGCGTAACCTTGTTGTTTCTCCTCTCCCTCTCCACTCCTCGTCCTTTCAGCCCCTCAAACACTAACAATATCCCACTGGCAAAAAAAAAAACGCAATCATTTTAAACAGTGTACCCCTTTATTCCTGGATTACAATGTATAAACACAACGGCCTCTGGTTTCTGGGTATAAGCAAAAGGAGAAGGAGAAAATTGCTTTTTTTTTTGATAATGCTAAAACAATTACATGGGATGCATGTGGATTTCAGCCATGGGTATCAATGCAACAAAATGAGAAACGTAGAACATAGCATGTTGTTCACATGACCCCCAAAAAAGTATTGCTTATTGAAAGGACTGCTGCCACGCCAGTGGAGGCTGGCGTATGGAGGAGGAGCATTGCATCATATCCAGAGATGGCTGGGCACGCTCGCTTGCGTGCCAGGAACCACAGGCCCTGCTCTCGTTCCCCAGTACTACAACTCACTGGTTCATACAGCATTCATTCACTGCCTCGCTCCGTCTGTGGACAGCGACCGGCGGCGAGTGACACTGCCCATTAACACACAGGAGGGAGGACTTGGGGGAGAAAGGAACACATTCCTTGGCTTTGGGACGGGAAGATAAGCGACTCTAGGTACCACAGGAGCCCTCTCTGCAGATGAGATATGACAGGTGCCAGTAGAGCTGCCAGGACGACTAATGGACGCCAGAGAATGACACCAAATAAGCGAAACCAAAGGAAAACACTACGGCTATTCACGACCACCATTACTACATGAACATACAAATCAGAATGTGTGACCGTATGAACATCATGATAAACCTTTCACAGTTGTAATAATAATAATAATAAAAATAATGTGGCACAAGGACATTACAAGTTAATTGGTTTTCTGTCAGTAACGAGTGGAAGCACTGCACCAGGGCACAGCAGGATTAGTCTGAGTACTGCTGGAACCCATCACAGAGCTGGCCCTGGGATAGATTACCCCCAATCTTCTCCACACATATTCCTCAAAACCATGTATGTGCTCACTCAGCGTGCGTTAAGCAAGGATTCAGCGAAGAGTCTTGGAACAATTGATTCTAAACTACTTGCTGCCACCTCTCTCTCTCTCCCTCCCCCTCTCTCTCTGTACATCTAGTGATACTCTCTCTCTCCCTCCCCCTCTCTCTTTCTCTCTCTGTACATCTAGTGATTCTCTCTCTCTCTCTCTCTCTCTCTCTCTCTCTCTCTCTCTCTCTCTCTCTCTCTCTCTCTCTCTCTCTCTCTCTCTCTCTCTCTCTCTCTCTCTCTCTCTCTCTCTCTCTCTCTCTCTCTCTCTCTCTCTCTCTCTCTCTCTCTCGCTCTCTCTCTCGCTCTCTCTCTCTCTCTCCTTTTTTCCTTTCCACTGGACCCTAGCCTCCAGATGGGTCCTGTGGGAAGGCTGTGAAGAATATTTAAAATGAGAAATGCTCTGTCTACCCTGGAGGTGAATGAGTGAACAAATACAAACAGACACCGCACTGGATATTATTCTCAGACAACACACAAGAGAGCATTTACTTGTCATTTTTTTGACTCAAAGGTAATGAATACCCTGGCAGTTTCCCTTCATTTGCATCATGTAACATCTATTTCAGGTCCAGCTGAAGTAAAGTCTTTGCATGAAAGCTGCCCTAGTTTTTCTGTTTATAATTTATTCATTTTGTACAGATAAAAAAGTACAAATTCCCATTGCATACATATTTACACATGTGTACACATTGAAACACATCAGACAAATATAACTCCTTAACTACTTCAATTCTTCCTCAATATGAAGATATAACAGTAGGAGAAATCAAATTCTGGTGAGTCAGATTACAGTCACTATGTGCATTTCCTCTCAGTAGCACCCTCTACTGGCCGGAGTTATAGCAAATCATTTTTCGGACAACAGCTATTTTCGTCTGAGACTGTTACCGGGTTAACTTCAGATTTATACCTGTGAGGCTGCGACCACATGACACCAGAAACCATATAAATGATTGATTCCTAAACAGTGGGAAGACGGATCCAGCCAAGGGTCAACCGGGAGCTTTTCAAGTAGCATAGCAACATGTACATACAGCGAAGGAACCTGTTAGCAGAGGACGTTGGTCAGCTGGGGGGATGCTGGTGTGACGACTGGGCGTCCCTTGGCCTCCCCAGCCTCTTCAGTATGAGCCCAGGCATAGGATGACAAAGGGAAGGCCATTGGTCACATGACTCGAGTGACCTCTGTTTAGCTGATGGCTAGCATGCTTTGCTAACAGTACATACGCGCGTCTATGCTCAGGATTTCCAGGTCTTGTGAGTGGTAGGAAGTGTTCAAAAAAACAAAAACAGATAAAATCATGCAGATTAATATATAAAGAGAACATAAATATGTAGAAAAAAATCTAATCTAAAATAACTAATTTAGGAAGATGACCCCGCCATCATAATCACCTCAAGATGACTCTCCATTAATAACACAATCCTGCTTATCTGTAGCCTATAATTTTTAATAGCAATAATGATGTCTCGTCCTGATTTAGTAGTTAAAAGGTGTGTTTCATTACGAGGGGCCAGAAGCCAATGTTTGAAAGCAGCACACTCTATTTTGATTGCACAGGAAGGCCAGTGAGAACCATCCCTGGGATGTAGCAGGTGGATTTACAACAGTGTTTATTACTAGCTAAGGACATAAACCAGATGTTTATGACTTCTGCCCCTTACTATGGACAGTTGCGGTAGACACCATGAGAAGAGATGAAAGCATGAATCACTCTCTCAGGAGTGCACAAGGTTACGCATAACACCCGCGCTTCGAGAGAGAGGTGAAACAACCCAGTAGAGAGATCCGATAGGTTCCCTGGCTACACTGAAATAACCGTAATGCATCGTGACAGGTGCTGGAAAAAGACCTTTCCACAAGCAAACACTGGCATGAACCCAAAGTTAAAAAACAAATAATGTGCAGACACGAGCGATGACAGACACATGTTGTTGAATATCCATGTGTGTTCACCAGGGGGAATGTGTTTCAGGCCATGGGTTGCGTGGCGGTACGTGACACAGAGAGATGGTGTCGTCAGGTGTCGTCTGAAGACCGATGGGAACCAGGGAACTGTTCTCACACACCCAGCGGCTCTGGTCCTGGTGGTCTTAACGAACAGAGTCAGACAGCCTGTGTTCCTAATTCTGAGAGGATAGCGAGAATGTCCCCCCCCCCCCCCCCCCTCTATCTCTGGTTGGGGCCACAAATAAAGAGTTGAACCCAATTAACCCGTTATCGAACCACTAATAAAGCACCAGGTGTGTGTGTGGGTTTGTGTATGTGTATATGTACCAGTTATGTGTGTGTGTGTGTGTGTGGGGGGGGGGGGGGGGGGTTGTGTGCTAGTGTGTACGTTTATGTGTGTATATACCAGTTGTGCACGTGAATGTTGGTGTGTGTGCGTGTATGTACGTGTATATACCAGTTCTGTGTGTGTGTGTGTGTGTGTGTGCTTGTCCAAGTTGTGTGCGTGCGTGCGTGCGTTCATGTGCGTTCATGTGCGTTCATGTGCGTGCTTGTGCATGCGTATTCATTGTATTATCGCGTCCCTCAAACTGCCGATTGTCATTCAAAAACGAAGACGGCGTCGGCCTAATTGACTCTGCGCCTTGCAACCGCCGTGGGCTCGATTGCTGATTGGTCCTCGTGAACAAAACCCGTCACTCACGTGTGTTGATCTTCTGCAGGGAGATGTGCTTCTCCAGCTGCCGCCGCAGCTTCACCTCAGCGCCGTACTTCCCCGTGGTGCCGTTGTCCGCCAGGATGAAGTGGGAGTGGAGGCTGTTCAGCACCGTCAGCTTGCTCAGGGGGTTGGACATGGTCTGGTACGGCCGCACCACCTGGAGCCGCCACCGGAGGGCAGACCACAGGAGGGAGGACAGGGGGACGGACAGAGGGAGGACAGAGGGACGGACAAAGGGAGGACAGAGGGACGGACAGAGGGAGGACAGAGGGGAGGAAAGAGGGGAGGACAGAGGGAACCACAGAGGGAACCACAGAGGGACGGACAGAGGGAGGACAGAGGGGAGGACAGAGGGGAGGAGAGAGGGGAGGAAAGAGGGAAGGACAGAGGGAGGACAGAGGGAACCACAGAGGGAAGGACAGAGGGACGGACAGAGGGGAGGACAGAGGGACGGACAGAGGGAAGGACAGAGGGAAGGACAGAGGGGAGGACAGAGGGAAGGACAGAGGGAAGGACAGAGGGAAGGACAGAGGGAACCACAGAGGGACGGACAGAGGGAAGGACAGAGGGAAGGACAGAGGGACGGACAGAGGGACGGACAGAGGGAGGACAGAGGGAGGACAGAGGGAGGACAGAGGGACGGACAGAGGGAAGGACAGAGGGGAGGACAGAGGGGAGGACAGAGGGAAGGACAGAGGGGAGGACAGAGGGAACCACAGAGGGAGGACAGAGGGAAGGACAGAGGGGAGGACAGAGGGGAGGACAGAGGGAAGGACAGAGGGGAGGACAGAGGGGAGGAAAGAGGGGAGGACAGAGGGAAAGACAGAGAGAAGGACAGAGAGAAGGACAGAGGGGAGGACAGAGGTACATTGCGGTAAATGCAGGCCTCTGAAGACGTTCTCCATGGACGGAGCCATGCCTTGTATAATATCCAACTCACCAATTTTTAATGAAGATAGCAACGAGATATTAGTTATTATGTTTTGCACCCCGTAATCTCAGGGGTGGGAACCAAGCGATGCATTTCAGAACAGCTGCAGCTGATTCTTGGTGTTTTTTAAACAAATGTATGCCGAACTGTTCAGCCAAGTGGAGGTGATTAAGGAGGGATTCATTATGCCTTGGACGGTAGATGGCACAACTCACGACCACACTTACCCACTTAAGACCCACACTTTAGCAAAGGACATGACTCAACTTCTAGTGAACTAAAAAAGCGTTTTATTTTCTGTTCTCATTCTTCTTCCGGACTTGAATGAGCCCGCGTGTGTGTGCCATTAATGGTGCTGGGTTTGCTACAGCATCTGTTTCATTTACTTCTACGCAGTGTCGTAATCGCATGATAGATTCTGCTTCCTCAGCATGACAGCTAATAGGCTGTCAACAGAGATGTAGCAGTGAGTGAGCTGGGTCTTGCAAGATGTATTTATTTATGACTCCCAGGACACCATGTCACAAGGCATTGCGCACACACACACACACACACACACACACACAAAAAAAAACATACACATATGCACACACGCACATACACACACACTGGATCATGTAAGGCACACACACACACACACACACACACACACACACACACACACACACACACTAGGCTTTCTGGAAGCAGCATCCAATTAACTGTGGATACTATTTACTCAGTCAGTTCTCCCATAGACACAAAAACAGACCACAATACACACACCCACACACCCACACACACACACACACACCCACCCACCCACACACACACATCCACACACCCACACACACACACACACACGCACACACCAACCTACATCTTTCCCCACTAGATCCTCCTGGTTCTCGACTATCCCCCATGGAGCGATGCCGATGGTGCAGATCTTGCCCCTGGACTTGGAGGCGTGGTCCTTCAGCGCGTCCCCCACATGACGTATCACTCCTTTGGGGGGAGGGGGGGAGAGAGGGGGAGAGAGGGGGCGAGAGGGAAGGCCGTTACAGGGTGCGTTGTCGGGTAGAATAACAAGCAGACATTTAATTGAAAACGTTTGTGTGCTCTCAGAGGTATGTGTGTTAGCGCACACGCACACATGCACGTTTGAATGCACACAAGCACTCAGGCTATCACACACACACACACACACACACACACACACACATAATGGGTGGTTCCTGGGAATGTGTATGTGGTCTCTAGAGGGGTGACAATTATACCTAGAAGCCATCTTATCCCTCGCCTTCTCTCTCACCTCCTGACACTTATTCCATTTTCACCTGACAACAAGGCATTCCCCATCTCTCTCTCTCCCTCTCTCCCTCCCTCTCGCCCTCCTCCTGACACCATGGCATTCATACCTCCCTCTCTCTCCCCTCTCTCCCTCCTCCTGACACCATGGCATTCATACCCCCCCCCCTCTCTCTCTCTCTCTCTCCTCCTGACACCATGACATTCCTACCTCTCTCTATCACCCCCATCTATTATTCAGCTCTCTGGCTCTACCGACCCCCCTTTTGTACCCATTCTGTCACCCAAGCATTACACCGTATCTCCCCGGACGACAGGTAGTGTGGTTTTAAAGTGAACCATTCATTCATTCATGACATTTAAAGATTTATGTTTTTATGTGTTTAAAGCTATGTTCCTTTTATGATGTAAGAGACACATGCATACAATAGTAGTAGAGGCAGTGCCAACATTTGAATGTTTCAATTAAATGCTTGAGAGGCACTGGTGTGTTCAGAGACTCGCGGCTCTAAAACGCAGCTCCCCATCCAGTAGCCTTTGCAATAGACGAGGACAGATGACAATGATGGGAATTTTTGTTCAGAAATAACATGAAAAATCACAGACGACAAAACAAACAAATCTATAAATACATTATATAAATGGACATACTATTTTCTTTCATAATTTTACGGATCGAAAGGTGTACATGTGTGTTGTCTGGTGTAAGGGACGCACACAAAATATTTAAAAATAATACAATTTTCAGTTCCAATTCAAAGCAGGCAGAAGAACAGAGCCCTGCTCCATTCCTGCTCCGCATCCATGCTCCGTTTCAGGTGCCACTGCTTCCCTTTAAAACCCTGCGTGCTTTAGCTCCTACTTGAAGGACCGTATCACTCCCTAGTGTCTCTCTCTGCCGCTCCGGTCTTCAAAGCTTGACTTCTTTCAATTGCAAAAGTTGAAAAAGAAATCAACATGAAACGGACCGTTCTTTATCGAGCGTCCTTACTGCGGAATAGATTTCCACCTGTAATCAGGGAAGACGACCTTGCAGCGAAATTAGAATTCGAACTTAAAACCTAGCTTTTTGCCCTCTCATTTAGCTCCTCTGAGGGTCCCGCAGCTCTCATTACAGCTCAATCAACCAGTTAGCCAGCGCTAGTCTGCCCCTGCTCCCCGTAGGCACTGGATCAGAGTCTTCCTACATGTTCCACCCTGCCCCATCTGACCGTGATGCTGTCTCTGCTTTAGTGTGTTGCTGTGATCAGGACCGGGCGACCGGCCCTGGCTGAAGGCTACCAGCCTGCCCCCCAGCCAGCCCCCCATCCAGTGGCGGCTGGTGATAAAAATTGTTGGTGGGGCGCAGTAATAGAAAAAGATTAATTTGGTAGATTTGATTTCCTGTATTCTGGTGCATTTTGGAGATGGCCACCACCTATTACCTACTATTCATTCAGATTCATAGCCTACATCCTGACTTGCAGGGCCTGGGCAAGCTTACAAGCTTACCCATTGTTGTTATTATGATATTGAGGCAAATCATGATCACTGTCCTATAGCGTCCATTATTGTGTCTCAATGGCTAATGCAGTTAGAAATATGGGACAGTTGCTTATTATTTATATGCTACAGGCCGAAAGACTAAACTAATATGTAACTTACTTGCTCCTTTTAAGTATAACATTGCTTGGGGAGTCCAATTCCTCCACTGAAATGGGTGGAAAGTGCTTTTACAACTCTCTGCTAGTTAGCGATCCATCTCTTCTCTGCTGTAGTTGTGTTGCGCGAGTGTTGCTGAGGGAGGTAGCTTATTTGATTGATTCCCTGAATTGTCCAATCGTGTGGTGATAAAAAAAACAGAAAAGCCATATCATTGGCCTGGGGCACACACAGAAAAGCCATCTCTGCTTGATAGACAGAAAAAAGTTTGCGAGCTTACGTTGACTTCAACTTGGCCAGCGCCCCTGATCTGAAGGAGGGCTTTATTTCGAATGACCAATAACTAGCCTAGCCCAAATCATTGACGTTCAGACGTGTTTAAATGGTTGCTGGCAGTTGCAAGTACGGTCTATCACACAATTAAACGAGGATAAACGCTATGTATTTTTGTTGATTTATTTTGTATGTATAATAGTTTATTCAAAGTTGGCAGATATATTCGAGTGAATATTTCACGGAGGGGCGGCGCCCTAGCGTCCTCTATTGACCAGCCGCCACTGCCCCCATCACTATTGACAATCCAAATGTTCTGTTATATTGCTTTTAAGTTTGCTTGCAATCCTACTTTGTACATCAATTATGGCCTCCATTCCACTCCTAACCATCCCTGGTAGGAGGGATCCTCCACTTTGGTCGTGCTACCAATATGAACCCACCATTGGTGCTCCATGTGCGTTGGGCTTTCCCCTTGTACACTGTGAGTCAGTAGTGTTAGTAGTAGTAGTAATACTTAGTACACATGTGAGGTACTGGAGCTGCCCCTGCCTACCTCCAAGCCTTGGTCAAACCACACAGCCCAGCTCGATCCCTCCGCTCAACTACTCAGCTGGACGTCTGGTACCGCCATCACTAAGAGCAACCAAAGGTTGATCAGCTAAATCACAACTCTTCTCTATCTTGGGACCACAGTGGTGGAACGAGCTCCCTGCTGATGTCAGGACCGCAGAGTCGCTCACCAGCTTCCGCAAACGACTCAAAACCCACCTGTTCAGAGTTCACCTAGACTTTACATAGCCATTCAGTCCCTTATTTGTCTTTTGCACTATTGTTTGTTGTATGTCCTGGCACTTGATGAACGCACTTAATACAGGTTGTATTCATTCATTGTACTTAATTGTGTAGCATGTACTTAATTGTGTTGTGCATGCATGTTGTGTAGCATGTACTTAGTTGTGTAGCCTCTGCAGTAGCTGGCTATCACTGCTGTGTACGGGGAATGGGGTCAGCCTGGAGATTGTCAGCACTTGCACTTGGTTCTGTGAACATCTTTACTGTACCGATGGCGATGTATTGTTTCACTTCTTATGACAAATGTACTTATTGTAAGTCGCTTTGGATAAAAGCGTCTGCCAAATGCCCTAAATGTAAATGTAAATGTAAATGTAAATGTAAATGCGGTTCCCCTCTGGCTGCCCACCTGTGTTGACCCCTCCGGTGAAGATCCAGGCCCCGGTGGTCATGGCTGCCTTGATGAGGCCCTTGCCGAAGACCTGCTTGAGCTTGGGCTGCAGCTCGAAGTTCTGGAGGCCCCCGTGGACGGAGATGAGCAGCTTGGGGAGCTCCAGCTGCCACTCCTTGGTCATGAGGTGGAGCAGCAGGTCCGGTTTGGTGTCGTAAGACACCCGCACGTACTGGAGGAGGAAGGGGGGCGCAAGGGGAAGGAGATGGGGTCATGGAGGCACACAGACAGCATTAGAGCAGTCCGCCGAGCATGGACATTGGGATGGTACTGCACTCAAGCCTTAAGGGTACCCTACTCATACTCACACACACACACACACACACACACACACACACACACACACACACACACACACACACACACACACACACAAGCATGTGCACACAAACACAAACACTCTTTCAACGCGTTAACTTTTAGCGTTTGCGTAGTGTTTTACACACAAGTGCGCACACACACACACACACACACACACACACACACACACACACACACACACACACACACACACACACACACACACACACACACACACACACACACACACACACACACACACACACACACCATTCTTGCCATGCACATTCATTGTAAATTCTAGCGTTTGCAGCTTTATAACAAACAAACAAACTCAAATTGTAGGCTCTATAAAGGTACCACGGCTTCCTCTCGTTAACTAGATTACACCACTAATAGGGTGTTTGTGTTATACTGGCTGCACATTGAGACAATGAGCATGATTAATGTTTCATACAAACGAACTGGAGATAAACTGTGTCTGCACTCATTAATCATTCAAAGACAAATTAACTGTGATGGATTTCTATTAAATTAACCACCTATTTGACTGCAATTTTACCATGCAATATTTATGCCTGGGTATGCCTTATGATTCTTTAAATTTGAGAAAGGTGAGAGAGAACACACTCCCTAATGATAGAGGGAGATAAACGTAATTGTTTTGATCGTTTGGGGGGATGTGATGGTGATGGGGCTGTGTAAGGCCATCTGGCCAGAACAGCACACCAACAGTTCCCTTCCTGCAACAACCTGCTCCTTATTCTCCTAAACTGAAATCTTTCAAAATGCAATCAGTACAGATTGAACATCGGTGAGGCCCCAGTCGGAGGTAGGGAAAATAGTCTGAGCGGACAGGCTTTGCTGACCAGAGTTGGAACGGGGAAATAGGGCACAAAATCAAGCAAATGATTCTGTGAACCCAGCATTAGTACTCAGTCACTGAATAACACGCATGGACACTGACCTCCAGGTGTGTGGGAACATAATGTATTTAATAGACTTAGAGGTGAATGCGAACCATAAGATCTTCTACAGTGAGGTGCCTGTAACTGTCTATCATTAATTTCCCATTTGGAACTAATAGTCCTAATGTATCCTGTAGCTTCTCCGAGTCACTGAGAGGATGTTTCCATGGGGAGGGCGGAGGGTACAAGTACATCGGGGGGACTTGACATCACATGGACCATCGGTACACCTAGTCCTTCATCGGTCAAAAGGATGACAAGCCACCTCTAGTTCCATCTAAGACAAGATCTACCCGGTTACAACGGTTTCCATATGTGATCTGCATAACACCTTTCTCTTTCGTACCCCCCTCTCTTTGTTCTAGGAGCTTCCACCCATCCGAGCCTCTGCATGTGTTCCTGCTTTAACTTTGGTGTCATTTAGCCCAGGGCGGGATGACGCAGTGCTGGAGGAACAGGGTTCCCCGCAGGGTACAATGCCGAGGCACCAGGCCCTGGGGGGGTATTCTGCCACCAGGCAGTTTCTCTCCACTCTCTCCCTGCTGTGGACTTCAGTAAAAAGGCAGACACACTGACGCTTCCCCGTGGATTACCATGTATGTAAAGAAGGGACAGTGCACAATGCGAGCCGTCCGGTCCGGGTTTATAATCCGGTGGAATATTCACCATGGCTTTGTTGGAGTGTCCCCCGCCCTGGAACTCGATGGTGCCGAAGGCGTCCGTTGGGCTGAGCTGTGTGTGCTTGCTGATGGACCATTTCTCTGATAGGCTGTCATTTTTGGCAAGGCGCTCCGCCTTGTCGTTCTGACTGGACGAGATGCCCGGCGGCAGGCCCACATGCTGGCCTATCAGACGGCCGCAATAGCACCTAAAAGAGGGCGGGACAGAGAGAGAGAGAGACGGGGCAGAGTGTGCAAGAGAGAGATACAAATAAATAGGGTCAACGTTTTAAACAGGCTGATTTATCACACCAAGATATTCAAATTTCTGTAGAGCCCCGGGAGGAAGTGGGACGTGGGGAGAGGGAGAAATGTGTAAAGAAAGAGGGGGAGAGAGAAAGACAGAAATAGAGAGAGAGAGAGAGAGAGAGAGAGAGAGAGAGAGAGAGAGAGAGAGAGAGAGAAAGAAAGAGAGAGAGAGAGAGAGACAGAAATAGAGAGAGAGAGAGAGAAAGAGAGAGAGAGACAGACAGACAGAGAGAAAGAGAGAGAGAGAGAGAGAGAGAGAGGGAGAGCGAGAGAGACAGAGAGAGAGAGAGAGAGAGAGGGAGAGGGAGAGGGAGAGCGAGAGCGAGAGAGAGAGAGACAGATGCCCCAAACTGTACATACACTTTTCCTTTTGGAATTGAACTAACATGTTTACAGTTTTTATTGTCAACGTTGGCATTGGGCGTTCCTCTCCACGTAGAGACGAGCAGTCAGACTGACCCTGGAGCAGCGGGCAGCTCTCAGTGTGCGTCTGCTCTGAACTGTCTGCCTGCAGCCCTACTCCGATACGTTCCACCCTCCTCGGTGCCGACAGAGGCTCTGAGTGACACGGTGCCACGGGGCTTCTCGTGTTCTGCCGGAGAACACAGAGGTACCTTCTGTCTGGTGAGACAGAGTTGGGAGTTATAGGAACCCCCTGACAACCGTTGTCGAGGACTCTTTGATTCCGTCCAGTTGAAGTTTTCCGGCTTTCAGACGAAAGGTAAAACAAAATGCACACGGTGCCGTCTCACCGCCACGTCTCCCGCAGGAGAACCCGCCGGCGTCTGGTGAATGTGTGTGAGTGTGTGTGTGTGTGTTAGTTCAACTCTGTATTTGAATTCATTTGTAGGTGTGATGATCCCCCCTGAGCGCCCTATCCCCATGTGCACGTGTGTGCACCACAGACTTTATTGGGCATGCTAGTGTGTCGTTGCAAACACGCATCTGCTTCTTTGTGTATTTGTATTGTGGCGTTGTGTTGAGTGAGTGTGGGTGTATTTGTGTGTTTGTGTGTGTGTGTAAAGGACACATACGCTACAGTGCTCAACGTGCTTTCACCAAACCTTTGCTCCATTGACTCAGACGCTGGGATGGTTTGTAATCGAGAGACTGCTTTCGGTGTAACCTTTTAAACGATGAGCGTTACAGATATCATTTTATATAATGTTCCCTGTCCTTAAATGCTACTATGTCCGTCAAAGCGCTGTTTGTGATATTTAACCGGTGTGGCAGCAGGTGGTTGTTTGCATGTTCCCCTCATTAGGGCCAATGACCACCTGTGATGCAAATGAAGGTCAGCATGATGTTACTGTGAGGCATGTTTTAAAAGGTCACCAGAGCGCATATCACTGCTGTTCTTACTCTCTCGCCTGCTCCCCTACATGAAACAGGACACACCATTAGCTGACTCACGTGGTATGCCTTCTAAAGTCTCCCATGATATAATTGAATTAATATAAAGCAGTTCACATGAATAGCCACGTCTCCCTAATATCCCCTGTTGGAAACAACCAGACAATTATTTCTTCAATGCTAAACAGTTCATTTGAATAAAGGGCTGCTTTTATCTTTGAATTCATGTATTTACATATATTTACCTTTTATTTACATATGTTCTGGTAAATTGGCCATAGAGCCGATAATTGGGATTTTTCTCTAGAATATTTTCCAATAACAGTAACACTTACAGTACCAGTACTGTAAATTACAGTACCAGCATAAGTACCAGTAGTTACAGTACCAGTTCCGATAACTATTACAGTACCAGCACAATTACCAGTAACATTACCAGCAAAAGTCACAGTTACAATACCAGTACAATTAGCAGTCACATTACCAGTAAAGGTACCAGTACAATTACCAGTTTGATTACCAGTAACAGTACCAATACAGTTACCAGTATAATTACCAGTGACATAATCAGTACCAGTAACCAATAACAGTAACAGAACCAGTATTCTGCTCAGTACATTAACAGGGAGTGTGTACTCACCTATGGTGGTCTTTGGCGCTCACTATGATATGAACACATTCTCGTTTGCTGAACACTCTCTCTATCCATGATTTCTGTGCCTGTGGAAACGAGTGAGAGAGAGAGAGAGAGAGAGCGAGAGAGAGAGAGAGAAAGAGCGAGAGAGAGAGAGCGAGAGAGAGAAGAAGAAGAAGGAGAAGAAGAAGGAGAAACCAAAGTCAGTATTGTCCGCAGCCGTCCTGGGCTGACCCCTGAATACCAGAGTGAAGGAACGCACACACCGGGGAATACTGACGACCTGCTCCTCCAGAGCACCCCCCTGTAGAGACCACCCCCCTGCAGAGAGCACCCCCATGCAGAGACCACCCCCCTGCAGAGAGCACCCCCATGCAGAGGTTCACCTCTACCTCATAGCAACGGCTGCCTGGCTACACACGCTCAGAGTCCCGGCGTCAAAAGGACCTGGACGTAACTGGTCTAGGACATCCAGCCTGGCGGACTCATCTGACTGGATCCAAACGCGGGTTTCCAGCCCAAGCGGGACGGAAAACAACGGAGATCTTTGTGACGGAGGGATTTGTCTGCTGCAGAATTTACAGCAGAAAACGGGGGGTATAACCGGCATAAAATAACTGTTAAGATGTACACAGACGTGAGTACAGACAAGCACAGAGATCCCCCCACACACACACACACACATTTACGTATAAACTCAGTTGCACACATATGTTTCATTGATGAGTGTGTAAGTGTGTTTGTGAGTGTGCTTTATGTTACTTTATGTACGTATGTATCTATGAATTTATTTGACAGTCCACCACCATGTGACCAGGAGGTGTTAGATGAAGACACCTTAGGCTCTGAGACAGTGACATGACAAGTGTGTGGGTCTACATACTGCTCCTTCACATCCACTTGATTGACAGGTTTCAACCAATTACCCAACAGACAGAGGCTTGGACACATGGTGAAGTCATGGATCTGTCTGGTGACCATCAAGGTTTGGGTTACACACAGACATGCAGCATTAAGAGGAATTCCTGGTGAGCTTTGTTGATTTCTTTCTTGTTAAAATTGCAGTAGACGAGAAGGAGGTGTCCTAGTCCTCTTTTTGGAGGTAGCACCCTCAGAGACTACACGAATTAGAATAAGAGTTAAAAAGTGGTACCCAAAGACAGATAACAAAATAATAGATTTGGATAAAGCATAAGCTACAGCTGGCAGAATACTTGAAAATAAGTTGAAAACAAACATGTTCTTATAGCCCACTCAATGTGTTTTCCGTTTGATCACTTCACTTCATTCAGAGTGTGGAAATAAAACATCAAATCCTGCCCGCCCTTGAATTTCTGATCAATCACACACAATGTAGACATCGCTGTCATCCTCAGAGATTTTGGCATGTTAATAAATATTTTAGGTGCAAGAGGCACAGTGAAAGTTCAGTGTTTGTTCTATCAATCTAAACTTCTAAACTTCTCTTCCCCAGGAATTAACTGTAATTGACTTGCTTAAGCATTCTTGTCGTGTGAATATATATCAGGCTTGAAGGAAGACATTTCAAATTTGCTTTCTCACACTTCAATATCCCATGCCTTCTCACACAGTTACTATTTGTAACTTATTATTCACTCATTCCGTTACATAAAACACAAATCCAAAACATTATTCTTATGTTACAAAAACAGAAAAGAACAATAGCATCGAGCCATTCATTTATTTACATCATGTATTCAAGTCATGTATTCAAAATATACCGGTCACCTAAAATTGATCGTTGACGTTGACGTCATTATCGTGATGTGCTTCCCAGTTCAAAGGTTACATTGACATTACCAATCCCAGTAGAGAGATTAGCTGTGTGTTAGTCATTGTTTTTAACACAGGGGGGGCCATGTAATAACCGAATAACGACACACCACAGAACCAGAGACCCCCGGAGACCACGCCACCAAACACCACCGTCCTTCGGTCCGGGTTCCCGGCGCTAACTGAGATCGGAACGCGGCAGCGACTAAAGAAAAGAGGAAAAGTCGTTTGTTTTTCTTCTTGTTTTTCCGCCGTGGCGGGGAGAGTACCCGGGGCGTCCCTTTCCAGCAGGCGGGCCGACGGCTGCTTGTACAGAGCTGTCTGCCTCCGCCGCGCTACCAAAACAGCCCCGCACGCCTCACTGGAGGCTGTCAGCTCGCGGCACGCCAAACCCCACCGCTGGACAAATACTCCAGCACACACACACACACTCTCTCTCACACACACACACACACACACACAAACAAACCGGGCCAGGCCCCGCACACAGGCCCACTTACCCCGACACCCGACTTGCTGCGATTAACCATAACTCCAGGGGGGGGGGAGGGGGGGGGGGGGTGAAGCCTCGGGGAAGTGGGGGGGGAGGGGGGGGATGGGACGAGGGGTGGCGTGTGGGGACGGGGGGGGGTGGGGGAGTCTATCACAGGTCGCACTCAGTCTCAACTCAGTCTGAGTCAGTGGGGTCCACACCGACTCACATCCACCCCCCCCCCCCACCCCCGTACCCTCTTGCTGACCTCCCGGACACGGTGATCGTCCGCCGGCTAACTGCAGCACAAAGTAGATCCCCATCGCCCGCGGTGTTCTACCGGAACCCAACCAGCCCACCACGGCTGGGCTCCATGGCAGCAGATTAAACTCTGTTAAATGTGTGTGCTACAGTGGTAAAGTTTAATCACTAGTTGTTTCCCCCCCCCCCCAATTTAATTTCCTCCTGTTCTTTTAATCCTTGCATCGTATTCGTTGTTTTTACATTTCTGCTCTCAGACCAGATATCTTGAATATGTGTGTGGGGGGGGGGGGGTCTTTGGTGCATATCTGTGTGTATCCCCTAATATCCTCTCCCTCTCTGCCTCGTGTCTCCACCTCTCTCTGCCAGTGCCTATTGTCCCCCGTGAGGCCCGCCACGGCCTGATGAGATGCACGGCCGCCTGCAGACCCGTCGTAATTAAGATTTATCGCCGTGCCAACCACAGCAGCTGGGTGACAAAGCATATGTATGGAGACAAGGAGGCTGTCCAGTGTGTGTGTGTGTGTGTGGTCATATTCTGTAAATGTAGGAGTGTTAGGTGTGTGTCTGTGTGTGTGTACGTGTGATTTTGTGAGTTTGTGTGTGTTAGGAGTCTGTGTGTACTTGGTGTCTGTGTGTGTGTGTGTGTGTGTGTGTGTGTGTGTGTGTGTGTGTGTGTGTGTGTGTGTGTGTGTGTGTGTGTGTGTGTGTGTGTGTCTGTGTGTGTGTGTGTGTGAGTGAGTGTGTGTATTTGGAGTCTGTGTGTAGATGTGTTCGGTGTGTGTGTGAGAGGGTGTGTGCGTGCGTGTGTGCGTGCGTGCGTGTGTATTTGGAGTCTGCGTGTGAAGATGTGTTAGCCGTGTGCGTGTACGTGTGTGTGTGTGAGTCTGTATATCTGTGTGTTTTGTTTGTGTTAGTAAGAGGCTGGGCTGACATATAAAGTGTCCTTAAAGGCTGTTGGCAGTCAACAACCCCTCTTTATTGGAACCTGTGTTCTGCACTCAACACCCGGGGCCTCCCTCACCAGGGCCTGGGAGGGGAACTCTTTGTACATTTAATGGATGTATTTAGAAGTGATTCTGCTGACGCTAAAGCAATCTGTTCTGCTTTTGGTTTTGGTAAAGTAATAAGTTATGATTGTCCTTAGTAGAAAACAATCAATATATCTTGTCCGTCATCGACGGTGCAACTCGCCTACATCTTTTTTGCAGATTGTGTGATAGGTTGGTAATGTCTTTTTAAATTATCGTGAAAACTTATTTTGGTATTTGCCTTCGATTTCCTTTGAACACTGTGAGCTTTGTCACGTTAAATATTAAGGTTTTGTAGCGAACGTTTCTAAAAGACGAGCTGGTATACAATAATTAACAGCACACCCTAAACATCACTCCGTAATTGACTTGAATTTGTATTGTTTACCAAGCTTAATGTGATATACATTTAATTAAAGATAAACACAATAAGGTTTGATTGAAAAGTAACAAACACTGTTTTTCCTCTCTTACTAATTTGCATTCAAAAGTAATTTAACGATAATTGAACTAACAAACTAAGGATGTCCTTCAATACACTTCACATTATGTCGAGGGAAAATAAACTTCCAATGCATCATCCTGACCTAAAAACAAAGCCGTTTGATAAACAAAAGAGTGAGGAGAGAGAATAATACACAAGCATGGTGATTCAACGACTCACCTTGGATTGTGGCACAGCCTCATACGTGCAGATTTCCTTTCTTATGGGAGGCAAAGGGTGACAGTAAAAGCCAGATTCTCCTCAGCACAGGACCTCACAGCACTACACACTTCACCATAGCCAACCATAGCAGGCTGCTGCTTAGACTAGCAGCACTCAGACCCAACTCTACTCTGGCTCTATCAGCTCTGCTGGAATGTGTGTGTGTGTGTGTGTGTGTGTGTGTGTGTGTGTGTGTGTGTGTGTGTGTGTGTGTGTGTGTGTGTGTGTGTGTGTGTGTGTGTGTGTGTGTGTGTGTGGAGGATAGTGTTGATGGTGCATGTGTGTGTCTCTCTACGTTTTGGCGTTGATGTGAGTGCACGTGTGTGTGTGTGTGTGTGTGTGTGTGTGTGTGTGTGTGTGTGTGTGTGTGTGTGTGTGTGGAGGATAGTGTTGATGGTGCATGTGTGTGTCTCTCTACGTTTTGGCGTTGATGTGAGTGCACGTGTGTGTGTGTGTGTGTGTGTGTGTGTGTGTGTGTGTGTGTGTGTGTGTGTGTGTGTGTGTGTGTGTGTGTATGTGTGTGTGTGTGCGGTCCAGACTTCAACAACTCTGTGCTGAATTCTACATATTTTATCCAGGCAGGCATGCAGAACCAAGGGATTCAGCTGTTCTCACACGTCAAACTAATCAAGTCTAAGCTGGATGTCTAAACAACAACTACTCCTGGGAATCAGTTGGGACAGCATTAGATAAAGCATTCCCCCACTGCACACACACTTCCAATAACATTTAGATTAGGCCGCTAATAAATCTTGTCCTTTGTTTCTGATTGTGGTGTGTGCTTGTGTGTGTCTGTGTGTGTGTGCATTTGTGTGTGTGTATACATGTGAGTGTATAAGTGTGTGTCTGTGTCTTTGTATACGTCTCAGTACATATGTGTGTGTCTATGGGCCCTATCTTGCGCCCGGCGCAATTGACTTTCTACACCGACGCATTTTCCCCCCAGCAACCAGGCGCCACTACACTTGCGCCTGGAGAGGCGTGTCGGCAAAAAGCAGGGGCGTGTTCCGGCGCAAATGATACTTGTTGCTCTTTTAGTGATCTAAAAAATGCGCCACTGACTGAAAAATACCTATAGCGGATAGCGCAGTTGTTGTTGCTATTTTGACGTGCCATGGCAGGTCGGAACTACAACATAGCCTACGCTTACACACAAGTAGGCTATACACAGCACGAACATGCAAACTATTAACCTGATTTAAATATTATGATGTCAAGATTAGTCATACGTGTGAAACTGCATAGAAATAGCATGTGGATTGTGGAAACACTTTTTCCAATAGGGCTGCATGAATGAACATGAATGAAGTATAGTAGGCTATGGCATGCGTTAAAATAATAATAATAACAATAATACATTCGAGCAAAGTATATTCCAGGCTTCCAAAACAAAATCTTGTTTTAGGGTAAATGGTTGGTTAAATGATTTGGGAAAGAACAGCTGATACAGCGGTAAGTTGTACTTTTAAATGAATGCATCTGAAACACCGTACATCAAACACTGTACACATGTTCTTGACACAGACATCGTGTACAAGCCCATTACTTTTAGGATTGATGAGTATTTGATCGTGAGAAAACAGTTCTACCGCGAGTGAGTGTTTAAAAGAATGAATGAATGCGGGTGATGCTTGGCGCGCGTGTGTGTGCGCACCCATCTGTTTAAACACATGCAAACTAAACCCGTCACGCATAATACAGTCCATGGCGATGTATATTAACGGGGGGACACATGCATATTATGAACACAAGTCAATAACGATAATGTATATAATACTGGTAACAAACAATGTTTGTTAATGTATTGGCGCATATCATTAAATAGACCCACAGTTGCGGCCATCGAGGACCGCGTCTGCATATCATACATTAAGTGTATGTTAAGTTGTCTTTGCCGCAATTGACATGACGAGGTGTTTCTGAAGTTGGAGAAGAAAACGCTATTCCATGTGTGAATTATGCCTATTATTTGGCCATAAACTGAGCCATTTGAAATTCATGTGGTCATGCATCTGTCTCAGCGGAGACTGCAAACGCGCTGTCAAAATATCAACTTGCCAAGTCAAATGCGCTGGGTCTTAAAGGGGATGGCAGGTGGAACTCTCACTGGTTTATTGCACGTTATGCCCAAAACATACCTACAGGTTTCAGCACAACCCTTTTTAGATTTGCGCCGGCCGCAAAGCTCATTTATCTCACCGTCATAATAGCAACAGCGCCGTAGAACTGCCCACAAAGTACTTTGACTTTGCACCGTGACGTCTGCGTTTTAGACCGTCTAACTAGGGCCCTATGTGTCTATGTGTCTGTGTGTATATGTGTGTGTGTGTGGGAAAATGAGAGCATATGTGTGTGTGTTCCACTCAATAAAAGAACACCAGCTTTATCCCTGTGGGAGACTGCAGTGAAACCAGCAGAGTAAAAAGACCCGATGGACACAAAGTGGCCACGGGGCAGGGACGGTACAGCACGCCGCCGTGGCGTTAACTACAGTGGCATTGAGCACGGAGCAGAAATCAAACGTCCAGCGGTAATAGTAAAGACTGATCATAAACAAGACGAAGCGCAGGAGGGTGAGGGCCCACGCGACGAGTGTGGGACGGAGCGGGCTCTCCGGAGCGGGCTCTCCGGAGCGGGCTCTCCGGAGCGGGCTCTCCGGAGCGGGCTCTCCGGAGCGGGCTCTCCGGAGCGGGCTCTCTGGAGCGGGCTCTCCGGAGCGGGCTCTCCGGAGCGGGCTCTCCGGAGCGGGCTCTCCGCTGCGGGCGCTGCAGCTAGGTCAAGAGAGGGGTGGGGGTGTCCTTTGGTTTGTGGAGCAGGTGTTCACCGTGCTCTGGAGGCACTTCTTGTTTGGGATCGTGAGAGGAGAGTACGATCCAAAAGGAGCAGCAGAACGCGGTGAACCGTGGCTGGCATCGCTGTGGACCCGCATGCTGTCTGGACCCGTGGGGGGGGGGGGGGGCCAGAGAGGCAGGAGAGCCCATTAAACAGACTGGCGTGCCATCGCTCCAGCCTGCTACCCCCCACACACACAAACACTTGGATAGATAACATTGTGACGGGAACAGAATGGTTTCCAATAATAGCTTTGTGTGTGTGTGTGTGTGTGTGTACATGTGTGTGTGTCTGTGTATGTGTATGTGTGTGTTATGCATGTGTTGATGTGTTGATGTGTTGTGACTACAGCCCCACCCCGTCCCCCTGTGTCGATGCTCTATAATAGTTTCAGGGGTCTCC
>NC_140275.1:730991-734446 GCF_964030765.1 Micromesistius poutassou
ATGCCGTTAATTCAAAGAACCAGAGTCAGGTGGTAACCAAGTCAAAGCATATTAGCTACTGAATCATGGAAATTATCGCTCACTGAACTAACGTGATATTACTTTTTTATCCATTGTGCAAGTATCAAAACGACTATAACAGTACTCCGTGCAACACCTTATTAATACAGTAAGTCAACAATACAATCCGTCATCCCTTCAGAAAGCATCCATAACTGGTCTGACATCTGCTTGACATTTGGGTCCGTGAGGTAGCTGTGATCCATATGAGAACTCTCTTTAGATAGATGGGCCGGTGCCAGATTGATCCAAGGTTTATGGATTTACCAATGATTCATTTATGAGTATCATTGCATCGTTCAACTACCAACAAAATAGACGAATAAACAACGTTAAATAAACAACTTTCCATGATTCAATCAAATAATATGTAACTGAGACATTATGGGACCAGGCTGAAGAGAACAGCAATTCACAAAGAACCAAACAGGAATATAATACTCCAAAGATTAAAATAAATTCCTTAAAGTGAATGAAGTTGAAGAGACATGAAAAGGATGTGAGTTTAATAGAAACCACCTGACGCGTTCCACCGGCTAAAACTGACTGGCAGCCCTCCACACATCTATAATTCACCGCTGCTAATCTGTATTTTGAAGAGGGGCTTTGCTTCATACAAAATGCATTGTTGTGTTTAACAAGAAGTGCTGTCGCCAGTGCCATGTGCACGGTAATTCACAAGAATCCAATAAGTATCCAATGCATAATATTTGTGCTGAAAACATGCGTACATGGATCCTACCGTCACCTGTACTACGGTGACTGCAATGAGGATCCTCTTATGATGCAGCACAGCACATCAAATGAAAAACCCAGAGAAATGAGATCTGCCTATTTGAAGCAGGTGTTCATTTGGCTTTCATAAGTTTGAGTGCGAGTGCGTGTGTGTGTGTGTGTGTGTGTGTGTGTGTGTGTGTGTGTGTGTGTGTGTGTGTGTGTGTGTGTGTGTGTGTGTGTGTGTGTGTGTGTGTGTGCGTGCGTGTGTGTGTCTGTCTGAATGTGTGCGGTGTCCGTGTCGGTCTGCACATGTGCATGAGTGCGTGCGAGCGAGCATGTGTGTCGATGGGGTTTTTATTTTTTCAAACACGTGAGTATAATGGAAGAATGCTTGCTTGTTTTAGCCGCCGTCGTTTCCAATCCATCTACCGAAAATCCAAAAATAAGCAGCTCTCTTTCCCACAGGCCTCCGGTAAGCCTGGCTGTTTGTCTGGCCATGCAGACTCTAATCAGCCCTGGCACGGCCATTCTGCCCCTGACAGCACCGGGCCCCACACTACACACTCTTTTAGGTAGCAGACAATGGGGAGGTGGGGGGACACACAGCTGGGGTGAGATCAGTTGGGCATTGGGAGGAGAGAGAGAGACAGAGACAGAGAGCGAGAGAGAGAGACAGAGAGAGACAGAGACAGAGAGCGAGAGAGAGAGACAGAGAGAGACAGAGACAGAGAGCGAGAGAGAGACAGAGAGAGACAGAGAGAGGGAGCGAGAGAGAGCGAGACAGAGAGAGGGAGCGAGAGAGAGCGAGAGAGATAGAGAGAGACACACACACACATACACACACACACACAGAAAGAGAAGGAATCTTAAAAGAAAGACGGATAACGAGGAAGAAAGGGAGGAAGGGAGGATAACATAGGAGTGATACATGTATGTGACTTGGAACGAGGCAGGAGGGGGGAGAGGTTGTGCCCGGTTGGAAGGGTGGTGGGGGGGGGGGGGGGGGGGGGGGGAGGAGGAGGAGCAGGCTCAAAGGGGAGGCAGGGTCTGTCACAGAGGGAGCAGCGGTCTACAAGGAGACAATGTAAAAGGTAACACTACAAGGCTCAGCCTGGCTCCTCAGAGGGTCACAGTAAGCAGGGGGGTGCGGGTAAGTGTAGGGGTTAGGGTAAGGGTTAGGGTTAGGGTAAAGGTAAGGGACAGGTTTAAGGGCTAACCTTCATGGGGTAGGGTCAGGGTTTGACAAGCAACAACGACAAGATAGACCTCGGAAAGGTAGATGAAGGACCATCCACAGACAGAAGAAGGAGGTGACAAGAGAACGTGAATCGTGGAATAGTGTTTGTGATGGAAAGAGATCGAAAGAGAGAGATAGATGGGGATGATGGGTGTAAGGTTAACCGAAGGGGACCTGAGTGGTCAGATAATGTGGGGAGAAAAGAGGAGCTGGGCGAGAATTGCAAAGGACAGAAAGTCAATGTGCTGCGACAGACTAAAGTAAACAGATTCAACTACTCGCTTACAAGTGTAAAACACGTCTCCTGGCCAGGAGCGACGGGGCACGAGAGAAGGAGGGTGAGAGAGGCTGATGGAATAAGAGTGAGCTACTGGGAGTGGGAGACAGGCAGGCAGAGAGGTAGCGGTGGGGTGGAGGGTGGAGGGGCGGGTACTTATTTTGAATGACAGGTGGATTGGCAAGGTCAGGAGCTGTGGCTATCACATGACAACGGCTGATTGATTGATAGCCATGATGGATGTAAAGAGGGCATTGGAATAGGAGGGCGTTTCAAACATGACACGCTGGGACCATGTTGTGTTTGTTTGTGCTGTAATGAATAATGTAAATACTTTTCGTTTTACAGTGCAGTGTGAAGTGTTGCAATGTCTGCTGCAGTGTTTAGTAAGCAATGGTGTGCGTTTGTGTCTCCTCATCTTCTCCTTCCTCTTCATATCTCCAGACTAGGGTTTTTTTTTGTTCAGGCTAAAAAAAGTTGTTGTTCAATGAACCACTGAGAAAAATGACACTCTGCATACTGTTGTGTCGTAGTTATTTACGCAGTTCATTACTACATGACTACATCATTATTGGTTCTAGTATTTGTGCATTCGACTGTATTTGCAGGCGTGTGTGTGTGTGTGTGTGTGTGTGTGTAAGTGTGTGTATGTGCGTGTATGTGTTTGTGTGTATGTGTGCGTGTATGTGTGTACGTGTGTGTTTGTGTGTGTGTGTGTGTACGTGTATGTGTGTGATTGTATGTGTGTACGTGTGTGTATGTGCGTGCATGTGTGTACGTGTGTGTACGTGTATGTGTGCATGTATGTGTGTACGTGTGTGTATGTGTGTGTGTGTGTGTGTGTGTACATGTATGTGTGTCTCTCTGCCTCCTTGTGAGTTCAATGCCAGCGTTATCAAGCTGCAGGTGTCTCAGGCCAAGGGCTGTGAAATTGCCTCTCATGTAATGACTGTGCTTTGGTCAGGGCAATGCTGTGAGTGATTGTGTTTGTGTGTGTGTGTGTGTGTGTGTGTGTGTGTGTGTGTGTGTGTGTGTGTGTGTGTGTGTGTGTGTGTGCGTGCAAGTGATTGTGTTTGTGTGTATGTGCATGTATGTTTATGTGTGTGTGCATGTGCATGTGTGTGAATGTGTGCGTGTGTTGTGTATGCATGTGCGTGAATTGTG
>NC_140275.1:734646-769646 GCF_964030765.1 Micromesistius poutassou
CACACACACACACACACACACACACACACACACACACACACACACACACACACACACACACACACACACACACACACACACACACACACACACACACACACACACACACGTTGAAATCAGCCAATGAAAATCATTCAACTGTCAGTGGGATATAGATCTGTCCTCATGAAGGAACCCTCAGCCAATCAATGAGGAGTTTGGCTGCTTAATAAACTCAATCTGCCACCAGGTCTGATCAGCCACCGGTTGACCTCAACTCGATCAATATCCAACTGCGTCACCTGTGTAAGTGTGCGAGTGTGTCTGTGTGTGTGTGTGTGTGTGTGTGTGTGTGTGTGTGTGTCGGCCTGTATCTGTGTGTGTGATACAGATGGCTAGAGACTGACACAGAGAGAGAGCTAAATAGATAAGACAAGGTGGAAGGGAAGACAGGAAGTAGCGTCTTAGTTCTTATCTGCTTCCTTGTTCTACATCCAGGCCGGGGAAAGTGCGAGAATACCACACACACAATCAATCAAAAGACAATCAAAGCCGTCTTTATAACTGAACGATTAGAGTCAAACCAACCAGGCAGAAACAAGCTTTTTATCAACCAACATGAAGGTATTGCATAAGACGTCATCCTGATAACTTGGCAATGTCTAATGTTACTGTAACTCGGGCAATGCAGAAACTTAGCAATTATTGAAGCGACCCAGAAACCATTACCCAAAACAAATGTGAGCCCTGCTCCTCCCACCACACCCCCTCTCTCTCTCTCTCTCTCTCTCTCTCTCTCTCTCTCTCTCTCTCTCTCTCTCTCTCTCTCTCTCTCTCTCTCTCTCTCTCTCTCTCTCTCTCTCTCTCTCTCTCTCTCTCTCTCTCTCTCTCTCTCTCTCTCTCTCTCTCTCTCTCTCTCTCTCTCATCTCGTCGCATCGGAGCACCTATGGCTCCTCCCGGCCTGCCGCCAGCCACCCGCGTTACCATGGTTACCGGAAAAGAAAAAAAAAAAACAGGAGAAGCCCACCACCACCTCCCCTGTAGCTCCCCCGGGCACAGCCGGGAATGGGGGCAGTGATCTCTGGAGCATGGCCACGTGCGTTTGCACACGGATGAGATGCACGTACACACACACACACACACACACACACACACACACACACACACACACACACACACACACACACACACACACACACACACACACAAATTCCAACTAAGGATCAGAGGCAAAAGTCCCATAGAAAGGTGCATTAGCTGACATACTGCCGTCACATTTTCTGATTAATTTCCTTCTACCAAAAGGCTGATTCTTAACGCCATGGGACGGGCTTGTTATCCGGCTGTCAGCTGAGCTGTCAGGGCAGCTGTGATGCTGTCATTCAGAGGTGAGATCCCGACCACGTGAATATGAACATATCTATACTTTATCTGCGTGCTGTCACACTTGCACTTTCGCCCGATATTTTCTACAAATGCTAATGTTCAAATCATAGGGTAGCTCTGATCCTAGGAGGAGATGATATTTGAAAGAGACACAAAACCCTGACATTAATACCCCAACTGTACATTGTGCGTGTTTATGGTCACGTGGGCACATAGAGAGACAATTGTCTCAGAAGCAAAACAACCCAGAGGAAGAGTGACCATAATAACAATGGGATGAATTAAACAAGGTGTGAGGTGCGATGAAGGAGCTAATTGTGATTCGGCCGGAATGCTATCAATCAGCCCCTCATCCGTCTTCATCCATTCGATGATCTCAGAGGAGTCCCTGGTTGGGATGGGATATGATAATTATACGCCAATAAAAAAAACGGAGGCGTATGCTTTGTACCAGGGGCCTATTCTCTAGAGGAGACTGCATTTCCAACTGAGTGCCTGTCAGGGTTCAATGAGAATATTGTTAAGAGAGAATGCGCTATGATCATGTAAGAGAGAGCGAGAGCGAGAGAGAGAGAGAGAGAGAGAGAGAGAGATGGGAGAGGAGAGAGATATGACAGAGAAACTTAAACAAGAGAGATATGATTGTGAAATGAGAGCATGAGAGAGAGAGAGAGACATTGTAATTAATACATTATTAAAGGAGGGACTGCAACAGCAACAGCAGGTGAATCGCAATAATGTAGAGGGAATAATTTAAGAATTAAAAGAGGAGAGAGAACAGCTTTGCCCTAAAATGTCAGTTCAGGAGAAAGAAAGAAGATAGAGACAAAGAGATTCTGTGTGTATAAGCATGGCCATGGCTTCAATACAAATGTGTGCGTGTGTGTTTATATGGAGGTTGGGTCGAGGGTACATGTGTGCAGCATGTGGTGAGGACTCTTTTGATAGGCGGACATTGATTCGTGAAGCTCTTTCAGCATGTTACAAAACGCAGCATTAGCGGCAGGATCAGGGGCCTCACGGCGGCAGAGGTCATCCCTCGTGGAGGTAAGTGACTCACGGCCATTAATCACTCACACGAGGTTCAATCAATAAAACCAAGAAGGAGGAAAAAAGAGGGCAAAACGAATGACGTTCTGCCGTCAGCTCGATCAAAATGGCTACACACAGCAGAGACAACGTGGTGTTGGAAGGCCTCAACGCGTCGTAGATAAGCGCAAGAAGCATGGAGGTGTCAGGCAGTGCACAGACATTGTTGCATTTGCTGCTTTTGACTCATTTTTGTTATCGTTACACAATGCAGTGTTGCTCTTGTTCTTCATTTAGCCTTGCCGTGTGCTAAGTGAGATAATAAAGCTTTCATAAAGAGGTTGGAGCCACGATTTCAGCCTTCTTGCACACGCGCCTGCTGCCACTGCTGATACTCACAGTGGATACTCGAATGACGATAATAATAATAATGTCTTGCAGCTCTCCCCTGAATCACACTCTTACCACACCATTTGTTTTTTTTATAACAGAAACCATAAAGTGTATTCATGAAATAAATGGCCCCCAAAAAAGGGAAATTAGCACCACTTTGCTGTTGTTAAGGAAGACAAGACTTTTACCTGCTCTGTTCCTGTCATAGCCACAGCTGTGTCAGCCACACCCCCTGTCTGTCTCTGGGCTTTGCCTGCCACTCAACTGCTCACACCTGGCCTGCATCAACTCCCCTTCAAATGCACCTGGTTTCCCTGCAGTCATCGCCAGATCGTACTTCGACATACCGTGGTAGCTATTCGTACCTGGCTCTAGTTTCTACACTTACTAGCTTATATTTCTCCTGTTGAAATCTCGTGCCTCACCTTTGTTCCCTTTTACTTATAGTTTTTGGATCATCACTCACTCCAGCCTGCTGCACTCGCTCCAGCCTGCTCCACCACTGTCCAACCTGCCACCCTGCCTCGCTCCTGTTTACAACCAATAAACCTGTTCACCTTCACTTCAACTCCTGTCCTGCCTCTGTGTCTGCTCTTGGGTCCAGCAGCTACCGCTCCTCCCTTAACAGTTCCCTGTGAAATATTGGATTCAAACCTCTCTTTCTTTAGGATTCTTACTCACAAGGTACAAAACAAGGTTGGACTCACAGCAGAAATGTACTGTGTTTGTAGCAACAGTCTTACAACCGATGAGCTCAAATCCATGTGAATGGGGTGTTTCACTTTCTTTTGCTGCTGATTTGTTTCGACCAATCGGGTTGCTGGGGTGGGGCTCTGTAGATGCCCGTTACACAGGGTACAATCTGGGAAACCATTGGCTATCGTCTGGCGATAATCTAAAGGACAATGGGGCATATTACTGGGGTTCCTGTGCAGCTGGATAACTGATAAGGGATATTCAGGCAAAGATTTCCATTCTCCAGTCATTGTTTTCTATATTTTTCTCAAAGGTATTTCGGCTAATCTCTAAAAACAAAATGTAGTCTGATGGATTCCGAGATTGTTGCACTGCCCTGGGACTGTTTACCTGCATGCAACTTATGCCCGCCTAAACGTGATTAGTCAATACCTTCGGACTACAAACGGCCCATACACGGAAACCAGGGCTTCTGATACGAAAACCTTGTCCCGTTGCCTGCAGGTTCTGCATTCATACGCAGATATCTGTTCACAGAGATCACAGGGAATGGGTCTCCACTGCAAACAACCTGACCGGTGGAACCACAACCAACGTGATACGGGTGACCATCGACTCGAAGAGACCTAGAAAAATAAATGTTGGTTGATTATGCAGTCATGGCTTCAACTTTCCAAAAGCTCTAAGAAGGCTAACTAGGCCAAACTTTCACATGAATGGGCCTGCACTCGCTTCCCCCCGCTATTTTAATCAGACCTCCAATATGATCAGTGCAGCACCGGGGTGATAATGCTGTAGAAGAGCCAAAAGCACCTGTTGGTATAAGCGACGGTGCCAAGGTGGCGTGCCCGGATTGTGAGACTCTACTATTGGAGGTCTGATTAAAATATGTCATCCTAAGCTCACAACAAAGACCCATCCCGGTGGAATGACTAAAACGTCCTGTCTGGACACCAACGTCCTTAGACAAAGAGCCTGTAAGGGTTTAAATTCAAGCCTGTCCACTTTAGAAGACTGGCCACTTTGGAAATACAATTGTTAAAATCGTTGTCTGACACCACCATATTGTCTCTCTCAAATGAGTTTCTCTACGTACAAAAAAAACGACAAAAACAGAAACAGAAAGCCTGCTTAGCTCCCCTCCTGGCTGTTGCAGGTTACCCAGCGTAGGCGCCGTGCAGCCTCCCCCCCAGAGGTTTGGCTATAGCATGGTTTAACCTCTGGATCCGAGCTTAGAGCCCTGCTGTCCCCACTCAGCCTGCTATCCCCTGGAGATGCCTGGATGCCTCACCGCTCTCTGCTCTTTAATGTGTCTTTACTGTACGGGGCTGTTTGAGTGCAGCCAGGAGAGACGATGGTTTAATCACCCAGAGTCCTTTAAACTAGGGGTGCACGATAATTATTGGGCCGATAATTATCGGGCCGATAACAGAAATTATTACGTCATTCCGATAAGTCCGATATCATGACGAATAGCCCCGATAACATAGCCTATATAATTTCAGTGCCCCGCTTCCACTAACGCTAAATTAAAGGTCTTATCGTAACCCTAAAAGTACACATCATACAATCAATTACAATACATGAGTTCACAGCTGCACGAGTATATAGAAAATGTTTATTTTATTATGTTACACCTTTCCTGCTGTCGGCTCCCAGACCGTAGTCGAGAGCACAGGGGAGACGTCGATGTTCTCTCGGGGGTACCACCCTTCCCTTTGACCAGCAGTGGGTCTGCTTATAGGTCGGAATATGGTCGGAATGAAGCGGCAGCCGATTATTGAAAGGCTGTGTACTTTATTCTTAGTTTCACTAACTTTACAGTACACGTTGGCACAGAGACAACCAGACTCGTCCACTCACTCACACACACACTGCCATTCTCGCGCACACACATGCGCTAACTCTCGTAACACTTATAGACAACAGTTAGCTGAACATTATAGGGTCCCGTCCTTCCACTCCCTGTTTTCTCAGTTTAACAGAGATCAACTACATTTGTCCCAGTGTTTGTTAGATGTGAAATGAAGCAAAAAAAGACGCTCTTCCTCCTGTAACGCAGTCGTTTGCGACGCCTTTCTTATTCGTCGTTTCTTCTATTTGTCTGTGACTCCAATGCTCCAATCTTTCATCGATCGATACGGATGTTGTGGATGCAACGGAATATATGATGCATCGCTGCAGCAACATTTAAGATGATCGTGATGAGTTCTGCCATTCTGCCTCCGTTGCTGCGGTCAGACCAAAACACACCTGAGTGACAGGGGCCGTCGTGGACCCTACGTCATATCCCGCCCCTTGCAAGCCCGCCCCCCTAAACCCCCCCATTGATTCTACTGATGTCTGAGCAACAATGTCATGATCATATACTGTATATGTATATGTGTGTGTGTTATCGGTTATTGATATCGGTATAGGCCTTTAGGAGCTGAAAGTTATCGTTATCGTATCGGTTTCAAAAAAAGGTTATTGTGCATCCCTACTTTAAACATTTATATACATAACACATTTTTTAAAGCTAAGTACTGGGAGACATCCAGCCGATTCAGCTTAAGGTTGATTCTGGAAGTTTTTTTATTCGATTTTTTGTTAAAGGATATAACATAACAATCTGTCAGAACAAATAATTCTAATTTTTAAAAAGAACAATGGGACCATCTGCTTTCAAAGTCCACTATATAAAGACTGAACATTTCATTGTCTGGTAACCAATTATATTATACCGCCGTTTCTCTAGTGGGCTGAGTGTGAATATTATATACTCGCTGTCAGCAGCCAGACGCCGGCCAATAATCTATTCCAGGTGAGGTGGAGATTCTTTCTTCCCTTCTTGCCATCTACGGATCGCTTAGAAGTTTGGTTTAAAATAACTTCAAATAATCAAATTGAAAAAATACAACTGTTTAAGCGCCACAGTGGGACGGGGTCTCCCATCGTGATAAGACGGAAACCCCCCCTCGCCTTTCACTTGTCTCTCTCCAGCCTTTCCCCTTTCTGTCACTCTCATTTCACTTGTTATCTCTCCCTCTCCTTTCACTACCTCTCCTCTCACCATTCCATCGCTCTCCCTCGCTGTCTGTGTCTCTCTCTCCTCCCTCTTCCCTCTCTCCCTCTTCCCTTTCTCTCGTTAACTGTGGGTGTTTTGTGTGTCTGTGCATGTGTGCGTGCATTTTGCTCGTGTTTGTGTTAACACAGAGCATCCACAGCTCTGTGCTTTTCCGTGCTTTCCCACACACGCCCTGTCGGCTAAAAAAAGATGAACCCTGGTCCCCCCCCGAAGACGAGAATGTGAGTGGGAGGAGAAGGAAGAGGAGGGAGAGGAGGGAGAGAAACGGGGCTCATTAAAACGATGCGTATACCTCCCACACTTTGGCACAGCACCCCGCTACAACACACTAGTAAACTAACAAAGGTGGGGGGAGGGTGACGGAGGGACACATGAAGGCGGAAGGGAGAAGATGAAGGGCAAGGGGAACAAGGCAGGATAATGGAGCCAAATGTGCTGTCGCTTGTTGCTTTCCTCTGGCTTTTGTCAAAGGTGCAGCGAGAGGAGAACAAATTAGGAGGGCAAATTAAAGACAACCAGCGGTGAAACATGTCGTGTGTCGGTTTTCTCTCCTCTGACATGTAGGGCTGCAGCCACTGTGCATGTATTCGTTTTCATGTCTGTGTGTATTGTGTAGGCATGCATGTTCGTGAGTGAGTATGTGCATATATGTGTGTGTAAATGTATGTGTTTGCGTGTGTGTGTGTGTGTATGTGTGAAGATGAAAGACCACCCGGTCAAGCATTTTGTGTGTGTGTGTGTGTGTATACACATGTGCCAGTGTGTGTGTGGGCCGTGCAGGTGTGTGCACCTGTATACCCATACGTGCACGCTCGTTCGCAAAACCGTTATTGCTTTTCTGCTCCTCTGGGCGATTTATGAGCACACATCGAGGCGATGGAGTGAAATGTGAAAACGCACCGCAGGCCTCAAACAAACAAAGCTTGCGGCTGATTCCTCATGTGCCCGTCCCGTGTCAGGGGTTAGAAGTACCGCCGTGGACACCTCACCGCCAGCCCTCTCAAGTAAAGCTCTGCATCCTGCCTTCATTTCCATGAGGCTGAGCGGTGCGTCTGTACTCGTGTGCTCTGTGCTTTCCCTGACATCTAAACAGGTTTATTCGGACGGGCAGGTGCAAGGCTTTGTCCAGCACTCACAAACATGCATTTATGGCATGTTTGGCATTAACATGTAATCCTTCAGGACGAACTAGTTAAACATTTTTTTGTCAATTTCTCAGTTACTGTGTTTGTGATTGGATACTAGTGTTGATACGGCTTGCCATACACATAACACATATTTAACCAGAGGATTAACAGCTATCCTCAACAAGTGTTCTGCTTCTCTGTCATCGAAGAATCCAGAATAATTACTTTGGCTCTTTAAGTACGAAAATCAATACGACTTAGAGGTTGTTTGAACAGGTAGATCCATGTTTGACTTATTTTGAACATGAAGCACCTGTTGCTGTAAGACCCGTTCTCATTTCACCAATGCAGCCCCAGCTTTAATGTTTTGTCTCTTTATATCTTGTTTCTTCACGTTGCAGTACAGGCATTAGGTTAGGTATTGACAAACGGCCATCTTTATCGCCCTCCCTCTGCTAGCATCACAATGCTCAATGAGGGAGTCACATGGTTGGATCCTCTTTGCTCTTGGATTGTGCCAAAATAAATGTGGTTGTTGTAGCAAAAAAATATGCATACTTTAATCTTTGATATCTGTGATATACCGGTATAAATCGATGTGAGGGGAATGTATTTATAATGTTAGTTCAATTCTATCTCCCATTCCGCTCGCCCTCCGTCTTCATTAGGAGGCATTACTTATGGCTGCTTGTCTGCTTCGTTTGATGGATATGACTTCAGATTGTAAGTGAGACTTGATACCTGCAACAGATGAGGAGCCTGTGATATTCTTATCCATCCTCTACGCACTAATTAAAATAATAAACCTCAGTCAGAGCCAAGAACACACCACGATCAATATATCATAGCAGACAGAGGCACAGACAGATGTGACAATATGATATGAAGACTGTTGACTGAAAGAAGACTGGGTAGCATGGTTTGGCGATAACACTCAGTGGAGCATGGCAGCTATGATTAGCCTAGCTTGGCTTGGTTGTCATGTGTGGAAATTGTATGAAACTGGTAAGATGAGGATTGAAAGAAAGAAGCCCGCTGAAGGGTCCTTGCCTGTGTGTGTGTGTGTGTGTGTGTGTGTGTGTGTGTGTGTGTGTGTGTGTGTGTGTGTGTGTGTGTGTGTGTGTGTGTGTGTGTGTGTGTGTGTGTGTTGGGATTACTGGTGTCAAGCTAAAACCATGTCAGGTCAAATTAAGTGTCAGGCTAGCTGTGACTGGGAGGACAGGGGCAGCCCCGCACAAGCAGTGCACACATGCACACACATGCACACACGCACAATTAGATATGCACACGCACACACAGACACACACACACACACACACACGCAAACGCATGTGTGCGTGTTTGTGTTTGTTTAGGCCACATTCTGTGGCCACATACTTTGGCCTAAAACAGTTCGGACAAACAGTTCACTACATCTGGTTTGGATGTCAGATTTCTCTCGGGTAACTTGACTTCACATCACAGGTGAGCAGTGCCGCTGCCATAGCAGCATTTGAAGTGTGTGTGTGTGTGTGTGTGTGAGCATGGGGACGTCCTAATGGGACCTGAATCCATGACCTTGATAGACTGCAACGCCAGCTGAGCTCCACAGAATCAGCTGTTTGGAGGACGGGGTTTAGAACACATCCTTCAGTAGACTCATCACAGACACAGCATTTCATGTCTGCGATTTTAATTTTCAAAGACAACATTTTCAAAGCCGTCACCAATTTGATTGGTGACGGCCCGCCCAGTGACTTACTGGGAAACAGCCCAGCACAATTATCATCGAAACAAACGGTGCGATGCCATTCCGCCTTAATTATAGATTGTCAAAACAAAGAGGGCAGCATAGGGATTGTAACCATTGCATACCTACATCTGACAGTGGTGTTCGTTTAATGTAAATTCAACTGGCAAACAACACGCAATGTCACGGCGCCTCTAGCAAGCATTGTACAAGCCTTGCAGACTTTGATTAAAGTATTTTCTTTTGTCCTTTCTGGACCCTCCAAAGGTAAATATACCTTGTCGTCCCTCCTACCGAGATGTACTAGATACCACACTTCCAAACAGAGTGGAGGAATTCCAGCTATGCTCTGTGAATGTTAAATAAATCTATTGAGTTATATCCGATTGGACAGTAGTTCTTTATTTGTTTGCTGCTGCAAAGGATTGCGCCAACAAACAAATGTCCGACCAGCCTCTACGCTCTCCCTGGCTCACCAACTGGATTCAGGTCTTTTATCGCAGTCAATGAAAGACACACACACTCTCCGCTATGGTTTATTGGTCAAACACAACGGAGCCTGGCTTGATGACAGCCTTTGAATATGAGAAGTTTTTTTTTTCGGTCTGAGAACGTTTATGTCTGTCACTCGGCTCCGTGGTCCACAATGGGTATTTTTTGACCTTTCCCTATTTGGGATGCGGTCTATTTGATGTCTGTTTGCCATGATGAGTGTGTACCGAGCAGGTGTGGCAGGTGTCAGCACCATGGGAACAGCCCCTCTGTGAGTGCTCGCCTGGGCCCGGAGAAGCAGGTTAATCTGGAGCAGATGGTCTTGGAGCTACAGGGCGCAGCCACCCGCCCAGACCAGAACTCATTTGCAACAGACACATCCGAGTACAAAAACGGATGTGTGTGTGTGTGTGTGTGTGTGTGTGTGTGTGTGTGTCTGTGCGTTTGCGTGTGTGTGTTTGTGTGTGTGTGCGTGCGTGTTTGTGTATGTTAGTGTTTGTGCATGCCTGTAATGCCGTTTTACATCTTCCATGAAGATAAATACTACTTGGCTCAACTACAAATCCCGAGGGACGTACTGCAGCATATGGTGGCGTTCACGTAGCCCTTCATTGGAAACAATGAGGTGGACTGGAGAGGTCTGTTTGCTGCGTTGCCTCTGCCAACCGGCCTGCCTCCGTGAAGCATGAAGGCTCCCGCTTTCTGCATGACAATTTGCCTTCACGCTACGGATTGGAGAATCTCATCTCCTCCTTCCATGTAATTTCCACGGGGAGTTTTAACACACTGCATTCACATCCGATAATGCTGAAGCCTCTATCTCTCCTCTCGGCCCATGCCCCCTTTTTTTTCTCTCTCTCTCTCTCTCCCTCTCCCTCTCTCTCTCTCTCTATATCTAATTTTAAATGGAGTGAGAGATTGGAGAGGCCTTTATGATGATTTTCCACGCCAAAATGACATCACACACCGGGCCAGCCTGCCCCCTTCAGACGCGGGGAATGGCCTCGCAAACTCATCAGCCAACTCATCAATGACAGAGTCACACTCACTAAGCCTTGAACCGGACATGATGGCACGTCGCACCCGTCTTTCACACACACACACACACACACACACACACACACACACACACACACACACACAGAGTGGACCTTGGTTTGATGCAGTCCACATGATAGTATTGTGTCTAAATGCAAATTAGTATTTGAGGTCATCTGTTTTTCAAAGGATATCTGCCCATCGTGACCCATCAGATGGTTAGGACCAAAAAGCAGAAGGTTATTCAAAAAAAAAAAAGAAGCTAACATATCATAGCCATATCATATATCATGTGTATGAGCTGCAAATGTAATAGTATTAGTTGTTTAGTGTGTGTGTGTGTGTGTGTGTGTGTGTGTGTGTGTGTGTGTGTGTGTGTGTGTGTGTGTGTGTGTGTGTGTGTGTGTGTGTGTCTTCAAGCATGTGTGTGTGTGTGCATGCATGCCATTACACTTGTGTCTGTATTCGCCCCTAGGGCAGTGATGCAACCAATGGTAACTATTTTTGTTTGTGAGATTCGTCTGTGCTATTAGGCCATGTCTGTTGGGCCGTCCGTCAGCCAACTGTGTAATTCTGGACCCAATGGGCAACGGAACCACCAGTGTAGAAAGCTGACCTCCCCCCAAGCTACTAACACACACACCGTCAAGGGGTCTTTCCAGGAGGAGGGCAAAAAGTTGTGATGCATTGTGGGTAAAGGCTTGTCTGCCATGTCTGGACAAGACTGATAAGGCAGTGGGGGCTGGCGCGGGATCCGAACTGGTTCACGCTCCCCTCTCTATCCACTCTCTCTTGCTCTCACCCTCGCTCGTTATCAGGATCCGGCTGCCCGTTTCTGACGCCTCTCTCGGCGTCTGGTCGGCTGGCTCTGCCCTACAATGGCAGTGGTGCCGCTCACACCCATTTAGGTGTTCTATTCCTGATTCCAACCGTTGTCACTCAGGGCCGCTGCTCCTCTGACTTGTCATCTAACCGTCCTCCCCACATACTGTATCATTAGTGCGTGAGGTTTAACTCGCTCTCTCTCCCTTCTCTCTCCTGTCCATCTAACCCTCTCTCTCTCTCTCTCTCTCTCCGTTGTCTCCTTCTCTACCTCCCTCCCCCACTTGTTTTCCCTCCTCCCATATTGTAATTCTGTCAGCCACACAGACAGACACATTCCTGTAAGATGGGTGAAAAGCGCTGGTGCTTGCGTTGTGGTGGAGGGGCGGGGGGGGGGGGGGGAGGGGGGTTGATTAGAATAAATGGAAGGAATGGTTGAAGGACTGGACATGATTAGTTTGAGAAGCACCACTTGGACATTGTTTTGCATTAGATAACTCCCTCTCTCGGTTAAACACATTTACATACGCTATTACATGCTTAACCTCTCCTTGACAGCTATTGGTACCGCCCAGTACCCGCTGATGCGAATCACCTGTTCGCCACTTATTCAAACTGAATTTAATGGATGTTTACAAGGGAGCCAGCGGCCCTAGCCCAGAACGAAAAGGAGGGGTCAGGTGGACGCTCTAAGAGCACACTAGAAAACATCTTCCTAGTTCCTGTGAGTAAGACCCTTTTGTGGCTGCAGAACCCACAAATGCATTTCGCCCCAAAATAAACACATGATATGAAATGAGTGAAAATGCATTAGGATGGAGGACTGCAACAGCAACCATTAAGGCCGAGCACTGAAAGGCCGACCCCGGGCCGTGTTTGCTGATCGGGCGTGCATTGAAAGGAGTCGTGCACCCACAATTCAAGCTATGGTTGCAGGCCAAAATGCTCACGTTTTGTCAAGCGGGTTCAACGAATGGCGATGGCTGCATTATATTGAGGATGGCGATGGTGGTTAGCTGGGTCGAAGCGGTGGAGAAAGGCCTACTTAATTAAGATAGCATAAGGATTTTTTATTTTTTCATCTCTGCTCCCAATAATCACCCAAATGAATTCCCTTTTATCTGACGCTGCCCGCCAAGCTCAGAATACAGCTGGATCTGATTCATGTATGTGTTCTTCCTGGGAAAAAAATGATGACAGGATGACAGCAACCGTGATGGCATTTGATATAAACATATGCTCGAACGTATGCTACAACGTCCAAAAGAGAGAGGATGGATAAATAGCAGCGATAACTTGCTCTCGGACACACAATTCAGAAGGAAGTTGTAAACAGCACTGCCTGCATTATTCAACGTGAGACTGTATCCCGTTCGTTAAAAAGTCTGTAGTATGGGCTCACAGCCGGTGGTACCACGGCTGCCAGTAAAATGGAACAATTTCCGCAGTCCCTGCAATATGTAGAGGAGAACATGGAGATTCACTCTGATTTGCTTGTATTTGACAATGCTCCAGACAGAAGCGTAGAGCCCCTGTTCCACTGCATCAAAGACTTCCTTATCAGGCTGAACATCCCAATGGATTGCTCAAAGGGTTACTGTTTTGGGTAATATGTCCAGACGTTTTCCCGCTGTTCAGGCAGACTGAACAAGCTATGCCGGGAGTCTCTGTTCTCCCTCTCCGCCAGCCACTCACCAGACTTAGCTTTTGAAGAGGCCACCCATGAGTTTTATCCCCGATTCCACGAACTTTACTTTTTTAGGTGCTATTAAGATAGCACCTGAAAAATAACTATCAAGAAGCATGTAGTCCCTACAAATAAATCATTGTAACTTCAGAGCAGCTTAAAGTTAACACACTGTTTAAGCTTCAATTCAGACCCTATGAGATTTAAAAAAAAAAAACGTTTTGGAATCTTTCCAATCCTTTTTTTATATATAGCACTATCATGTACGTGTATGAGCATTAGAATAAGCAATGTTGTACATGAAATGTGCCACACACCATGACGTTGTACTTTAAGTGTCCGAGATCTTAAAATCAACGCTGCTTAAACTGAGCCCCACACATCCACACACGCTATGGCATTAAACTCTGTGTCTGAGAGGCATTATACTCTCAGACACAGCCATCACCATCAACCGCTGCCAAGACAGAGCTCCACACATCCACACACACCTCACCGCCGATGTCCCTTCGCCAAGACGTCGAAGGGACTTGGACAAGTACCTCGACGTCACACACTTTGAGTAGTGCGAGTCGGTGGCCAGGAGCTTACAGAACACCCAAGCCAGCGCACTGGGGGCCCCTCAGTGTTGGAGGTGCTTAGTAAGCGCATGGAAGCCCTTTGAGATGATGCAGTGGTGGAGAACATACTACACATGGTATCCACAATGTGACTGAAACTGTCAGGTGATGCTGAGAACAGGTTGACAAATACCCCAGTCCCTTATCAGCTCACTACAGAGCCAGAGGCAGAAGCGCAGCACCCATGGTGAGGCCAGTTTTATGAAGCAGTGGACTTGAATACAGAGGAACTAAAGAGGAGATTCGACCAAGATGTCATGAGAGGAGCATCCCTCAGAGAGAAGGTGGTTCTTAAGGCAGCCAACAAGAAACAAACAGTGAACGTCAAATCACACATTTCACATTCCCATGCACTTTGACGGAGGCGGACATAAGATCCAGCTGAAAATAATCGGAGACATCTTCGGCGAGTCAGTCTCTCTGTAACACGTTAAATACAAAGCCGCAAATAGGTCTAAACTCTATCCACAAACAAGGGCTACTTTCAAAGAAGCTGAAAACTTAATGAACAGGTGTTCCACTGTGACACATTGTTTACTGTTGCCATGTTGTTATGCAACAGGGACAGTGTATAAGCATTTTGCATCAGTGTTGTTGGGTAACCATCTACATTGTAGCCTATATAACCCTCATAACATAAGACCTGCCAGGCAAAATTCTGCCCAGTTAAGTCATAAAAAAATTTCCACAGCTATGCCTCTACATGTTGATTACTGGGTGTGTAGTGTCTGTTGCTTCACCTGTCCTGAGTCACACTGATTAGAATTCATCAACAGGTTAAACTAGCCATCACCACACACACTCTGACATGGAAGCCTGGAAAACCTGCTCTGTGTGTAATGTTGCTTGTAACTCTCCAATTAACTATGTTTAGTCCACATCAACCTGTCTCCTGGTCGTCTGAGCCCAGTAAAGCCACCAGGATGGCATGCGGCAGGGAAAACTGCTACAGTGGGCTAAACCAATGATATCCCCATCTTGAGTCAACATCTCAATATGAACAAGCTCTACAAATCCTAAATATGACAAATGAAGGAGGCATGCATAGTCCCCTAAACAGCAGATCCTTCATCTGCATCAAACCAACCGTTGACCCCTCGAGGCACCAGGTACCGAGACCATGTCCGCTGTTACCGGCAAACCAGCAGACGCTGGGAAACGGGATGCACTAGCAGCAGGACGGGACGGTGTGATGCCCCTGGTCACGTGGTCCCCGTTCCGCGCTCCGTGTCATCGCCGCTCCCGCACTGCGATGACACAGCGAGGTCTCGTGGCGTCGGCGAGTCCTAATTAAACAGAGCTGGGCTCACGATCCGATGTTCCGCTGCTGCTCCCGATACAATTCGGCTTCTCCTTTAATTGCTTTTCTGCCCCCCCTATTCCCGGCTCACGGCCGAGCGTCCCCCATCCATTAGCAATTTATTCAATTCCATAAGGGGGGAAATTGCTCGACACAAACATGCAAATATCAGAGAGAGGAGGTTAGTGTGCGTCTATGTTTTGAGTGCTTGGGTATATTCCCGCATGCTCACCTAGCAGTGTGCACTACAAACCAACCCCGCACACGCACACACACACACACACACACACACACACACACACCAGAAGAAATACAGAAGAATATCTTCTTCTATAAACAAGCAGCACAACCTCAAACGGTAGGTGAGATGCTGTGGATGAAGCAATTGACAGCAATGCCATAAGGGATAATGTATCTTGACTACCCCAGGCGGCAATAGAATAATGGATGATCTTTTTTTTTCATAATTCTTCCTGGCTCTCTTCCCAGAACACTTACATCCACCAAGGTTGTTTGAGTTCGCAACAAGCTTCACCCACCCATGATGACAACCACTACAGCAAAGCTGTTCACAAGCATTTGTTCACTTTCAGACCGATTGCAATGAGGGTTGAACGTTGTTAGTAAATGACATGTTATGCTACGTTGCTTTCTTTTATATCAAGCATCCAATGTGCCGTCATCAACATTTACTAGCTAGTTCAGCGAGAACTGCGGGTAGTTGGAACATTGAGTACCCATAAACATAAGCATCTTACCATCATCAACATCTCCATTTAACACTGACTGTAACCATAAAGAGTACATACACAGATAACACACAGTCCTCCTAAAGAGAACAGCAGTCTGCAAAGCTGATGACTTGTTGGTCATTTATTTAAGTAATAAACATATAGTAACATACAACCAAACATACAATAATCTAAGATCTCAGATGGGAGTTCACCCTGCGTCTCTCTAAGACCTCTGCAAGAAGTCCAATGCATTGGCAAAAGCAAGGACTTCTTATACAGTGGCAGACAGGTCAGCTCTGCTCCCCAATAAAACTTTGGTTCAAGGTGCCATGACATGCCACCAGGTGTGGTGTGATTAGCCGTTACAAGCCGTTTTGGAAATCTGCCCCTTATAATGTCATAAGGGGCAGAAAGTGGGCATGTCCACCTGTGCGGTAGATCAGTCTATCAGCCTACCCAGTGGACTGTAGCAAACGTTGCTCTAGGTGGACACGCACACCTGTGATGTCATAAGGGGCAGATTTCCAAAACGGCTTGTAACGGCTAATCACACTCACACCTGGTGGCATGTCATGGCACCTTTAAGTATTGGTTAACCAGATGGCAGTCAACAACAGATGGAAATCCTTGCTGATCCGTGCTGCCATGTCGGCGCTCTCCTTGAGTGTGTGTGGCGATCACTGGCTTAATCTGTGGGCATTGATTAGTCGATGCCCATCAGGTGTGCAGCCTCACCCAGCCCCAGGGTCCAATCTGTCTGTCGCGGGCCAGGTGAGGCTGCCCAGCACACACTCCACAACAGCACATGTGGGTATTCATGCGGCAGTTCTGGTGAAATAATTGACCCTGAACTCCGGGAATCACTCAATGAGCTCCCATAAGGACTGGCAGCTCGTTGAGTGAGCAAAGATGCGACATTTTACTCTGAGCAATCCATCAAGTAATTATTTTCACAAATGACAATTAGAAACAGAATTATTCAGCCCAAAAAAGCAGCTGTCATGCTAGCGCTGTACAGAGCTAGCCTCCAATCTTGGCGACAGTGTGATATCAAACAGTCTTCCACACCTCGGGGATAGGGAGGCTAAATATGGAGCATGGAGATATTTTAGGAGACTCACAGAGGATCACTGGTACCGCCATTTATAGTAGCACATGCAACATTTTGGACCCCATTATCCGAAATGTAATACAATACAGTAGATAGTACATACAAGGATTGAGCATAGGTGTTCCCAGTGGGACTCAAACCCCTAACCCTAGCGGTGTTAGAGTCAATCTCCACCATAACGCCGGTAGAGGAGGGCGCAGGCGGGGTCGTACACCGGTGTAACAGAGGGTCTAGTATCATTACATAAGGCTGTTGGCAGGTCTAGAGGCAACGCTTAGGAGCCAACAGTCCTGCTGAGCCCTGGGCACAGCTTCTGTATACTGAACACCCCTCCCTCCACTTCACCTCATAGTCTCTCTACTCTCTCTCTCTCTCTCCCTGTATCCCCCTATCTTTCTCTGGCCATCCGTTTGTCTATCCTTCTCTCTCTCGACCCCATCTTTTTTTGTCCATCTATCTCTGTAACCAGCTTTGTCTCTCTCTCCCTTTCTGCATCTCTTGATCCTCCCCTCTCTCTCCCTCCCTTTTATTTCCTTCCCATACCACCCTCCCTTCCCACTTTCTTTTGATGGACAGGATTCTTGCATATGCCAAATATACACTGATAATAACTTCTTGGTTGGAGCTCTGATTGAGTTTGCCATGCGTCTCTCTGTAATCTCCCCTCTTTCTATTCATAACTCTGTCCCGTCTCTCGTCTCTCTGACCCGTCTCCCTCTCTGCCTCCCTTTGTCCGCTGGTCCACAGAGAGCCCTGGTACTGTCTCTGCCCGCTGCAGTGAGGGGTGAGCGGGCTGAGAGGCAGACATGGTGGTGTCAGTGACTCCTGGTGTGTCACCACAGAGGGTGTAATCCGCTTGATGTTCTGCCCACTGTTGCTGCCCACACTGGTGGTGAATGAGGCATTGTTAGGAAACAGCCGTACTGGAACATACATGCCTTCGATTTAAATGTGGATGTATTCAACGCCGGACAAGCGCACCGCCCCTGTCTACAGTACCCCTTTTTGCAAAGGTTTTCCAATAGACAATGAAGAGAAGGGAGGAAGAAAAAAATTGAATTTTCCAAATGGATTGTCTCCCCGCCACTGACCCAGAGAATGGTTTTTCCGAATCAGCCACCACCTTATCCGCCCTCTGGCGTCCATCTTGCCAGCCATCTTATGCCCGTCATAGCATGGAAATTGAAAACCCCTCAGCTGTATCCCCTCTGAGAAAGCAGAGTGGATTGGGCTGTAAGCACAATTTGGGCTGTAAGTCAATAAATAAAGAAAGAAGGAAATAAATAAATGAAAATACAGTCCACAAGTATAGTACACAATGTGGAGGGTTCCTGAAGGGTCCTTCAGGCACCGCAGTCTTCAAAGAACCAGGGGTTTAACGAACCGTTTATGTAATGTAATCAATGAATTCAAGGTGTGTGGGTATTCCCTTCAGCCCACTGTTACTTAGCAGTACACGCTGTGGTCGTGGTGGTGGGGGTGGCGGCGTACTACAAATGCTGGGCTTTTCCTGGTTGGTTCCCCGGAGGCCCAAAGTCTCCACCGCACGCTGGAGTGGGTTGGAGACCCAGCTGTAGCCATGCATGCGAATCACTACTACAGCTGCTAATTATGGGGACACATTAATAACATTGGCATTAATAGAGTGCTTAACGTGGCTCGTGTGATGCTCTGCCACTCATAAAGTATTGAAGTGAACATGGGAATGGCTTTGCAGCACTTAAAAGGCAGCTGCAAAAATAAAAAAATAAAAAATACCCACTCGATCTACAAGGCCACTGTGATACCGTTATAGCGCTGATGTCATCCGTCCCTCGAAGCAGTCATTTTTTACATCTCGTCTGAGAACGGCAGCCCTCGCTCCGCAGTCAGCACTGCTGCCAGCGGGGGGAGGTGAGAGAACAGCGCTTGTGAGCTGGTGATGATGATTACAGGTGTAGTGGGAAGGGAAGGGGAGATGACGGGACTGATACACTCCCAGCAGAGCGGGGGGGGAGGGGGGTGGGGGGGGCGGTAAAGACACTGATACGGTCACAGCTTTTAACTGGGACCGAGGGATGGAGCGACGCTGGCGGAGTGGGAAGGAGGGCGGACAGAAATAGCTCCGTGCAGCCATGGCGCTCACCTTCATTCTCTGTGTGCCAATATCCAATTTGGGAACCCCTCCCCCCACACACACACACACACACACACACACACACACGGGGAATATAATCTAAGCAGAACTGCACCACTCTCTGCTCTATGTGCCCGAGCTGCAGTTCTCTGCACATTCTCCCAGGCTCTCTACCCAGAGCAGCTTATTCTTTACCTGGTTATGCATTGGAAAACAAATCCAGATGAAACACTCACACACACTGAAAGTAGAGCGTAAGAGAGCAGCGAGCAGGTGGAGATCTCCCTGAGGGCTGTCCAAGGGCGCTGCCTGGAGATTTACAGCCATGCATCCCATTAGACACAAAGAGAGAGAGAGAGAGAGAGAGAGAGAGAGAGAGAGAGAGAGAGAGAGAGAGAGAGAGAGAGAGGTGAAAAATATAACAAGAAATTGAAAGACATTCAGAGTGACTGACAAAACAGAAAGGTGGGGGGAGAGGAGGCGGGCAGCATGCGGTGGAGGGGAGGGCAGAGTGCGGTGACAGGGATGCCATGCCATCTTCTAGGTGTGAGAGCTTTTAATCTGTCTGAAAGCCCACCGTGGCCCAAGAGAGCCCCCTGTTTAACACCAGCTATTAAAGTCTAGCAAGGCTCAATGCTTAGACCAATGTGTGTGTGTGTGTGTGTGTGTGTGTGTGTGTGTGTGTGTGTGTGTGTGTGTGTGTGTGTGTGTGTGTGTGTGTGTGTGTCTCTAGTAGGTTTTAGAAGAGAAAGGAGAAGGCAGAGGACGTAGAGCAAGACATCCAGTTGTCCTGATGTCACTGATGTATTCACTTCCCACTGTTAACGGCCTAAGAGAGACAATTATCTCTGAAACAAATTCATTGACGAAAAGGGAGAGCGATATCTGGTGCAGAGCAAGCCAATGAGGTTTTACAGCCTGAAAAGAGTGATTTACTGTGGCCACCACCTAACCCTCACAGACAATACACTGGCCCCAGGAACAGCACTTATAAAAAGAAAATCCTGTTTGGGGAAACAGACAGGATTAAGATGTGATTTTGTTTTCCTAACAATTGCACAACGGCCTCCCAAAGAAAAAAGACATACCGCTGGACTGAATATGTAATATGAAAATAAACCTGGTTCTCCCATGCTATGTCTATGGTTACGTGAGCGACAATGCTAACAGCCAATGAGGATCATGTCTTGAGTCTCAGCGAGATGCTGTCTTAACTTGCTCTATGTCTCAGACGTTCAGGACGAATCACATCAGTGTTTCCCACACATAGGCCAATGTGTGGCGCTGCGTCACAGATTGAACGAGCGCCACAAATTGATTCTGCTTTTCTTATTTATTTTTACTTGAACGTGATTTTTAAATGTAGCCAGCCCGTAATCGCGCCCCCCCCCCCCAACAACAATTCCGAAGGTACTGCAGGTACTGAGCGGAAGAGGCTGAGACTAGGTTGTTTGATAAATACTTCCCGAACCGTTTCCGATTTCAAACCTCTGCGAACCAGGGGCTCAAGTATTGATTACCAATAAAACGTTAGTAGATTTGGATAAAGAACTGAGCTGCCACCAAGTATGGATCATTAAGCTATCGAGCTATAAAAGTCCAACACCAGTGTGCGCCTGTGTGTCTTTTGTGTGTGTCTTTCTCCCACAGCAGTAGGCTGCAGTTCACTAGCTGAACAACATGAGTATAATTAGCTCAAAAGCCAGAATTATAATTAGTCACCAACATTCTGTGGCCAAGTCGTTGATGTCTTCCCCTCGGCCCACGATAATGCAGACGCAGAGGGGAGAAAGCAGCCTCAAGTGTGGGGTTCTCTTTCTGTGGGCAAGAGCTAAGGTCAGGTGTGCGTTGTCGGCTCTTAGAAGGATCCAAAAGACATCAAATAAAAAGCAGTCAACACTTCTGATCAATCAATGGGATGGCGTTTAGATGAAGCAGGAGCAGTGTCTTCGAGGAGAGACAGGGGTATAGAGAGAAGACGAGAGAGACGGAACGAGAAATCGAACAAGGCAAGACAGGCAGAGAGAGAGCGCGAGAGAGAGAGAGGGAGAACGTCGTTCCGCTGCTCTCCGTCTCAGATCAAAGTGTTTAGTTAAAAGACTGCCTGTCATGAGGCATTGTATTCTTATTCACTCCCAACACTCACAATAGTAAAATATCTCTTTCTCTCTCTCTGCCACGCTCTGTGGTTCAGCCTACTGCATAAGCCTAACAGGCTGCATGGAGGCCCCCCCCCCGACACAAGGGTGAAACCACCAGCAACGCAGTCAAACATTGGTGTTCCTGTTTGTCTCGTGGAGATGAGGATGCGCCGTTAGATGCCAATAATTTATTACGACTATACCGTTTATTTCCGACGGAAAATACGATTAGACAAAAAACCTTTTTTAAACCAATTGTTTTTTAATTGAATTTGCGAACAGTGCATTATGGGGATCCATTGTCATTAGGGTGCGGTGTTATGAGTGCCACAGGAAGGAATATGTTGATACCGCTGATATCAACCCTGCTCACTAATTGTATGCAAGTGATGTGCACAGCAGCGCCCCAACCTTTCTCTGGGGTTTTTAAGCACGACAAAATCCTATTAAAATACATAGCCGTATGATTAGTGGTAGTTTACCAAGCAAAACCCCTCTTCCAGACCTGTTTAAAGTACAACAGGAGCCGGGGCCCGGAGTGGAACCCATCCCAGGACAGACGCCGGCAGTGTGGCAGCGTGGAGTGTTGAACTGGGTCAACCAGTACAGGATGACACACACACACAGCAGTCAACTGGCTGCATTTAGAGAACGAGTTTTTAAATAGTCTGAAGGGTGGACAAGGTCGCGTGGTGACAGAGTGTTCCCTGAGAGGTTTCACAGCCGCTCAGCGCAGCCTGATGCAACGCCGGCTCACTACAGTCCTACAGTATCTCTGTGTGGGCGCAGGACAGCCTGGTGGCTACGGGGTTTGGCTCACATCCATCGTGGTTCATTCCTCAAATGTCCACAGCTGGCTACCAGCTATAGGCATCCTTGTTAATGATATGGATGTGATGTCAATGTCAGTCTCTTTGGGTAAAAACATCTGCTAAATGGTAAAATTGTGAATTGATCAAATGCAAAAGTTGAAATGCCATTGTAGTCATTAGTAATTATTACATCCTCATCATACATGAGTAACAAAGCCCATCCCAATGGAATCTCATCTGTCTCAAGGCCAGGGTCTCAAGGCTAAGGTCTCAAGGCTAAGGTCTCAAGGCTAAGGTCTCAAGGCTAAGGTCTCACGGTTAAGGTCTCAAGGCTAAGGTCTCAAGGTTAAGGTCTCACGGCTAAGGTCTCACGGCTAAGGTCTCACGGCTAAGGTCTCAAGGCTAAGGTCTCAAGGCTAAGGTCTCAAGGCTAAGGTCTCAAGGCTAAGGTCTCACGGTTAAGGTCTCAAGGCTAAGGTCTCAAGGCCAGGGCTTTCAATTATGCGTACACGCTGCGAGACTGAATGGGGTTGGGAGCAGACGCTGTCCATGGTGCTGATTGAAGCCTGTTCAGTGGGTCCAGCTTAACAAAGAAGGAGCCCATGCTGGAGGCGGCCATTGTTGCTCACAATAGAGATGATGAGTAAGCAGAGCTTGATTGACCGGGCCGGGATTATGTTAACCTGGCTATAATGCTTTCTTTAGATATGATCTCATGCATGCAGATGGAACATGGAGGCGAACCATTTGAACATATGGGCTTTCATGGCCCCTCGCTTTCGCATCTCCCCTGTTCGTGTGTGTGTGACAAGCTACAAACGGCTTGTCAGAGCCAATCAAGGACTGTGCTATTTCACCCACACGCAGGTTGATTCCGCCTACATTAGTTAACCCTTTAAGGTGCATTCACGTCGGGCACTCTATGCGTCCAAAGGTCAGACGTGGTGTTCTCGAGCACACCAAGTTTAAAACAGACACACAGCAAATCAGCCATTCCTTAATCGGGAAACAATAGAGTGGGTCCTGCCCGGTGTCTTAACCCGTCTCCAGTGAACACACCTTCACTGGTTTTATTTGAGACTTTTTTGACGAGAATTGATCAGATGATGGAGAGAGAGAAAAGAGTGAGACGGCAGCAGATGATGGAAAGAGAGAGGAGGGAGACAGCAGCAGATATTGGAGAGAGAGGAGAGAGACAGCAGCTGATATGGGAGAGAGAGAGGAGCAGATATTGGAGAGAGGAGAGAGACAGCAGCAGATGATGGAGAGAGAGAGGAGAGAGATACAGCAGATGATGGAGAGAGAGAGAGAGAGGAGAGAGACAGAAGACAGACAGCAGGTGATGGAGAGGTGAATAGTGCAACACTACATTGATTTGTCTGGAAAGCAAACAATTCAATTTTTCAACGGTTTCGACATGTACTAGTACTACGAGTGTAAATAAGGTGCCAGAGTGCATCTAAAGGCATCGAAATATAGGTTGTTTATCAAAAAACAATTCCAGAAAAACAATATAGTATACTATACCCCCGGGGCCCCCTACCCCAAACGTCGGGGCAAAGCCCCTGTCCCGCTTCCATTTACCAAAGAGCCGAGGGCACCAGATGTGTCAGCGGTGGAGTGATCAATTAGAATCCTATTGATTATTGGATTTTTCTTTATGACTCTTTTCTGACATGTCGCTACCTTAGAAACGAATGACACAGGCCTACTAACGTAGGAAGCAAAGAAACACACCATATGGCATATTAGTGACAACCCTGAACAATGCCTCTGACACATTCACATAGACAATATATACAAGGCACAGAAGCAAACATACAGACACACACACACACACACACACACACACACGTACACGCACACATATATGCGAACACTGGCATGTGACCCACACACACACGCATGTACACACACACATATATGCACACACTGGCATGTGACCCACATAATTATAGATCCGGCCCACACAGAGGGTAGCACTTAGCTTAATTGATAGGAGTGATTCAATCAGATAGCAGAAATGCATTCATCCAAAGCCTTTCTTCCTCCGCGTTCTCTCCTTACATGGAGAGATCAACAACAACCTGGAGCTACCAAACATGTTGTCCCATGGGCAAATCCAAGCATGAAATAGGTGGACGCTCATTGGCCAATACATACAGCCATACTGCTTGTGCTCATGCAGTTATGCACATATCAGAGCGCCAGTGACACGTGAAACATTGTTTATAGACACATGCGAGCCATGTTGCATACACATGCTACTGCTACAGTCATTTCCAGCACCTGTTTATGTGCCAACAAAGGACAATTTTATATGTAATATTGCCAACTGTCTGACAAAATAATTTAATAGTCTTTAAATCACAGGTATAGAACGCTCCCTGGCAGAGTTCAAGGTCAAAGTCACCGTGAGGGTCACTACATTTACCAAGCGTGTCACGTGTTTGCCCCACGAAGGTGGAAGGGGTGTGTGTGTGTGTGTGTGTGTGTGTGTGTGTGTGTGTGTGTGTGTGTGTGTGTGTGTGTGTGTGTGTGTGTGTGTGTGTGTGTGTGCCAAATTCCACATCCAAATTGTGTAAACATATGTTTGAAACAACTTGAACAAACAATGATCCCATTTGAAACAATTCAAATGGGATCAAACTAATTCTCTCTGTGTATTACATATATCATCTACGTTCTCCTCAGTGAAGTGTGTTGGAGCCATTCCAATCGACAAAGGCAGAGAGGCTATGTGAGCCGGAAGAAACAGAAAATGAGTTGTCATCTTACATCCTCCATCTGTCTCATTACAGAGATAATGTCCTGCCTAATTGAGATTTCATAAAGCCGGTATTCGTAAATTAAGCGAGAGAGCTGAACGTGAAAGCTTTGGAGACAACTCACGACGCAGAAAGATCAATGAAGGGGACAGGAGGGTCCTGCCTCTCTCCCCCCTGCCGACGACAGGAAAACAAAAAGTGGGGAGGGAAGACACAGGCCCCCCCCGAAGGCACATGCACGGAGACCAGGATGTCGGTCCCACCCAGACCTCGTTCAGCATGTGTCCTTTGCTGGTTTGCATGGACGTATAGAGAGCTTTAGTTACACGAGTGTGAGGAAAGAAGCACATGGATAATGCAGACACTAGTGTATTGGACGTGTGGGCATATGTTCATAAGACGGCCATATTTGTTACAAAGTAATGCTTGTGTTTGAACAACATGATTTGACTAAACACTTGGTTTATCCACCCAATTAACAGAAATGGAAGATTATTAGCTGCATCCCTGCTGTAGGCTAACCAAGAGACCGTCCTGATCCCATGACCTCGCTCACGTTCTGTTTGGCTGTGTGACGCCGTCTGGACCTCCAGCCGCCCACCTCGATGTCCTGAAATCACAATTGCATCTGGTCCGATCAAGAGTTTCTCCGTGGAGAAGGCGCTCCAATTTGTCTTCAAGGCAACTTCTCCCGCCAATTTAAATCTATGTGGGAGGCTAGAGGTCGAGGCTGATCCGCGCAGCGAACGTGAGGTCACGTGATCAGGGCACTCTACAGGCTACGCTGTGGGTACCCGGACCAACGAATTGCTACGCAACAACTCAGTCCTTCATGGATGAGTGGGCTGGTCCTGATGAGGAAGTAGGTTACATTTACATACACGATTCCCCTACCCTGGAAATCCAGAGTACTCGCGAGAGCACAATTTGAGTTTGCTCAGCTAGTCACTCTGGGAACGAGCAATATAATCCCTCCCCGATGCCCCTCTCCCAACACAATAACCAATCACATCGGTGTGTCTGATATAGGCGGGCCAAACTAAATGCAGTTTTACCGATCGGATACGGCAAGTCTTATCTATTGGTTAGCTCCGCTGGTCTGGATACGTCACCCCTTGTATTCTTCTGATTGGTCGTAGTGTTATCCAATTGCGTGCAGTGATATTTTTAAATGTATGCTTGGGGCCGCCCCTCGAGTTGGGCCATTTTCATTACTCGTTGCCAGACCCTACCGCTTTCTAGATGTGGGTCTGGATTTCCAGGCTACGATTCCCCGACATGCCAAAGTGAACATGACGATGAGCAGGATTATCTTTGAGCCGTGCAGGTAATTAGAACAATCTTTATCATGGATCAGAAGGGGTTGAGGGAATAAGGTACCGGTTCTGTGGGACCAAGAGGAACCCCAGAGCTGAAAATCTGTCCATTCTGCAAACTGGACTTTCCTTATTTTCAGCTTGACCGATTTCCAATTGATTTGAGTTGAAACACCCAGACACTTTACTAATCGGAATTAATTTCCAGTAACTGTATATCATACTCTTATTGTTTGTTCCATTATTCTTGGTTTCTGTTAAATGTAATGCAGTGTTTTTTATCTGATGTGATCTAACCCAAAACAGTGTTACATAAGATGCTCACAGAATTTGACCTAGTAGTTCCCCAGATATAAGTCTGGAATTAAAAACACTGATATAATTGTATGTCCTCTTGAATACAGATCGGAAACACCAAAATACTCACTACCTCGCTGCTATGGATTCAGATTGAATGTGCATTCATTCAGGTGGAGCATGTGGACAGAAGATATTGTATACACTGATGTATTTAATTCCCCCTGCCTCTCCATTCCTGTGGCTATGCATGTTGCATACGGTGCTAATTCCCTCTCACAATTTCAGAAAACACTTGGATAATGGAGGAGAGAGAAGCAAAAAAGCAGGTGTGTGCACATGTGCATGCGTCAGTGAAATACCACATTGACATAATTTCACACATAAACATAAACAAAATATATTTTAACAAAATATTTATCTTTCTGTTGCATTTTGATTTCATCAGTACAATCAAACGTGCTCTAGAACCAAGTGAGCGACTGGAGACACAGTTGAAATGCTCCCATACAAAGTGTGAGAACGAGAATAGGCCGCCTGATTGAAAAGACGTAGGGGTAGATTACATTCACATAGATTAGATTAGAGAACGAGACGAAAAAGAGGCAAAAGATTCTCAGTAGTCATCAGTAGTGATGAAGTCTTCCCCGCTTCTATCGTTTCCCCTAGCTGTTGGACCCTGGTCTTGGCCTCTGGCTGTGTACAGAGCTCACCATCTCTCCATCTGATTGGCCTTAATCAGTTAATCATCCAACCATTCATTTAGATTGACCCGAGTATGGAGGTTATCTCGGTCTCCTGTTAATTAAATATCACTGAAGGCGTCTCTCGGCGGGGATATGGTAATGTCCTGTGAACCAACCGGCACTAAAATAACACTGTGGTCCTTGAACCAGGATATACTGTATGAATGTCCTGGCTGCCAGACCCATTCAATAAAACACTTGTTGTTTAACGCTAGACTATCAAGGTATGTGCTTTCATCAGCAAGAGAAGCATAACCCTGCCTCTAGTCTGTAACTACTTGTCGGAAGCCCTCGGTGACAGAGTGGGGATTTTGAGTGATTCGATGAATATTTATATTTGAAAATGTCAGAGAGAGAGAGAGAGAGAGAGAGAGAGAGAGAGAGAGAGAGAGAGAGAGAGAGAGAGAGAGAGAGAGAGAGAGAGAGAGAGAGAGCACGAGAAAGAGAGCGAGAGCGAGAGAGACAGAATGGCATCACTCCTGGTTACGCTGTGTAATGCATTCATTTCTGGCATGTTACCAACCAGCCTTTTGTGGAGGAAACACTTACACTATTGAACTGCCTCATTTACCTTTCAGGTGCTCCCAACGTGGAGAGCCTGGCTCTCCCCCCCTCCCTCTCTGCTTGTTAAACAGATACATTACTCTTGAGCCAAGTGCCACGGAACCTATTGCTTTGCCATTTGAAAGGTCGATGGGAAGCCAGTCTAACAAGTTTAATTACGTGTTGAATGCTCTTGTCAGCAGTGAGGTGAGTTATGGCCGCGTGGGACCGTTAATAACCGCCACCGGCGTCCTGAGTCAGCAGGCGGCCGCCCCCCCCAGCGAGGGGCCGAATCGGGAATACATCTCGGGGTCACCTCAAGACTAAAGCACATCCATAATTTCCTAACAAGCCGGGAGATTCTTTATAGGGTGGAATGGCTGTATATTATGTTAGGCCTGCCAGGCCTGGCGGGCTAATGAAGCCAAAGCCTTAGTAAAAGGCTGTTTAACCGTGACATTGATCGCCGTACGCATACGGCCCCGAGTTGAATTGGAACCCAGTCTGCTTTTGCCCCCGTGTCCCCATGGTTGCACTGAGTTGTGAACAGCGTTCAGCTTCCATTCAGGACAAGGAAAAACACACTTGTCCCTCTTTACCCAAGCACAAATGTGCACCCATGAAGATAAGCAAGCACACTTCTGTTCAACACAGAGACGTGCCTCACGTTGACTTTCAGCTTCAAAATAGGCTAATATTCAAAATAGGCTTAATTTTTTCCAGATATCTGCTTAGCTAAGTTAATAAACGCCTGTAAGCCTTGGGATCGCACTGCTGAACTTCAGCTTTCGCTCAACGAATTGGACGGTGGTGCCCGCAGCCATGTTCAGACTCACAACTCATTAAACAAATACCTACTGTGCTTGTATAACATAACATTGTAGACATATATCACACCAACTCTCCCACAAACACAATGATAGAACGTAGTGCCCACCACACTACATTGTTTCTGATCCAGTATTTACCATCTGAATTAGTTCACACTGTCCCTGACACACTTAGTTCATTGTTTTACTGTGACTATTTACAGGGAGGAGTATGACATGAGACAGATGAGCTGACCGATACATGATCTAGAAAACGCTTGGGGGAGTTTGAGTCTGGGAAAGAAAAAAGATGAGGACTTTGCAAGTTGTCTAATTGCTTGGTCATTTTCCACTTGGCTTCGGCTGCGGCTTGGAGACACTAGAAGATTCAGAGTGAAATCATATTTACTTACATTTGCCTTCCTCTCCTGCCTGTATCATCAAATGTGCATGCTCTGCAGGGGATACCATGTGCACACACGCATACAAGCACAAGACACACACACACACACACACACACACACATCTGTCTCCTTGAAGAGAAGGAAAAACACGCACGCCTTATCTTCTGAAGCGGTCCAGGAGAAAAGCGCACATCCTTTAGAAATGTCTGAAGATGATGCCAGCCAGGCTTGTTAGGTAAATTTCCCACCAACATCTGAGGTCTCTTGAGGAGAATTCACCATAACACACACCCACACACACACACACACACCAACACAACAAGCCTTTTGGTGACAGCTGGGAAAAGAAAAAAGCTAAAATTCTGATCAAAACTCCAAAACTAACCAGTATCCATTTCAAACAGAAGCATTTTCCTGAGGGGTAAAAAGCTTTGAGAGTGAGTTGTGAGAGCCCCCAGCTCCCACAGCGGACAGGAACACCCACCGAACATCAGCCAGCCAGCCCATCAAGGAGCGATACCTTATTATACCCAGTGCATACACATGCAAATGAAGGACCTGCGAATGCGTGTGCCTGTATCATCCCAGTTCCACAGCACAGGAACACCTTGGCAGACGTGTAACACACTCATGTAAGAGCTGACTGAAGACGAGCAACAATGGAGGACCCCATGGATCGCCTACATGTGGTGACAGCTGAAGCATGAAGATTGTCAACAGCGAGGTTTGGAGGAGCTTGCACGCGTCTGCCACAACAGCCCAGTGCAACGACTCAAGACGTCCACGTGATTGCGGAAGGAGCTCTACTCACAGTTTATGCAAATACTTGCAGGCGCTAGTGCCTGGGATTACTTAACGCCGCCAATGCATCAAATTTATGCTGACGGAAGCAGCGTCCGTCACAAATCGGCCCGAACTAGTTAAATGCGTGGGTCTGCCCCAAAGTTGTGGAGCTCTTTATTTTCTATTAACCAAAATGTGAAAATCCTTCCCTCAACCTGACATGTATCCTTATTTCTCCATCCTACTTTATTCTTCCTCCTTAATGCCGCACTACTCGTTTCCATCACACTTACTGGAACACATCCTTAAGGATCTCCCCCATGAGCCTCTTGGCTCTCTCTTGCTTTCCTCCTCTCGCTCTCTCTCCTGCTCCTCTCTCCAAAGTCTCTCTCTCATGCGGGTCCTCTCTTCCTCGATGTCTCTCACTCTTCCAATACCAGCAACCGCTCTCTCGCTCTCTCTCTCCGTCTCACTCTCACACATCTTTTTTTCTCTCTTTCTCTCTCACTCCTGCCTCTGTCTGATTTTGTCCTTTGTCTCTCTACCTTTGGGCTGTCTCTGGCATCTCACCAGCTCTGCTCTTTCTTTCTCACTCTGTCGCCCTTCCTTCGCACCCCACTGATGTACCTCTCACTTTTATCCATTCTCTGCACCATTCTTTGTTCCCACACACACACACTTAGTGGAACAGCGTCCTACGCTTGTCTTTTCTCTTATTCTGCGACCTGTGTGAATGTCGGAACATAAATCCAAACTCGATACTTTGTCCTTCTTGTGGTGCCCACTACACCGTCTACCGACTCTTCCGCTACCATACTACACCGCCAAACACATTGGCTTCCTGAGCGCAGTCCTCTCAGCATCCAGTGTTTAAATCCATCCCCCCATCCCCCCCCCCCCCCCCCACCAACTCCATCCAGTGTGAGCCTGGCACGATTACCAGACACGAGCACACAGTAAAAAAAAAAAAGAAGAAAAAGAGGATGGCACCTTTTCTCCCACCAGTTATATTTAGCTTGTTTCTTTCCATCCGTCTAATCACACCAAAAAAAGCTTCTTTCTCTCTACTCTTTCATAAGGCAGTTACACCCCGCCCCCGCCCCCCCCTCCCTCCACCCCTCCCTCCACCTCCCCCCCCCTCCTCCTCCTCCTCCTCTCATAATGTTCCTCGAATCCCTGGACGGCGCGTGCGGACTCTACCTTGAGCAGCCGCACGGAGGGCAGGAAGGCTGCGTGGCACAGTTTCCTGATGGTCCAGTTCATGGGCCGCGGCGCGTCCAGCTGGTTCATGGTTCCGGCGGTCCCCGGCGGGGCCCCTGGTGCCCGGCGTCTTCGCCCGGCGCCAGGTTCCGCGCGGCCCCCACGCGGGGCGCGCTAAGCGGGGAGGGGGTCTCCGACTCCAGCCAACGGAAAGCGCCTTGGTCCCAGCGCATGACCATCGAACGGGCAAGCGACGACCAGCCAGCCAGTGCCGAGGAAAAACCCTGGTTAGCCCGCGCCAGGAAAATGTACCACAGAGGAAAAAAAAAAAAAAGAAAGAGAGAGCGAGCGAGGCTCACACCTGGGCAGCCCTCAACTCACCTCCCGCTCCCCGGACCCTCCGGCTCCCCCCCGCTCTCCACCGCGTCAGCCCGCAAGAAGATCCAACGGGTCCGCGCCGCCACGGTCGGTCGTGGAGCGCCGCGCGCAAGCATCGGATTCCACCTTCCTTGGAACCTGCAGCGCGGAGCCCTTTCCCGGTGTGGCGGACACAGAAGTAAAGACGACAAGCCCCGTATTTCCCAAAACAAGGAGAAAGGATGGAGGAGAAGGCAAGAGCAGCGGAGCGGCACACAGCAGTGCGCAATGGAAGCGCAGGAGGAGTAACGCAGTGGAGGAGCGATGGAGGTGGAGAGAATGAAGAGGGCGAGAGAGTGTGAGAGAGAGAGAGAGAGAGAGAGAGAGAGAGATGGAGAGAGAGAGAGGGGGTATCCAGGAGAAGTGGAGAAGAGAGGAGAGAAGAGCAGTGCAGTGCGGCACACAGTGGAGCACAAAGGAGAGAGAGGAGAGGAGCACCGAGCGCATAAACTGAGCAGCACTCTGAGAGGCAGCGGCTTAGGGTTTAGAAGCCACACGGGCTTCAAGATGAGAGAGAGAGAGAGAGAGAGAGAGAGAGAGAGAGAGAGAGAGAGAGAGAGAGAGAGAGAGAGAGAGAGAGAGAGAGAGAGAGAGAGAGAGAGAGAGCGGGAGAGAGAGAGAGAGAGGGATAGAGAGAGAGGGAGAGAGATGGAGAGAGGGATGGAGAGAGTGAAGTGGTTAAAATGAGCAGCAAAAAAAAGATGGAGAGGAACGATGAACATAGGGAGAAAAGGAGAGCTTGTGCGCAATGAGAGAAGGTAAAGCGTAACAGAGAAAAAAGAGAGAGAGAGCATGAGAGAGAGAGAGAGAGAGAGAGAGAGAGAGAGAGAGACTGCGCAATCAAGCTCGGAGGAGGGAGAGGAAGAGTGGGAAGAGAGAGATGGAGAGTGAGAGGCTCCTCAGGAGAAGCAGGGGAAGAGTCCCATCCCTGTCATTTCACACCGGTTCAGCCAGAGCTCCGTACCATCACTGGGACTGTGAGTGTGTTCAACACTATACTGTTTATATTTTGATCATCTGTGTACTTCAGGCACACATTTTAAGATGAGACTTAATGCACACAAAAAAAAAACTACAATCTGTTTAGGGTTCTCTCAACTCCTTAGTCAATTTTGAGTTTGCGCAACAAGACGCACGGAAACACAGGTGTGTGAGTTTATGCGCTCTATTATTTCATTCCCTAGTACCAAGCCATGTCTAGTCTGAACATTTATTCATGGACAGTATGCCACTTCCACTGTCGTTTCAGCCTGAAATTCAAATGTAGTTTATTTCCGCTGAGCTTCTATTGCTGACTCCCTTTATTGTCAGGAAGAAACTCAATTCTAAAACAAAACAACAGCCGCGCAATCGAGGTAAATTCTGATGAAATGCAAATGAAGCAGTCTAATAGCGTGTTCAGACTGGTTCGGCGGAGGTTCAGCGTGATGCTGAGATCAAAGCAGAGGGCTCTGAGGTGTTGATGACTAAACAAGACGCTGCCTGTCACACATCCTCCATTCTGCCCTGTGCTCACACCAGAACGCATCATCCAGTCCCTCTGTTAGTGCCTGTTTCATGTTATATAGTGACATACAGGCTAATACACCACTAGATTACTTTAGATGGCACATTGGATATGTTGTGTAATATAAGCATTTTTCAGCCAAAGCAGTGACTCATTTGGATCTGAGATGCCGCAGCGGAACAAAGTGAAAGAGTGCTTTTAGATGGCAAATCCCAATGTCAAGTGGACACTTTAAAACATGAACTATCAATTATCACAAATGTTTCCATTTGTAGAACATTTGATGTTTTTCTTTTTTTTCTATTTGAGAAAATTAGACTAGAGTGCCGGAAATGCCTCATATACGCCGGTGGTGAACCGCGAGCGTCCACCGGAATGTGATGGTTAAATCAGAGGGCGCAGAATACATCTAGGCTGAAATGCAGAATTCACAATGTGCTCTGAAGCCGGGGGTGTTTTCCATGCAATCAACATTTAAACCCCACCAGGCTTTTCCACAAATTCCAACTTCTAAAAAAATATGAATCGACGAACGCGGAAGCAGTATCAGGAACACAAATAACAGTAACCGGGAAATCAGTAAACAACTCCACCTGACTCTCTCCGTTACCTGACTCCAAAATAGCAATTTGCGCCATTCTACGGCGTTGAAAGCCATGTTGTCATGATTTAAGCAAAATCCCTTAACACTTAAAGTTTCGTTATCGGTACTCTGGAGAAATAATTATCACCCTCTGTGTTTTTCAAATTATGGATAAAATAAAATTCTTCGAACTGTAGCCTGGAAATCCAGACCCACATCTGCACTCAATTGGATAACACCACGACCAATCAGAAGAATACAAGGGGTGACGTATCCAGAGCTAACCAATAGATAAGACTTGCCGTATCCGATCGGTAAAACAGCAATAGACCTCTGAAGAAGTCCTGCCTCCGAGGCTCCGGTTCCCTCGGTCAAATGTCTATGGGGAATAACACAGGGTTTATGAATGATCGTGCATAACAAACTCTGTAGTTGACGAAGAAGTAAAAGCTGCGTCACGTTTTGAACTACACACATTTTCCATCTAGTTTCGACTGGCTTTTTGGATTGTCGGTGCCGTTAAAGTAGTAAACGATTATAAATGCTATTTTAACGGCACCAACAATCCAAAAACACAGTCGAAACTAGATGGAAAAAGTGCGTAGTTCAAAACGTGATGCAGCTTTTACTTCTCCGCCACCTACAGAGTTTGTTATGTACGATCATTCATAAACCCCATGTTATTCCCCATAGACATTTGACCGAGGGAACCGGAGCCTCGGAGGCGGGACTTATTCTTCAGAGGTCTATGCTTCTGGCCCTCCTATATCAGATACACAGATGTGATTGGTTAATGTGCTGGGAGAGGGGCATCGGGGAGGGATCATATTGCTCGTTCCCAGAGTGACTCGCTGAGCAAATTCAAATTGTGCTCTCGCGAGACTACCCTGGTACGAACTGCACGTCGTACGATAACCGGTTTCTACGGCGCCCCCTCGCGGCACTTCGGTTCTTACCGGCCCCTCGCGGTAAAATGCTAACGTAGCGGTTTGCGCATTTCCGTTTGAGTGTGTAACAAACTCACCTAAATCGTGTTTTCCTTCGTCTTTGGCAATACTTCTATTAGAAGTTAATAATGACACGGTGGTCTTTGGCGGTGGGGCTCCCTCTGGTCGATATCGATCTTGTCGGGTGAATCGGTTATCCGGATAACCGATAACCAGCCGGCAGTCGGCTTTAAAAAAAGGAGTTGCCGATGTAGTTATACGATGAGATAAAGTGGTAGTCTAACGGGACTCACTGTCACAAATATATCCTAACACTGAAACCAAAACCGTAGCCGTTAATAAACTTAAGGCTAAACTATTAAACTGCCACAATAACGTGCTGTCTCCGGTTCAGCGTCGA
>NC_140275.1:774646-778671 GCF_964030765.1 Micromesistius poutassou
GATCTATCCTGCAAATAGAAGCCCCTTCTGGATGTTAAACATGTCATCGGCTCCGCTGCACAGTGTAAACACAATGTTGTCGTCGTGCGTCGTGATTAGGGCTAAGTACCGTCATTATGGCTCTAAGTTTGCTCTAAGTAAATCACATTGACTGAAACTGAACTACTGTTTTGCTGTTTTGCTAAAACCGCACTTAAACCTTAGCAGAGGGATCATAGCCATTTTTCCCATCAAGTGTGGTGCGAAGATTAACAAGTCAGGTCACACAAGAAAAATAATCATGATAATTATAAGGCCGTGGTTTCTCACATGCTGCGTGTCTAACGTTGTACACATGCATTTTGGAGAAGGCCTTTCTGTGTGCGGAACGTTTTTGGACACTTTAAAAAGTATTTCTTTCATCAAAGCGCCGGCGTGCTGAGTGGGGCTTGAGCGGCGCGCAGCGTGACATAATTACGGAGATCCTGGTCCCATAATTGGTCCTGAATAATGGATGAGACGCTCGTCACAACCCAGGGCGGAGGACACCTGACACCGTTCAAACGCCACCTAGGCAGTCTAACCGCATGTTGCCGGCGCCACGAGAGTGATTTACCAAATTAAACATTGCGTGTAAAGCTGGTTGCACAACCAAAACATAATTGTCCGTATTTTTCTGAGCTGATAAGGGGAGGGGCGTGAAGAATGTGCATGGTTGAACCGCACATGTTTTCATACAGTGCGGTTGGTTGGTTACTAAGGAATATACATTTGGGGGAAAACAAAAAGTGAAAAGTAGCGCGTCTGCCGCTATTTCTAACCTGTGTTGATCTTCTGTATGTTAATAAACGACGCTGTTTACCCCACAGGCAATTTCCAATGTAAGTATTTACTGTCCACTTCACTATTTATTCATGGGGGTGGCACAGCAATGCAACTAAAAATGACTATATAGAGGAGAATAGAATAGAATAAAATGGAAGAAAGTGAAGAGAGATTATCATATATGAGGAGAGCAATTTGAATATGTATGAATAAGTATGAGGAGGCCAGAGAAGCAAAGACGAAGAGTTTGTCAGAGGAGGAACAGGGCACTGAAGTCAATTGGGAGGCAGGCATAGCATTATGCTCATTTCACTCGCCTGACAGAACCAGAACAAAATCACTCTGTGTCTCTTAGGAGGTGCCTAACGTGACCGTGCCGAGGCTGCCGAAGTGATTTGTTGCAGTGTTTTGTTTTTCTTAAGCATTTGAAAAACTTTAAAAGTTTCCTCCTGACTTCTCTTCACAGAAGGGAGAAGCAGGCAAGAGGCTGAAGAGCTGGATCCACTGAGCAGGAAACAACTGAGATAATGGCGGTGGAAGTCTTTACAGCATCCACCCTGGCAGCAGAACGAAGACGCCACACCGTTTGTCATAATTACAGACCTTAAGAACAACATCCTTTTCTTTCAGAGGCTGTGATTGAAGTATTTGGCAGGTTTTAAACCGTTCTCCTCCTTCTGATTGTTCTGCGTTGCCTCTCCAGTTAGGCGGCTCGTCAAATAAAGCAGATGGGGTGTGCGTTTCAATCTGTGTGGTATACACACATGGGTTTTTGTGTAATGTCCTTTTGATCACAGCTGGCTGATTAGTGTGTGTGTCGAATCTGTGGGTCGATGACGGACAACGGATGGGGGTGGAGGACGGGGAGGACAGGGAGGGGGAGGACAGGGAGGGGGGGAGGACAGGGAGGGGAGGGGGATTTACCTCCACCTCCCACGGTCAGCCTGACAGGAGATCAGGGCCACACTCCAGTCTGAGAGCTCAAGCCCCCCCTGATCCCTCCTCAATGTGCAGCTCACTGGTCAAAGCAATGGAAGACACACACACACACACACACAAAGAGATGACTCAAACACACACACACACACACACATCTATAAATGGCAGATTATCTTTGGCGCTGGCTGATCTAATCTTGTGGTCCAGCAGAGCCGTGAGGACATGACTTAGTGCCAGGAGCAGAATAGAGAAGCGCCGGAGGGAGCCTCAGCAGAGTCCAGCTCCACTCCTCACCGAGCACTCTGTGCACTCTGCATCACCCCATCGCCCAGACACCCGACCCTGTGACAGTGGGTGAGTGGGGAGTGGGGCCGGACGAGCACTATGTTAGAACCATCACACACGCACACGCAGGGTGAGCCTGCTCCGCTCAGGCTGACTGGTTTCAATGGTTGACTTCATGCGCTGTGAGTGAAAGGGTCGCTCCTGTGGTCTCGCTCTCCCAGTCTGGGGCTCGGCCCGAACCAGTGTGGTCCTAATGGAACTGGAGTCGGCACGCGGCGTCTGAGAGGCGGTGGTGGATTACAGTCTGGATTACAGACCAAACTGTAGGGGCTGCTGGGGAGATGAGAGGCAGGGGCCTGACCCAGTCAGCTAGGAGAACATAATGACAAGACACAGGTACAACCCCCCCCCCCCACCACACACACACACACACACCACACACACACACACACGATCACAAGATCCCAGTCCAAACCTGCACAAGAGACACACACAAACGCAGACACACACACACACACACACACACACACAAGGGATAAAATGTCAGATTTGCCTGACATAAATTCAGCATTAGCCGATGAGGAACCTAGGCGTTGCTGTAGCAACGCAGGCATGGCGTGATTATGCTTCAGTGCGACGGGTGCAATAAAGCCGGGATCCTGCGGCCCACTGGTTTGGGGGCTCTGGTAATGGCTTTGTGACAACGCCTCCTGCCACTAAACCGTTCCAGCAAATGCTTGCCGGGACACGAGCGAAGCCTCGTGCCTGATCGGAGACTTCAGAAGAAAAGCCCTCAAGGCGGTGCCCGGAACATGACAACCGCGCGCTGGGGGGAGGGGGGGGGGGGGGGCCTCGGGGAGGAGCGGGGGGGTGAGCGGGGGGGAGAGAGGGGGGGGGGTCCACGGGGATGGGAGGCGGGCGTCTTGATCTCAGGGCTGCTCTGGGAAACGTACTGATGGTTTTGTGGAACCAGAGCAGCGAGCGGAAGGGTTTTTTCATGCAGGTGACTGACTGAGATGTATTTCACAAACTGCTGAAGGAGGACATCATTGAGAGGGCTTTGGAAATCAGGTGTGGACACGGGAAACGGAGGCTGAGGAAGGGCTGGACCATAGCCACCAGTATGATACACATTCCTCCTCCCAGTTGTACGGCCTTCACCCAACGCAACACATTTAAAGAAGGACAAACGGCACAGAAACGGCTAGTGTTGTTTTTATCATAAAAAATTACATACATTTAGTATGAATTGAAAGGAGTCAAAATTGAGATATCACTGCACACCCACTGTCTGTATCGCTACGACAGGAATAATTTAGCACAACGAATTCAAAGGGAGTGTGCTCAAAGGGAGTTTAAATAGGCTTTGATCATGACCTCGGCTAGTAATCTGACAAATCCACACCAAGAGAAACTGAGAGGAAGCTTTTTTCTGAAATATATATTTCTGTTCATTTTCAGTTTCATTTTCGTGGGATAGGATTTGGTCATAAGCCCATCTTTCACATGTGAGCGTTTGTGTGTGTGAGTGTTTGTGTGTGTGTGTGTGTGTGTGAGTGAGTGTTTGTGTGTGTGTGTGTGTGTGTGTGTGTGTGTGTGTGTGTGTGTGTGTGTGTGTGTGTGTGTGTGTGTGTGTGTGTGTGTGTGTGTGCGTGTGTGGTTCAAACAAGTGAGCAGTAGTGTTGAATCCTATGGGACTCAAGCTAAAGGAATCAGAAAGGCCACAGGAAGCCAGTGTGGAGACAATGGAGCACTAAAGTACTAATAAATTACTGCTAACTAATGCGAGGACCAACGCCATTTAAATCACCAGCGAGCCTGCTTCAATAGATTCTGAACAAAGCTTTAAACAAACCATTTAAGTGACTACAGAGGACTGGAGGATGAGCACAAGATCCCTTTGCTTTTAGAGAGAGAGGTAGAGAGAGAGAGAGAGAGAGAGAGAGAGAGAGAGAGAGAGAGAGAGGGAGGGAGAGAGAGAGGGAGAGAGAGAGAGA
>NC_140275.1:778871-786371 GCF_964030765.1 Micromesistius poutassou
CGGCCGGGACACGTTGCAAGCAGCAGTCCCCACTCCCGCGACAGCAAACCAGCGAGAAACCCACTCAATGCCGGGCGGACAGGAGTTAGAGCGCAACAATAAAACAGTTAAACACAGACAATATCTCCACGCTTCACCGTAGGTTCACCAGCGGCGGAAAACAAGGCAGCCTACCTTCCACGGGACTGGTCAGGGTCGATGGTCCTCTGTCCATCCGCTCCGTGGGACAGAGTCTGCGGTTGAGGCTCCGCAAGCCTCAGCCTTGGGTCGCCCGGTCCGTGAGCTGCGGGGCGGACGGTCCAACGCCGTCCGGGTCTGCTGGGTCTTTCTGAGCGCTCCCTTCAGCCTCACATTGTGTTTTTCTTTTCTGTCTCTCAGATTGCTTCTCGTCAGGACAGCCCCCCCCCCCCCCAGTCCCACACACACACACACACACACATACACATGCACACCGAGTTTCAAGAAGAAGGCGTGGCGAAGGAGAGGAAGTGAGCCGATCGGGAGGAGTGTTTGAATACGGGGAGGGCTTAAGGGTGCGACGTACTGCCCCCTGCTGGTGCCAAGAGGAAAGACTCCGCTGGGGCCCTGCGACGAAATATAATATCAAAGCCTTTTCACGGAGGCATCATTTTGGGTTAAACACAGATGTCACTCAAAACGCATGGGTCTGCTGTTTTTATGTACCACTACCAGGGCACGGGTAGCACACTAATCTAGTGCTGATATCACATATTGACCATGCATCATGTGACCTGATAGCCTTCATCAAAGTAGTAGACGCATATTAAGTGTTATGAGCAAAACCTGTGTTTGTCCTACGAAAGAAGGTATATTTATTCCGTATTCTATAATGCGTCGTTCAATAAACGTATTGCAAAAGAACAGTGACGAAAATGCCCTGATATATGCTCCGTTATGACATCATTTACCCCTGACCTGGGGGTAGCCCAGTATTTAATTCAATCAAATTGACAGTTTATTTACCAAATTAAGCAGAGAATCCCATTAGCTGTTACGCAATGTCCACTACATTCACACGCACAGCCTCCATCCAGTGGACAGGAAGGGGATGCTGCCTCACCCCAGATGAGACCCGGCAAGGTGTGTACCATCTATACTACACAACAACACATGATGCAACGGGGGAATCTCAAGAGAGAGTATGAGTGTATCACTGTAGGATGAGGTATGATAGTCACATTTAATATATCACTAAATATTCTGCCCTGCATCAACACTACATTGTTGATACAACATTCAAGCTCTTCTGGTAAATGGGAAGCGTTAGTCAGACCTGATGAATTCAGGAGTTTTTCATGAGAAGCTGTGTAAACAAAAGCATTACATTCAGAACCGCCGCTAAGCTTTTGGGGGCCCTACGCACTGGTTGTTGGCGGGGGGGGGGTTGTACGTCCGCTGGGCAAATTCGCAATTGAGAAATAACAACGGTGGACCTGTTCGTAATTCATTTATATATTTTGAAAATTGTAATGGAATAATTATCAACCTATGGGGAGCGGCGGCATTTACATTTGGGATACACAAATGTTACACAAATGTTACACAAATGTTGGTGTCTGAAGTCCCGTCGATCTCCCAGGTCTTTCTGGCAGCAGTGGCTGACACTAGATTTATCTTCTTCTACCCCAGATGAATGTTCAAGTCCTAAAAATACAGCAATAATCACGTTGAGTAAATGTGCATCTGCACACACACACATTTACTGATTAGGCTGCAATATTCATGGCTTTCTCCCTGTCGTAATGGGAAATCAATAGTTAATTAACCTTTATTATTTATTGCCTGGTTCATATTAGAGCTATTACACTTAGCTTATGTGCCACTGCAAAACTAATGAATCCCTAATGGTCTGGGCACGGGAACAAAGAAATGTGCTGAAGATAAATGTTCTATATCCATATCGGTCTAGTCTATGCAAGTTGGGCGAACAATAGAACGCTCAAGGTTTCATGACTCTCATCACCATGAGAGGATGAGAGCGTTTCTTCTGGAGAGCGAGTTCTCGCTTGTACAAGAGGGACTATTGTACTGTTTAATTGTCTCAATACGAGAGCATAGCATTACTGTGGTAATGGCACCGCCCACTACTCAATCAACACGGCCACAGGCCTACCGCAGACAAACAGAGCCAGGAGAAGATTTGTTGATTATTGCCACAGCAAACAATGGATTGTTTCTGAAAGGATGTAGAATAGTGTTTGTGTTTCTTAAGTTGCTCTTCAAAAACCCAGTTGAATTAATGACTTAATGAATAATGTTGCATTACCTCATAAACATGAGAATTTGTGAAATCCCCGCATTTGTGAAATCGCCAGCCCCTGGGCTCCTTGGCCCCTGGTCACAATCAATACAAACTCAGGACATTTACGTCTCAAATACCATATTTAATTTCCATAGTCATATTAGAATTGTTATTAAGAATTGTCTCATTACATACAAGTCACTTCTTCAACTGAAAAGGTATCATAAAAAATAAACATCCAAAACACAATCGGGGAGGCAAGTCTTTACAGAGAATATCTGATGAGCCAGAATCAGGGATTAGATCTTTGATTAGCAACACTGACTATAGTGGGTTAAAGGCTTGAAAAGATGTGAAATAAACATGTCCAGTACAAATATTATTTACAATTTGAACATTGGAAAAAAGCCTATGAAACAAAGCGACTTTGCGTCCCCTACAAGGTTATACATAGGTATATATTAGAAGTTCTATAATATAGATGATTTTTAACATGTTATTACCTCACATACTATATCCAATCCTAAATAGAGTTTTGTAAGCCTAATAGGCACGGAAAATTCTAGTCATGTCATTGTGCGGTCCTCTAAACCTATAATATAAGACCTGAACGTTTATCATAGCACCCATGAACTTATTGGCTATTCACTACTTAAACAGAAGTCCCCCCCGCCCACTCCGTGCACACACCAACAGACCTGGCCCCGGTAACTTCTGAAATAAAAATGAAACCAAAGAACAGTTGTTTGGTCTGCGTTCTGCGGAGTACAGCTGAACGGCGGTGGCTCTTACGTGGCATGCAGACACACCGTTCACATCGATCCAGGGCCCACAGACAGCCCCTCACCAGGGCAGCCCAACGCCGCCGGCCGCGGCTCCAGGCGCCCTCTCGGCCTCCGGTCGGCGTTCAGAGAGCGTCTGACGACGGCTCGGACGACGACCACGCAGACGCCAGACGCTTAAGACAGGAATGTTTGTGCAAAAGAAAGAACAACGTCGTCTGCTGCATTCGAGCGCACATCGGGCCTCGTCGAGAAGTGACGCGACACCAAAGGTTCTAATGCGCTCCGACAGTTTTAGGGATTCGTGAAAAACACACACAAAAAAAAAAAACGAATTGTAAAAAATAGACGTGTTGATTAACAGCCATTTCTGCCAGTGGTCTTTGATAGGGGAGCGAAGACGCGTTCACGGCAGCGTCGTGGATCAGCACTGATGGTGACCAGGACCGACCCGAACAGCATCAGTGGTTTGAGACCAGTTTGAGTCGTGTGTGTGTGTGTGTTTGAGTTGTGTGTGTTTTCTTTGTGTAACATAATTGTAAAAGGTGTGTTGATATTTTAGAACCACGTGATTGAAAATTGCACATAAGCGTTTAAACAGTTAGTATGATGAAAAAAAAAAGTCTTGCCTTTACCTAACGTATAAATAAAAACATTAAAAAAAAAAATTCCATTGAAAACATAGTTCTGTGTTCGACTTGTGGAAGAGATAAAGTGTTAGTTAGCGTCCGCTTTCAGGCAGCCAAACAAAACGCAGTGAAAACGACGGTGAGTTTGGCTCGCTGCTATGGGAGGGCTGCGTCCGCTCACACACTGCTAGTTTATCATGGTACTTTAGAAAGAACAAAAAAACTATATTAAAATAAGATATTCTCATAGTCAACGGACCTCTGAAGATGTTTTCTACAGCTCAGTTCGTGCAAAAAGTACATGTCTGTGTGGCTCTGCGCAAAAGACTCTGCAATTTACTAAACATTTGGCAACAACTGGCACGGCTAGATTCAAAACGTCTCCTTCTGTGTATGGTTGTCACTCCTATTTGATACGTGCAAATATTCAAAATACTTATTCTAAACAATAAAAAAAAAAACATTAGGACTGCAGTAGCTCAGATTGGATCCGGGCGAACTAGAAAAGCAGTTGGAGGTTGTTGAGGTTCTACGGTGATTTAGTCCAACGAGGCCGACTAAACCACCTTGGAAACACGAGGATGGAGGGCGACCTGGACTGAGACCTACGGGAGAGAGAGGGGGGGGACGTCCACTCACCCTACGGGAGAGAGAGAGGGGGGACGTCCACTCACCCTACGGGAGAGAGAGGGGGGACGTCCACTCACCCTACGGGAGAGAGAGAGGGGGGACGTCCACTCACCCTACGGGAGAGAGAGAGGGGGGACGTCCACTCACCCTATGGGAGAGAGAGAGGGGGGACGTCCGCTCACCCTATGGGAGAGAGAGAGGGGGGACGTCCACTCACCCTACGGGAGAGAGAGAGGGGGGACGTCCACTCACCCTACGGGAGAGAGAGAGGGGGGACGTCCACTCACCCTACGGGAGAGAGAGAGGGGGGGGACGTCCGCTCTTGAAGGCAGCAAAAAAACAACAATAAAACAAATGGGACTGCAGTATGACTCCTCCACACTCAGGTGACAGCGGCGAGGTCCTCGTAACGTTCTGAACCTCGGTGTCATTACTCTGAGTGCAGTCACGGAATAAAATTAAATTAAGAAAAAAAAAGGAACTTGATTAAAACCACAAAGTAACTCAGTTGGTGGTTTTTGTAAAGTTTCACAGTTGCAGCAGGCGGAGAGGACAGCGTTGGCGGGGGCCTCTGGTGGGGCCGAGAGGGAGGTGGGGGTGGGGGTGGGGGTGGGGGTGAAGGTCCGATGAGAAGCACATCTGCAAGAACGTGGCGACGTAGCCCCCACCTTCCACGGGCTTCTCGCCGCAAAACACGAACAAAAGCCTCTTCTCTCTCCAGACATACGCATCTCCAAACACACCTCCTCCTCCTCCTCCTCCTCCTCCTCCCCCCCCTCCTTCTCCTCCACCCATTGACGACCCCCCTCCCCCCACGGCCGGACCCCCCTCAGGGGGAGGAGCTAGAGGCTGACCATCTCCAGGGGGAGGAGCTAGAGGCTGACCATCTCCAGGGGGAGGAGCTAGAGGTTGACCCGCCCCCAGGGGGAGGAGCTAGAGGCTGATCGCCCCCCCCCCCCCCCAGGGGGAGGAGCTAGAGGCTGACCCGCCCCCAGGGGGAGGAGCTAGAGGTTGACCAGCTCGTGGGCCACAAACTGTTTGAGGCGCTCCAGGTACTGGCCGTACAGCTCCACGTCGTTGTGCCCCGCCCCCTCCACCCACAGCGGCTCCACGGGCCGCTGGCAGCGCTCGTACAGCGCCAGGCCGTGGGAGAAGTCGATGACCTCGTCCTCCGTGCCGTGGATCACCAGCACCGGCGACGTCACCTTGGAGATCTTGTCGATGCTGCAGACAGAGGTCAAAGGGCGGGAGGAGGGGAGACAGGTGAGAGACTGGCGGGAATCTACGATATCTCTTTCACACGCGTGTGTGTGTGCCTGGGGTGTCTGTGTGTGTGTGTTTGCGTGTGTATGCAGACACTAGACAATAAGTATTGTTATGGGTATTCAGAAATGACAGTAATGTGTCAGACTGGTGGAGAGTGGCTGACAGCCAGGGGGCGCATGTGAGCACACAGTCACGCTCCACCGTCTTTAAGAACCCGGGTTAGAACCTGTCAGGGTTACAATGTCACGCATGCAACGCACACACATGTACATCATCAGCTACCGCCCAAGAGTATAAATAGACCTCTGAAGGATAAGTCCCGCCTCCGAGGCTCCGGTTCCCTCGGTCAAATGTCTACGGGGAATAACATGTTTGGGTTTATGAATGATCGTACATAACAAACTCTGTAGGTGGAGAAGAAGTAAAAGCTGCGTCACGTTTTGAACTACACACATTTTCCATCTAGTTTTCGACTTGGTTTTTTGGATTGTCGGTGCCGTTAAAGTAGCATTTATAATCGTTTACTTCTTTAACGGCACCGACAATCCAAAAAGCCAGTCGAAACTAGATGGGAAATGTGTGTAGTTCAAAACGTGACGCAGCTTTTACTTCTCCGCCACCTACAGAGTTTGTTATGTACGATCATTCATAAACCCCGTGTTATTCCCCGTAGACATTTGACCGAGGGAACCGGAGCCTCGGAGGCGGGACTTATCCTTGAGAGGTTGTGAGCCTGACTGACCAACCAGGCGGTCCTACTCACTTGGGAAGGCGTCGAAGCAGTAGGTCTTCTTGGTGTCGGGGAAGGCCACCCTCATGCCGGAGGTCAGGGGCGAGTGGAGCACCACGGCCGCGCTCTCGTAGCGGGCGGCCAGGTCCACGGACGGCACGGTGCCGATGCTCTGGCCGTACACGATCACGCTCTCCGGCCGGATCCCGTACCTGGGGGGGGGGGGGGAGGGGGGACGGGGCGGGGGGGGGGGGGGATGACATCAACTTGAATCAGAATCAGATTTTATTTATTTTCAGCTTTATTGGCCAAGTGTGCACACATGCAAGGAGTTTGACCGCGGCAGGTGTTGACTCTCTTCAACAGGTAGACAAAATAGACGCTACGCAGCGTAAATAAATACACAGACATGAGGCTGCCTACTAAATCAGAAATCAAGTTTAATGTCCCAAAGGGCGGTTTTGTTTTTCTTGGCCTCAGCTGCGTACAAAGCACGATACAGAGAACACAGCACAGTACAGACATACAGCACAAATCAACACACAGCAGACTGAACACAGTTTAGCAGAACAGACAACCCCCCCCCCCCTTCCCCCCATATTACACACATCCCATAACTATCATCGCCATGGTAACCATTGCACAGTTCACGGGTGGCTGAACCATGGCCGACACCTGGCTGAGCCGCGCGGTGCGGTGGCGTCGTTTGGTTCACAGAGCGGACGGCGGGACGGCCTCGCTCTGAGCTGCACCGCGTGTCTCCGTCCTACAGAGTACCCAGAGTATCTAAACACGCTCACAACGTGTGACCGAAGAGTGTTTAGACCTAAAAGGGGGATATCACGCCACCGGGTGTGAGGAGTGTGATCAGCCGTTACAAGCCGTTAGTGACATCACAAGTGGGCGTGTCCACCTAGGTGGTAAGGTGGTATAGATCAGCGACGTCCGCAACTGGGGTCCACTGGGGTAGGCTGATCTATCCAGCGCCCACGTCTAGGTGCGCACGCCCACTTGTGATGTCACTAAAACACAGGAAGAGGCAGATATTCAAACGGCTTGTAACGGCTGACACACACCCACACCCGGTGGGGCGGTATATCACCGCTTTAACCATCGGGACTACAGCGGGGCTTCTGGAAGAATCCCTGATGCTCCTGTAGGCCAGGAGCCCACACTGAGTCGGTCACGAGGCGCCACCAG
>NC_140275.1:791371-868871 GCF_964030765.1 Micromesistius poutassou
GCCCTCGAGTAGCCATTAATAAATGATATGTGACTTGAACTTATCTTAGCTATGTGACCCACTCCTATCCCCATGAGTCACAATGGGCTTGTATAACAGGAAGTGATGTCGCAAGGACCGCCTATATTTTGGAAGCATTGTTGTTGCATTGAATGTAATGTTAGTTATTAGTAATTCACCGTGATATTATTTGTCATTATAGGAAGATATGATCGAGTTATAAACCTTATGCCAGACGTGGCAAAAAGGTTAGGGTAGGATTTAGGTTCACGTTGATTCAGGATTTTACTACAACTCTCTTGAGTCCTCTTAAGTATCAACAACAAAGACTTCCATTATGCATTCTGGTGTACAAGCCCTATGGAAAAGCCGGCAAGCTTGTGAAGTAACAGAATAATCCTGAAAGATGGTTGATCACGAGACCACAGGCATGGGACAACATCCACACGTGGTGCGGTTAAAGACTTGTGAGTCCACTCAATCCCAGCCTTCATGCATATCGTTGGCAATAACCCAACTGTTTGTAACGCCACGTGGAAAGGAAGTTACACTTGGTGGTTAACTTCCAGATCAATTCTGAATCAGCCCTTTACACAGGAAACAAGGTCTAGACCACTGGGGGTCTGGACGTGTGAAATGGATTAACGGCCAAAGCACATTCACATTTACATTAATGCCATTTAGCAGACGCTTTCATCCAAAGCGACGTTCCAGCCAACAGGTACTGGTCGATATCATTTATAGTGTGGATCTGCACACTATAACAGACACATCGTTTGAAAAAGCTAATTTTGCATGTGGAATCAAAGAGCTTAATATGAATAATAAACATGACTGTAGCCTTCAGGTACACAAAACTAAGGTGTGATAATAGAGAGTGAAACCTGTTTGATAGGCCTCTACTGCCTTGCCTCATCATGCGGGCGATTGGAAGCGACAGTGGAAAGACCGGCTCTCGTTATTCCGTACCGCCACTTGCCTCCATCGCTCGGAGCGTCGGCATTTGATTTGCGACTTGACACATCGGAGTCGTTGGGTATTACGATTCAGCCCAGGCTAAAACGGAGTGGGCGGGGTCCCCCCCCCCCCCCCAAATATCCTCCGCATATTACAGCCGGCAGGGCTGGGAATATCCCGGGAATGAAACGGCCAGGAGACACGACGCTCCAGAATGCAATCATACAAGGAACACGATGCTGAAATCAATTTCATTCCATCTCCCTCCCTCCCTCCCTCCTTCCCTCCCCCTCCCCCATCATTGTTTCTGGGAGCGCCAGCCTCCTGCTGGTTCCTGGAGTGTGCCAGTTTACATCACCGTAGAAACAATGCAGAGACGCTGTTTATTCAACGTTGTTTTTTTTCTCTGCTAAATCCGATGTAATCCACAGACAGACGCTTCCTTCTGACCTTGGCGGTGGCCATTGCTTTTCTAAATCGTTTTGTAATTGTTTATTTTTGCAAATGAGGGTGTTCTACATTAATGGCCTCACAAAAAAAAAAGGACGATTTCAGCAAATGTGTTTTGTTCAGATCGAATAACTTGGGTGTTTTTGGTCCCCGGCGCTGTGCATTGGAACATAAAACCAGTGACTACAGAACAGGGCTGAGCAGCGAGTGTTGGATCCTCTGTAGACGGACCAGACAGATGCAGAGGGGGAGCATGTGTTGGGGAGGGGAGGGGAGCACCCAGTGTTCCCCACCGGAGGTCAACTCTTCCGCCCAGTGCGTACGTTCTCCCTGAGACGCCACCGAGCAGCGCTCAGCGGGGTCTTCTGTACCACAGCGGGCCGTTTCCTGTACGATGAGTAACTATGATAATACCCTTCTTGTTTATCCAGCAAACTTCCTTACACAGACCACAGGGTGAAGGAGGGGCGGGGGGGGGCAGATTGACTGATTTGTGGTATAGGGAAATAAATGTGCTTTGACAGTCTAGGTGAAGATTATGTTTTTTCTTATCTAGTGAAAAGGGTTATCTCCTCGCCTCTCACACTCAGCCGAGCAGGTATCTAGAATCTAGATCAGTCGTTCTATATTTGTATGTCTGCGGCACTATGGAGACTCACATTCCTGTGTGTGTGTGTGTGTGTGTGTGCGCGCGTGCGTGCGTGCGTGCGTGTGTTGCCAATGGGACCTCCCATGGGCAAAGAGAAGAGCCTGCCTGCACGATGGAAACAACAACTATTCACCCAAAAGAGGAGCAGAGGGGGGAGGTCACGGTGGGAGGGGCGGGAGGCCAAAGTGAGAGGAGAACGCAAAGGAGAGGCCAGGCGGTGAGAGGTAACGCAGTCATCAAGTAAAGCAGAAGGGATACGGGGCAGATGGAAGAAGGAGCCAACACTGCATGCGATTGCCAAGGTCTTATTGGTGTGTGAGTGTGAGTGTGAGTGTTTGTTTGTGGGGGGATCGGGGCGGGTACTCTACTGGCCGATGCCATTAGAGACACCATGCTTATGTCATCGTCCGGTTGCAAGAACATGACATCATCCTTGTTGAAAGGCACATGCATCTTGGCTCCGGCCATAATTAGAAATCTATTGTGAATCTTCCTCCTCCTCCTCCTCCTCCTCCTCCCCCACCAGCCGCCTTCAATTCACTTCTCTCCTCTTCCACTCTATCATGTCATGTATTATTAGTACTCTCTTATCCATCCACCAAAGATTGTGTTGTTCTTCCTCGTCGTGAGTGTCCTGTGGTGGGGCTTGTTGTGGGAGAGTGCACACCAATCCCTCCCATTCCCTATCCAACCCTTTTTTCATTCATTCGGCTCCTTTTCCCATTTCCTTTTATCGCATGGCCTACTTTAGTGCACTTTTTGTAATTGAACCTTTATTTTACTACCATGACACCCACTGAGATTAAAATTGCTTTGAAAGAGCGAATTCATGGCGACAGAGAGACAACGTAAAAAAAAGATTCATAGGCATTATACACAAGCATACAGGACTCTTCGCTTTAAGCAGAACTACTCAATTGTTTTGTGACCTGAACAACAAAAAACTAGTTTTATTTAAATATGCTTATTTTCAGTGTTTATAATTGAGTAGCATAGGGGGGAGGCAGCAGAGTGCAACCAGCTGAAGACGTGTGGCGCTCCTCTCCAGCGTCTGAGAGGGTTAAGCTTCTCAGATGCATAGCGTAGCCCCAGCTTGTGTGAGGCGCATCTCACGACTCTATTACTGATTCTGATACAACATCACTCATTAAAGCGCTCCTTCACAACCGCGGTACTAAAGAAAGAACCACAAAAGGGTCGTAGCCATGGGGACAACACGCCCCCCTTCCTTCTTACAACTCTGTTTTCTTACTGAACGTGGTCTGTCTGGAGCGGTCTGTCCGTCCTGGACTACTGCATAAACATGTCAGCGCAAGATGGCCGTCTACATAGAGAGCTGGACCAGCTCTCTATGTAGATATAAAGGGCTCTTACTGAGGTAACCAACACACATTGCTATGTTTATGGGATTATACACCAATTAAAAAAGGATATTGATGGGAAATATTTAGGAATATTATAGTCAATTTCTGCCTTGTCCGTTCCACTAGTTGCCAGTCAATTCTAGACTGCGCACCTTCAACGTCTATTGCTGTAGTGTATTTGCATAAAGGCCGGTTGTGCTGGTAAACATCAGACTTTCTGTGACACAAATACACCCATGGTTGGTTTACTTTCGATTGGATACTTTGTATACTTTGAGTATGGCGTGATATCTGTGCACACATCTTCCAAACAGAGAGCTACCTAAAAGAAGAAGTGCTCAGAGGACGACTGAGTCTGCGCTCATGTCCCTCTAACACAACACAAGCATGGCTCAAACCAAGACAGCTACCAAGGACCACCAAGGGCCCTACCCACGGTTGGAGCCTTGGTAGCTGCCTTGGTTTGAGGGTAGGACGGACCAGCCCTACCCTCAAACGAAGACAGCTCTTGGAGCCTTGGTAGCTGCCTTGGTTTGAGCCATGGTCCACCTTACCGCCCACCAAGGGCCCGACCCGCGGTTGGAGCCTTGGTACCGGTCCCGGTTTGAGCCGCGGACTCCCCTCCCCTCCCCTCCTTCCTTACCGCGTCCGGAGGGCGTGCCACGCGGCGTCCACGTCGGCGTACAGGTTCTTCTCCGAGGGCTTCCCCGAGCTGGCGCCGTAGCCCGAGTAGTCGTAGGAGAAGACGTTGCAGTTGATGCGGGAGCCCAGGCCGATGTAGAAGCTGCTCATCTGGCCCAGGTCCACCGCGTTGCCGTGGGAGAAGAGCAGCGTGTAGCGGGCGTTGGGCGAGCAGCGCACGAACATGCAGGCGATGCGGTTGCCGCGGGACGTGCGCGTCATGAAGCACTCGATGGCGTCCTTCTCGCGCGACGAGTACTGCCAGTCGGCGCGCTCCGACAGCTGCAGGCTCCAGCGGCTGCCGTTCTCGTCACACAGCAGGCTGTAGGTGGGCTCCGGCGGCAGGAAGGCCAGCTTGGACGCGATCTTGCTGGGGCACGGCGGACAGCAGAACAGGCAGCACAGCTCGCTCAGCGATAGGTGGTTCATACTGAGAGCTCTGGAGGGGGAGAGAGAGAGAGAGAGAGAGAGAGAGAGAGAGAGAGAGAGAGAGAGAGACAGAGAGAGAGAGGGGGGGGGGGGGGGGTGGTGTGAGGACATTCTGTGTGTTGTGAGTTCTGCAATGACTGAGATCTGAGATAGAGTTGAGTTGATTTATTGTTGCATATTATGCAAAGAACACAGGGGATGCAAATACGCTGTTGTATGCCTGTAGTAGCAAGCCTACTACTACCTGTACGTCCAAATGATTTCATCCTCCCTCTCAACATTATTCGTATGTGGTGATGCCTCACCTACGCTGAGGTAAATGCTGCAGACAAAACAGCAGCAGCCATCTCAAGGGACTAATCGGAATTAGTAAATGTACCTTGCGTACATTTCCCTGGTCAGGACAGCCTCGGTAAACCTCGTTTGGTATAGACTTACTATCGATTTCCTCATGGTCTCACTACCGCCACAATCAATTAGAGAGCTGGGGCCCTTGTCCGACTGAAGGCTGTGGGGCCACTCAGACACTATCGACTCTCTGCCCGCCTCTTCTCCACCGCCCACCCCACCCCTGATGCCTTTCTTTATAAGGTGTATATTTTGAGAATGATTGCGATTTGTAGTATCCACAAAAACGGTTGGGCAATAAGAAGACTGCTTTTTTTTATGCTCCAATACTGGGAGATGATATTTCTATCGGGTAAAGCTTTGGAATTGAATAATGGCTTCACCACGTGATACCTACAAAAATGCACTACAACCCCGGACTGTTCGGCAGGACGTCAGAACGAAGACGCGACTGACTGTATTGTGCTGTAGTGGCGCCCGACCTGACAGATAAAGATGGTTCTACATGAAGGATTCCCCTCACGTAAAGGCATTCAAGTTATTGTCGCCCATAATAAGTAAACATCGCCATGTTGTACTACTACTAGGCTACTACTTACATTTCTGTTTCGTTTTTGGTTCGACGGAATCAATTAGAAGCGGAACGTACGCATCCATTTCATCCACGGTACCTGGTGCGTCCTATAATAAAGGACCGCGCGTCTACATGGACCCCTCTGGTTCTGCTCTTATCCTCTCCGACCAGATGATTGACAACCAGTATATCCTCACCTAGATTATCCCTGGCTCCTTTCGCGGGGTCGGGAGCTAATAACACTAGCAGTGTGACCGCGATCGGCACAGCAGCTCTGTTTTTCAGTCCTGAGCGCACGAACGCTATTGTTTCCCTTCCCTTCGCTTTAAAAAGCTAAGGCATGTCATCACACACCGTCCTGAGACTAAACAACCCGGAGCAACGATAAGGATACATACTACGAATGACATTGGTGAGGTTTGAAAAGGTCTGAAATACACACGTTTCTTGCCAGGTGTGATGGTCGGTACGCCAGACTGTGTCCACTGGGTTGACTCCTTCGCTGTCGGTTCTGCGCCTCGCATCGACGCTCTGCGCGTTAGGAAGAGAGGGGCGGTGATTGACAGCGATATGGTCCAATGGAGGAAGAGAGGGGCGGTGATTGACAGCTATGTGGTCGAATGGAGTAAGAGAGGGGCGGTGATTGACAGTTATATGGCTGAACGGTTTATTGGTTGATCAAATGTGCCGAAATACAACGGCAGGTACAAATCATTCGAGGTAAATCAGCCCTACATCTCAGCGGGAAGCCTTATGGAGCGATAGACTCGTTCAATGACAGAAAAAATATCACTATCACGGGTAAAAAGAGAAAAAAAACACGTTTATCAGGGCGTGCCCGGATGTTGCGTGCAAATTCATTAACGCACAACATTAAACCATAACATTAATAATTCGTTTATATTCATATTTATTCAAATGTGTGAATTAAACCGTCGCTTACGTGTATTTATTTATTTATATTGCGGTAGCGCAGGGGTCACGTGGCTGTGAGGTGACGCCACCTGTGACGCGCCGCGCACGGCGGCCCGTCTGCTTCCGGGTTGCTTCAGGTGGTAGCCATGCGTTTGGAGCGTTTTGGATTTTAAACTAAATTCTGAACTCTGACTTGTGGTAAACAGATCGTGAACATGAGCAGCCAGAAAGGCAACTCTTCTCGTTCGCGGGCACAGAAGCATAAGAACACGGTGGCCTTCAGGAACGACAAATACGGAGCCACCGTCCAAGTGAAGGTAGGGTTGATATTATAACGAGAGTCCCGTGGAGTGTGGGGATGAACAGTTAATGAATGCATTCAGGTTGTCATCAAGTCAAGAAACATATTCATGTGTTACGATGTGTTGTTATGATCGTTAAATGCAGTAGCATCAGTTACATGGTTGGTACCTTTCGACTGTCACAAAATAATCCGTTTTGTAATGTGTTTTAAATCCGAGGTCTGTGGTGTTTTGTTCTTGTGTTTGATTGTAGATCGCAAACTCGAAAATCCACAACGGGCTCTGTCAAAGATGCAAAGAAGTGTTGGAATGGAAAGTGAAATACAACAAATATAAGTCGTTGACACAGGCGAAGAAATGGTGAGAATGGGGATCTTAATCTGAGCCTTTACAACGTGAATTCATTCACATGTTTCATAATCGCGATTTAGGGATCTCTGTTGACAATCTCACGCACTTGCCCACTCATAGTTTCGCTTATATCTTATTCCAGTGTGAAGTGTTTCCAGAAGAACGTGAAAGATGCATATCACATCATGTGTAAACCCTGCTCGGTCCAGCTGGAGCTCTGTGCAAAGTGTGGAAACAAGGAGGAGATAGTTATTCCGTAAGTTTCCCAACGTGTGTGTGTGTGTGTGTGTGTGTGTGTGTGTGTGTGTGTGTGTGTGTGTGTGTGTGTGTGTGTGTGTGTGTGTGTGTGTGTGTTCAAAGCTTAATTTCGTTTCACACTTGTGCCATCTTGTGGACATTAACAACACTGCTTTTAATTAGAGAAGTAATGAATGGAGATGTTATCTTGACATGATTTTGCAATATTCTCTTGTCACGATGAGAGCTCATGTTTCCCGGTGGTGTCCAGGGGCCGTATTCACAAAGCTTTTAATCTTAACACTAGGAGTGCTCCTAAGTCACGCTAAAAGTTTTTATGTAGGTAATGTAATGTTTTTTCTTAAAAGTAATTCACAAAGCTGCTGAGACCTACTCATACTAAGGATGAATCACTAAGAGTAACTTCCCCTTAGGTTGATTCTCGTGCACGAGTTTAGAAGCGGTCAGTACAGTGATTGGTTGTTGAGTGCCGGCGGTGTCGTTGAAACTCACCAGCAACTTCAAACAAATCAACGAAGAATAAGGAAATAGCTGAGGCTACAAATGAGGTACTATCAAATAGTTATGGACAGTGCAGTTAGCAGAATGCACGCATGATGACACGTTTGTCAGACCACGATAATGACGTTGTATGCACGTTAAAGAGAGAAAGAACGCAAACAATAAAAATACGTCAATTGCATCATATCAAGGAGGTAATTAAACGCACCCTGCAAACTATAATCCAATGAGCATATTTCCAGCAGTTAAACACTTTAAATACTTTAAATATCAGCCCCTACCACCAAGGGGTTCAAGTCCTCCTATTATGATGAATGAAAGCGGAGACAAGAGGACGTGAAAAGCAAGCGAAAGCCCAACTGGTCCCAGGACCAAATGCTACTGCTGGCCCAGTTTGTGCTGGAGAGGAGGGGGATTATATTTGGGGATTTATATTTCATATTTATATTTGTGTGCTCTAATCGTTATCAATCATAATGCTCGTAATCACTTGCATGTTATAATTTAACTGTGCTCCCGGTTGTGGATTGAGATAGGGTGTCAAGAGACATAGCCACTGTCAGCCAGCAGGTGACATCCAGCTGGTTCATGGTGCCTCTCAAAGTGCTGCCTCAGACCGCGTCCTCATCTGTTGACGGCGCAATGATTTTGATATGCGTCCCGTCAATGGCACCGACCACACCGGGCATACCTGTGATTGCTGTGAGGTTGGCTTTGATCCTGTATGGTTGCCGATTGTCCAAAGGAAACCGGATAGACTGTTGGATGATATGTGGTCTAGAGAGAGGGCGCTGATGGTTTGATTTATGGCACGGCTGACCGATGGTTGCGACATTTTTAAATCGTCGGTGTTGCAAAGTTGTATCTTCCCTGTTGCTAAATATCTACGTGTTGCCAAACATTTCATCTCCGGACTGATGGGGTTATCCCTGTTTGTTGGGGACGTTATTGCATCCCGCACTAATTCAACCACAAGTTTGATACCTCACGATTTAGCCTATATTTAAACAACCTTGAGTATCTTGAAAGGCGCTATAAAAATCCAAGTTATTATTATTATTATTATTATTATTATATCTCTATCAATTCGCAGTCCTCCATTGTCTCCAAAGTATTCGGTCGTGCTGCAGACATTTTCAGATTCTCTCAGTGAGCTAGGAGTCCTCTCGAGGACTTTTAAGCTCTCCTAGACTCAGGAGCTACTTTTAGGCCTAAAATACTTTGTGAATTGCTCTTAGTAAATTAAAATAGGAGTCCTAAATTTTTTTGTAGGAGTTAATCCTAAATTCGCCACTTAGGACCTACTTTTAGCCCTAAGATTCTTTGTGAATACGGCCCCTGATCCTCACAAACAATGGTCAGCAGTTGTTAACCATTGGCAACGTTCAGTCAACATTTTGCTATTGCGTCTACATTCACCACCAGTTGTGTATAAAATGTTTTATGTTATCCGTCTTGAAAGCACAATGCTGCTACAAGTCCCCAAACACAAGCAGTAATGCATCCCCTCACATCACAGAACAAATGCAAAACCTCTACATTTGTGTGCGACTTGCACAGATATTCACGATTATGTGAATATCTGGTCCTCGTCTACCCCCAGTCTGTTATTGGATAACTGCATCATTGTGCACCTCTCAACTGTGACAGCAAGTCACAGAGTGGATGAGGTGTGCCTCATATCCTAAACACACACACTAGGATAGCACGACAGAAATGCCATCAATTATTATTAACATTCTTGTCCTTTCTCTCTCTCCCCCCCCCCCCCCCCAAACACACTCCTGTAGAATAAATCCTGAGGTGGAGGAGGAGACCGAGGCAGGGGCTGATAAGAAGAAGAGTCGGAGGAAGAAGAAGGATTTGGAGGATGACGATGATGATCTCAGTGACTTTGGGAGTGAGGATGATGTTGATGATGATGATGATGATGATGAAGACAGTGACTCCAGACCAAGGAAGACGCTCAGCAAACCACCTCTGCTCCCTGATATTTCCGGGGCGACCATAAAAGACTGAATTGATGATTGGGTTTCATTTCATTGTCCGTTATACTATCCTAGATATGCTCCCCGATCGTAATGTTGGTTTGTATTTACCATGCGTTCTTTTTTGTTATGTGTTACTGACCCGCTGTCAACGTGCTGAACGGACTTTTGAATAAAGAGCTGAGGTCTGTTGAAGCTCAATGTGTTCCTCACCGTTGCTCGGTAGAGCAGTCGTGTTCACATGGTTCAGGAAGTGGTGTGTGTGTGTGCAACGCAAATCACCCACAACGATGACAATGTCGCAAGCTGGGAGTTCACCTCCGTGGCCTGTGAGGCGGAGTCCCGTCAGCAACAGCACTTCCTCTAACGGAGGTCGTTACCCCAGACTCATTAAACTGACTCAGAGTAAACTAGTTGTTGGTCTTAATGTAGACTTTGGATGTACCCGGAATTCACCTGAAAAAAAAACTATAAGGGGTGTGTGTTCAAAGTGGGGGCAACGCGGCTTTCCCATTGTGTCTGTGTGTGGATATAGATATATATAGTTATAGATATATGTGTAAATAGACATAGATATTTATATGTATATATAAATAGATGCAAACCTCATTCCACCCGCATGTTTGGTAAATAGTGCCGCTGGTTTCGGCTCTGCACCGCTGACATAACTCAGTATTCTTGTTGTTCAACTTGCTCTTTTACAAGCTTTTTTGTTAATTTAGAAATGTTTCAGCCGTCTGTGCCAGATGTTGCACAAGCTATGTTCTGGAACGTCTCCATGTTCCCAGTATCCTATATGCCCAGGGTCCAATGTTCGTATGATACTATGTTCACCAGTTAAATATTAATATCTAACATACAGTAACCCTCTTTTGTTTGGATAAAATTTGACCCGTTTCAAGGTTAACTATTTCATAAATATTATCCGGTTTATTTTTATTCTGTCCAGACGGCAAACGTGACGGTTGATGTAAAATAACAGAGCTGTGCTGTCTGCGTTTGTCCGCTAGAGGGCGCCACCCCCCTCCGGCCGCTGAATTTCGACGAAAGTGAAACGTAAAAAAACTCCAACAATACAAATGACCAACAATGTTTGAAACTTTGAAAACACGAATAGACATATTAAAAATTGGCTGTATCACAGCTATATCAGAGTAATGTGAGCACATAATTACACACTTCTCGGAGATCCACTCGAGTGCTGCAGATGTTCTGTTTCAGAGACGTTTAAGGGGCTTAAAGAGAACATGAAGCAGACGGACGGATACTAAAAGATCTTTCGGGTTACTGGACATAGTATTTACATGTGCAAATTCAAAATGATCGCACGGTCTAATACAACGCTTTTGCAGTGGTAGGCCTATATCATTTTGGAGCGGTGGATATCTTTGTTTAAGGTGATTTCCAGACAAAGCCCCTTCTCAACAGGTGAATCTCCTTCCAGTGTCAAGTTCGAACTTAAGAATAAAACTTCCGTCGCCGCCTTCAAGTTCAAAGTTAAACCCACTACCAAAAAAAAAAGCTTTTGTGTAGGCCTATGTTGAGTAGCAAGACGTGTGATACCACACCGCACCACACACCAACGCAACACGCAGCATGATCTGAGTGTGTGCGTGAGAAACGAGGCGTTGTGCAGCTGTCGTCGTGGAAAAAGGAGGGTCGGTTTCGGCTACTGCACGTCACCCACTGTATTCTGGTCCGCAGCAGGAAGGAAGTCGCTCGACGACCCGGTAACCTGACACAGTTATGAGCGCATCCACTCGGTGGTAATAACGCGCACTCCGTCCAGGGTGAACCATGGCAGCTCCTATCGCGTCTCCCTGCGCCGCCGCGACCACCATCTCCAAGGTGTTCAGGGGAACCTTCGTCCACTCGACCCAGAAGGACGCGCTGGTCGTACTGGAAGATGCGCTGCTGGGGGTGGATTCTGCCGGGAAGGTCTGTAGCGTCATCTGAGATATCTGTGAGGAGAGGAGGAAAACTTGCGATCTGTGTAATGACTTGTATTTGTAGTAGGCTATCAAATCATTATTAATATCGTTCTTTTTGAAAGACTTGGATGAACACATTGGTTATTTATTATTATAATGAGTTCAAATCTCTACCCGACACGTTCTCCCTTGTCCCTCCTCGTGCCCCCCCGATTATCCTGGTTATTCTTTATTATTATGATGTGTTGGGATTATAACTTCTTGTATCAAGTAATCTTTTTTTTTATCTGGAGCTTTATAATATATCTGATTAAAAAAAAACAATCACGTTTTGTCCAAAAATGTTTGATTTATCACATATTTTCCACGCAAAGAACGTGTGTGACAGTGGCGGAACAAGCCAACAACAAGCCAGTGAGCAGGAGGATTTTTGGTTCTTGGCCGGAGTGAGACTCTGTAGAATCTTATTGTGAACAGGGTCCGCGGGTTTGTTGACCGGGGGGGGGGGATTGTTGACGGGGGGCAACTCAGGAGCAACTCAGTTGAACCTCAACTTGCGCCCGGGCGATAAGATAGGTCACAGGTGTGTGATTTAAAGGGATAGTATAGACTTTAAGTTCTACGCTCTCGGCTCTTGGGCAGTCGTCCCTGGACGTGACAGAAACACACCGTCCTGGTGTACAGGCTGGCGCTGATCCAGTCCGATGAAGTGCAAAATATTTAGCCAATCAAAGTCCCCCTGGAGAAATACATTTTTAGTTGTTGACAACGTTACGATATATTTAAGCAGTTAGGGGCGTCTGTGTGGAGAGAACACGTCCATTGTCGCGAAAGCCTAGAGGCAGAAAGGGCTGCAGAAAGCAGAAAGGCCACTCCCAGCCTTCCTTCAAGGACCCTCACACCGCTGCTCTAAGCATAGCGCAAAGAAAGTATTCGTTCTTTTTTGTTCAGTCTAATGGGGGTATTTGTATTGGCCAGCAGCTTGGTATTCTTAATAATGACGTTATAATGCAAACATGCGTGCCTTGTCTTGTGTTCATTGTTAGATTTCCTTTGTTGAAAAAGGCCCGGAGCTGGAGAAGGTGTCGGCAAAGTTTGGGTTCGACCCATGTGTTGTTACTCAACTATCACCTCAGTGAGTACAGCATTTTAAACCATTACTGGATATTTATATATATACTAAAGTAAGTAAGTAAATACGATATACTAGTAATAACAATCTGTCGCAAAGCCTGGCCAGTCAGTTATTTTAAATCTGTATATAATGGAATGGCATTGTGCTACTACTCTATGTAATACTTGTATGTATTACTTAAGTATATGGCCTTATTGTGTACAACATGAACCCAAATAAAGCATTATGTCTTCAGCTGTTATTTCTAAATGACACCGGTATGTCTTCGCCTCCTCTGTGAACCCTCTTGCGTCACAGGGAGTTCTTCATGCCCGGCCTGGTGGACGCCCACATCCACGCAGCCCAGTACAGCTACGCAGGCACGGCTCTGGACCTGCCCCTGCTCGACTGGCTCCAGACCTACACCTTCCCCGTGGAGTCCAGCTACTCCGACCTGGAGTTCGCCCGCAATGTGTACACGCATGTGGTGGTGAGTGAGGCCCCTCTCTCTCTCTCTTCTCCGTGTCAGTCCAAGGCGCTACTCACTAACGTCTTCCAAACAGAAAAGGAATCGGCTCATTGGATCCATTGGTTTGATAACTAGGCTAGTATTACATAGCCTCAAAGCAAGGAACGTAATCCAAACTGTTTTTACTCATTGCCCCGTATCAGCTGGATATTATGCTTATTGCTTGTCTGTATTTCAGAAACGGACCTTGAGAAATGGTACTACAACGGCCTGCTACTTCGCTACCATACACACCGACGCCTCTCTGCTGCTAGGAGAGATTGCGAGTAAGTGCACATCTGTAATCCTCATCGTCAGTCACTGTGAACCTCTCGCTGCAGGCAGCCAAAGGTTTGGACCAAAACATACCCCCTTTTCTCTTTGGCCTCACGATAGCATAGGAAAATGTTCCCAAGATAGTCTCTGAAACTCTGGGAAAGGTTTCTCTCTTCAGGATCGAGGGGGTAGGGGAGCGAACTGCAGCGCCGAAAAACGTTCTTGAGTTCTAGAAGACTGATGTCAGCGGCAGGCATTGCTCATGCGTGAACTACAGAAATGTATTGCCATTTTTTTGGGGGGGAAAGAAATACATTAGATATAGAAAAACAAAATACTTTTTGTACACTTTATGTACGAGAAAAGCATAACGTTTAAAACGAATATACAAATATCTTGTAATTACGAGAAAAGATCATGCGAGATAAAATGCCTAAGAGAACAGTCTGCAGTCTAAAGTAGTTTCTTATGATGATGAATAAATCAACAGTATTCAAAACTGTAAATCAATATTTAAACCTAATTTTGTAGTGTCCACTTCCTATCGTATTTAACTATCATATTTCATTGTTTAATTACCGCACAAAGCACTAAACTTGAATATCGATTGAACCTTCCTCCCCAGAGGACCTGTTTGAGGCCATCACTACCAAAAGCATTTAAACATGTGAGAAAGTCATGTGACATGCCCCTAGGCCTATGCTATCCTCAACCTTAAGTCTATCATAACCATTGTTTAATGGAGCACACTCCGTCCCCTTACAAAATAACATGCATGCAACAACAATAATTATTTCTGTATAACTGTACAAAACATGAAATGCATCTCATCTCAGGAAATTAAAACCACCGTTTATGCTGTGGTCTAGTTTTATTCACTCTGTTCCAGTAACATCCACATTGATTATTTCAAATTGCAGTAACAGTGGAATAGGTTCTATCTTTTATTTGGTACCAATACTCCACAACATAGCCCTTGTATTTGTGAAGACTTTACTCTATTCACTTTGGCGATGTTATCTTAAAACCCAAGGCCTGGTGAGGAAGAGGTTACGTATATGTTTTTGTTTACATATCAGAGCATGTCAGGGGTATACATCTATGGGAAGAACAGGACGTTCCAATGAATGATTCCTGGGGTTCATCTGCTTTGATGGTATTGTTCAACACATGCTTGTGCACACACACCTGTCCTACACCTGTTGTGTCTGATCCATGTTGCATGGGGAGAACGACAAAGCTCCACAACCAGGATCAAAGTTTAGTTTCCAGCTCTGTTTGCCTACTGGTGGCGATTCTAGCTTCGTCAATCAACACTTAACGAATAACCTGATATAACCTTAACCTTAAGAACCGTAGCGTTATAATCTGCTGTTTCAGAGAAGACATGCCTGAACCTTCACCCTGTTTATAGAGGCAAAGGCCTGCTTATCTCTCCAACGGCATGTGTGTGGGTCTGTGTGCGTGTGTGTGTGGGTCTGTGTGCGTGTGTGTGTGGGTCTGTGTGCGTGTGTGTGTGAGTCTGTGTGCGTGTCTGTGTGTGTGTGTGTGTGTGTGTGGGTCTGTGTGCGTGTGTGTGTGGGTCTGTGTGCGTGTGTGTGTGGGTCTGTGTGCGTGTGTGTGTGAGAGATTACCAGTTGCATAAAAATTCTTACCTTGTGAGGATTCACGAGATAACGATAACATGAGAATATTCACTATACTATATAATACTAACTGCCTCAAAGCACAGGCAGACGGACATCGTCCAAGGCTTCCTGTAGTGTGCTTGTGGTCGAGCCCCGGTTTTCTTTGGTCACGGTCGTTTCCGTTCTCTCTTTGATGTTTTCATCTAATGAATATCTGCCTTTTCTCAAAGTGGGTGGCTTTGTTTATTGGCTTTGTTCCCTTATAATAATATAGTTATACTTTCTCAAAAGCTTATGTTTGGAAAAAGTGAATAGTTGAAGGCTGCAGGTGTGCTGAGACGCTGAATTCCGTGGCTTATTAGAAAGAGGCCTGCGCTCTGCCTTGGGATCGTGTGCACAAAGTCAGGGCATCCCTGCGTGACCTCAGGCTGAACTTGAGGCACTTTACTGTAGTTTATCATGCAATGAAATATAGAAGTCCAAAGGAACGACATTATTTGAGTTACCCCGCTGTTATTTGCTTATTGTCCACAGCCTTTACCACAGTAGAACCTCTACAACCACAGTAGAACCTCTACATCCACAGTAGAACCTCTACATCCACAGTAGAACCTTTACATCCACAGTAGAACCCCTACATCCACAGTAGAACCTCTACATCCACAGTAGAACCTTTACATCCACAGTAGAACCCCTACATCCACAGTAGAACCCCTACATCCACAGTAGAACTCCTACATCCACAGTAGAACCTTTACATCCACAGTAGAACCTTTACATCCAGAGTAGAACCCCTACATCCACAGTAGAACCCCTACATCCACAGTAGAACCTTTACATCCACAGTAGAACCTTTACATCCAGAGTAGAACCCCTACATCCACAGTAGAACCCCTACATCCACAGTAGAACCTCTACATCCACAGTAGAACCTTTACATCCACAGTAGAACCTTTACATCCAGAGTAGAACCCCTACATCCACAGTAGAACCCCTACATCCACAGTAGAACCTTTACATCCACAGTAGAACCTTTACATCCACAGTAGAACCTATACAACCACAGTAGAACCTTTACATCCACAGTAGAACCTATACAACCACAGTAGAACCTATACCATACATCCACAGTAGAACCTTTACAGCCACAGCAGAACCTGTACATTTAATTCGCTTGATTCAAGCCACCCGTTTTATCAAATCATTAATCTAGAGTGAGAGATGGAACACCTATCTTTATATATCCCTCATCTATCAACTTCGAAACACGGGTTTATGGGCTTAAAGATTAACTAATTCCTTAAACCGAAGCTGTTCATTCATCACAAGCGCAGTTCTTTAACGTGGTTCTCGTTCATAAGAGTGACGAGCTCATGCTCCTTGTTCCAGACGACTTGGGGCAGCGGGCCCTGGTGGGCAAAGTGTGTATGGACAGAAACGGGCTTCATGAACATTACAAAGAAACCACTCAGGAGTCCCTGGATGAAACCTCACGGTGTGGAAACACTTTTTCTATTATATATATATAAATATATATAAATATATACTGTATATAACTCATTGTCATCGCATTGATAAAGATAGTGTTTGTCCTCAAGGGCTTTTGCCTGCATAAAGTAAACGTTTGTTTTGTTTGTTTGTCCTCCAGCTTCATCAGCGAGCTGATAAAGAGGAAGGTACAGCCCCACACACACACACACACACACACACACACACACACACACACACACACACACACACACACACACACACACACACACACACACACACACACACACACACACACACACACACACACACACACAGGAGATTGCCAACACAGCCATGCATATGAGAAGATATTTCTTTTTCATAGTAGGAATGCAACACAATAATGTTTACTAAATGTCAAACTGCCAGATCAGAATAACCCTGTCCACCAGACTGGTCAGCCTGTGTGTTCCAGGGAAGGGTCGCTCAACCCGTCCAACGCGATTTTCTAGCGTAGAGTTGGCTGTCCAAAAAAAAAAAAAGGTTTTCGATAGTGATGATCCTAGCTCTTGTTACTTCCTAACTCATGTCTGTGCAGGCGATTGAGGAGGCGTGTCATCCTGGTTACTGCTTGTTTCTCCGTGTCTGATCTCCGTTCTGCGTGTCGTTGGATCTGTTCTGGCAGTACCCTCTGGTGAAGCCGGTCATCACCCCGCGCTTCGCGGTGTCCTGCACCGGGGAGCTGATGTGCCGGCTCGGCGACGTGGCCAAGAACAACGACCTGCACATTCAGGTCTGCTTGTTATGTTTTTGTTTTTTTTTGCTGACTGGTCCCTAAGCCAACCTCACCGCGCAACGCACCCCCTGGAGGGGGTGCTCCAGGGGGGCTGGGTCCTCCAGGGGGGCTGGGTCCTTTTTTTTTCCTTTACCCAAACATTGCATGACCCTAATCTCCATGACCGAGTCAGACTGATCCCAGTGACCCAGGGTCACACGTCTTTCTTTTGTTTCCTCAGAGCCACATCAGTGAAAACAAGGACGAGGTGAAGCTGGTGAAGGAACTGTTCCCCGACTCCGAGAACTACACGGACGTCTATCGCAAGCACAACCTGCTCACCGACAAGGTGAGGCCAACCTGAACCTGAGGCTGGAGCCCTGTGGCGGTGCTTCAGGCCCCGCCCCCACGGTCCACAGCGCACCTGTCTCTGTGGATACAGACGTCTGCACTCAGACCCGGATGTAGGCAGAGAGGAACTCAGGCAGCAGGTCGAAGCATAGATACTAATGAAGTTAGTACAAAAGCAGAACGACCCATGGAACCAACCCAACACGTCTCAAGAGTCTCCAGAGTGTCTGGAGCTGTTTTGTCGCTGATCCCCTTCTGTTTGGCGGCCCTAACGCTGATCTCCTCCTGTGGGACAGACCGTCATGGCCCACGGCTGCTACCTGAGCGATGAGGAGCTGGAGGTCTTCCACCAGACGGGCGCCTCTCTGGCTCACTGCCCCAACTCCAACATCTCGTAAGCACGCGACGTCTAACGAGACCTTTGTGCTACACAACGCTACTGCACTGGCTGTCTGTCTGTCTGTCTGTCTGTCTGTCTGTCTGTCTGTCAGCTCCCCAACAGAAATCCAGATGCTTCTCCTTTTTGGCATTCTCTCTCTCCATGGGCTAACTCCATACACTGACAAAAGACTTTCTCCTGACTTTCCTTTTACCTCTCTCTCTCTCTCTCTCTCTCTCTCTCTCTCTCTCTCTCTCTCTCTCTCTCTCTCTCTCTCTCTCTCTCTCTCTCTCTCTCTCTCTCTCTCTCTCTCTCTCTCTCTCTCTCTCTCTCTCTCTCGTCCAGGTTATGCAGTGGGATGTTGGACGTCCGTAATGTTCTCGACCATAAAGTGAAACTGGGCCTCGGAACAGGTAGGCCTTGTCATGGCATGAGCTCTACGCACTATGATTTAATATTATCCTAATCTTTTAAAGATTGACACCTGGCAACGTGCTTTTGTACACACACACACGTTCAGAGACAGACGCGTGCGTGTATGCGTGCGTCTGTGAATCTGCCAGCCGTCCGTGTGTCACATGGACGGATGTCTGATTTAAAGGTCCCTATCCACCTTATCCCGCGACCGTTAGTTATTTCCCATGATTCACAGCGGCCCCGCCGGTTCTCCATCTCCGGTCGAGTGCTGTTCACGTAGCGGCTGGCGCGTTGGCGCCGCTGGCGCACGTCTTAAAGGCTACGGCGATGGTTTTAAAAGTTCTGTATCACGTCACGTCAGAATGGCAAGCGGAGCCCGAACTCGTCCTCTCACCAGAGTACCGCCCGCTACTGGTCGGGACCGGTCGTCATGGCGGCGCGCATTTGTTTATCCTGGAATGAGGTGGACAGGGACGGGAAATGGGCTGAAGCTACAAATGCTTTGATGCTTCTGCTGGATTGGAGTCCCTATCAAATAAACCCTAACTTACTAACTCACTGACTGACTGACTGACTGACTGACTGACTGACTAACATGGGTGCGTTTGTTTCCTGCCCAGACGTGGCGGGGGGGTACTCCCCCTCCATGCTGGACGCGGTGAGGAGAGCCCGGGACACGTCCAAGGCCCTGACCATCCAGGACCCCGCCCACCGGACCCTCACCTGGGAGGAGACCTTCAGACTGGCCACGCTGGGGGGCAGCCAAGGTACCCCCCCCCCCCCCCCCCGACCCACCACGACACAGCACTGTGGTGGTGCTTCAAGTCCCGCCCCCACTGTGGTGGTGCTTCAAGTCCCGCTCCCACTGTGGTGGTGCTTCAAGTCCCGCCCCCACTGTCCACAGCGTACCTGTAGGCAGCCTCTATGGATCAGCCTCTATGGATCAGCCTCTATGGAACAGCCTCTATGGATCAGCCTCTATGGATCAGCCTCTATGGATTCCCTACGGTCTCTCTGTGAGGGCAGGGCTGGATCTGGATTATGGTAGCGGCATGAATCGCGTGTGTCGTCATGTGCATCACATGACCCGTATGGCCGTCAGCGGTCTGCGCTGGTCCGAGGTCGTTGGCCTCAATGCTAGAGAAGTCATTGTCAAGACATTGACGTCCGGTACTGTGAAAGGCATGCAAACTGTAAGCATAGTGAAGAGTATTCCCACAAGCTGTCGGCCGTGTGGAATGAGCCAGGGTAACTGCCCTGTGTGTGGAGAGGTCCCGCCCTGTGATTGGGTCACAGGGTGGTGGTCACCACCCCTCTCAACCTCCAGTTTGATTCGTGCTGCATATTTTCAAATGCTCCGCAGCTATAAATACTCTCACTTCACGAAACACAGAAACCGCTGCTGGGGCCAGTTCCCTATAGCAGACGCTATTTTCGAAGAATTTGGTTAGAAATGAGTGTCTTCATTTCCACCTCAGCCTCCAAGAAACTTGAAAAGAAAAAGCACACAAAAAAAAGTACACAAAAGATCAATGGAACCGAAAATGCATGTATTAACAACAGAATAACACAAAGACGAATAAGACACACAAGCGAGCCAATTTGCAGGGACCACGCCCACATATTCAACCAATCACAACACAGACGTCAATCAACTAACCCAATCAACAACTCAAACTAAAAAAAATGCCACACAAAGAAACACGACTGTGCTGTATTTCTGTGTGTATCATTGAATGACATGATCCCTTCTGCCCCTCACCTCCCCAGCTCTGTCCATGGACGGCCAGATTGGTAACTTTGAGGTACGAAAAGACTTTGATGCCCTCAGGGTGAATGTGGCTGCGCCTGATGGCCCTATTGACCTGGTTCAAAACGACGGTCCAAAGGTACACACACACACACACACACACACACACACACACACACACACACACACACACACACACACACACACACACACACACACACACACACACACACACACACACACACACGGGGGCATGCATACCAATGCAAACGCATTTGCACACATGAACATTGCATACGTGCACATGCACACAACAACGCACGATACACACAGTAAGACATCTGATCTTTACAGTCTTGACCTTATCAACTCATTCATCAATTACTTCCTTTCAGGTTCTGCTAGAGAAGTTCTTGAATTTGGGTGAGTGAGCCAAGCGGTCCTACTGTCAGTTCCTCCTCTGCAGATGGAGTTCCCTGTCACTACGACAGTGGATCTGCTGTAGCTGCTTCCGCTGGCTCCTGTGTTTGACCGTGTGCGTGTTTGTGGTTTGCAGGTGATGACCGCAACATCACAGAGGTGTATGTGGCTGGAAGGATGGTGGTGCCCCTCCAGTCACCCTGGACAGCAGAAGAGACACAGCGCCAAGTGTCTCTGGGGGTCTGAAGCATGCGTATTGTAAACGTTTCTAAGGGCTCAGAAGTTAACTTTTAGGAAAAAGGGATCATCAAAAGGGAATTGTGATACATTTTTTCTTTTATGTATTTTCGTGAAATCATAACACTTTTAATTAATCTGTTGTATGTGTCCACTCACAGGCTTACACTGAATGTGCGCAGAGCGTTTATGGTTGCATTGCATTGTATAACTCATCACGAGAGCAGCTGACCTCAGGTAATTTACTTTGATGCTGAAGATTGTAAAAAAAACATGTAACGCTATTGCTTGGATATAATCCTACATTTTGCATATTTTACGTATATATCTTTGTCTTTATACGTTTTTGTCACCTGTCAGTTTCTAGCGCATATCTTGCAATTATTTTAATTGTAAATGTGCAATCTCTTGTGTTTTATCACTTTTTAATTTGACTCCACTCTGTACATCCTGTGCCTTGCTCTGGATCTAAATGTTTGTTTGTTTAAATGCTTTAAGTTGTGAATTGTGATTAATGAAAAAAGAAAATATTGGAAAAAAAGCTTTTCCAATTACAGCTTTTCCAAAATAATTATTGAGAAGAGAAATCTTTAAGAAGGGAAGTTCACCACAGGAATGATACATGATATATGAATAATATATATTTTACAGAACTAAGAAGCCTGAAGGAACAATATGTAGCCGGAAAGAATGCAATAAAATCATTGTCAACGTACTTCTCTCTTTCTCCACTGCTTGCACATCTGCAGTTCGTTTTCCGCTGAATGTCCTCTGCTTTTAGCACAGGGTCGGAAAACATGTTGCAACACTTGCAACATCTTATTTCCCCTATTTCACAGAAAATACCCACCTCAGCACCAGTAGAGACAAAAATATGAATCAAAAGGCTAATTGACCTGATTAATCATCGATTAGCGTCTGGGGACTTTTAGACCCAGACTGGACCTAAACAGGCCAAAGTAAAACATGTTTACATTTTAAAGTTTTAATTTTATTTTTGTATCATATGACATATTCTGTATCTGTTGAACGTGAATCCACTGAATTTGCTATGTTCAAGGAACCCGCCCTCGTAGGGCCATTGGTTCAAATCGGCATTTGAACCAATATATTGATCAGACGTTTGTTTGTTGGAAGGCACTCGGTGTGGCACATAGATATTAAAGCTCCAGTGTGTAGAATTTAGTGGCCTCTAGTGGAACGGACCTGGCAGCTGACAAATGTGAAAAATATAATACTGTCATGGTGTCGATGGGCCGTCAAACAACAAAATTCAAAAGAAAACACGAATACTTAAAGATATAGTCGTGTCGTCGTCACACCGGGAAAGTGCCAGATGGCCTGTCCAACCTTGAGCACCAGACTAGAGACAGAAGGCCAAGTCACTGTCGTGACGTGTTGACACTGACAAGAAGCCTCTCTTCACTGGAGGGTCACGGAGCACCGGCACGTGTTTCTGTAGTGGGAGCATCGTTTGGTAGAGGCAGTTGGTCAACAGATTAAATACGCTACCAAACACATAAGGTAGCACTTTTTGATAGGGTAGCATGACTCGATAGACTCTGATACTGTATTATAACGTCTTTATTGGAGAGTTAAGGGGTACAGTATGTATATTTTACGCCAATACTACACCACGGATCAATAGTATCGTCATGCGCATTAGTGATGGCTCGTTCGCGAATGAATCAGTTTGAACGAACGACAAGACTCGACTCCCAGCTCCACCCACTAGTCGCTGAGTCGCGCTGACTCGCGAGTCGCCGTTCGTTCGCTGACTGTGTTTAGCGGTGAAGACTCGACGACTGAGAAGTCACGAGAGTCAGCCGGGCAACAACATCCCGATTCCGAACATGAAGCACTCCTCAGCTAAAAGGAACTTAGTTAATGTTGTGTTGATTGATGACCGTTTGCACCATTGCACGATCGTGATTCGTTTGAGAATGAGAACGAGGGAGGAGCCGAGTCTGACCGACTCAGTAGCCGTTTCTCAATTCGCGTTCTCGTGTGTTCTCGTGTACTTGCGTTCTCGATAAACGTCATCAGTGGTAGCCCAAGCACTGTTCCAATTCCAAGTACGCGAGTACTGTCGTAAAACCCGGAAGTGTTCTCGATGCGTTCTCGATGAGGCCGTTCTACCGAGGATGTATCGGAGGTGACTCGTGTGGACTTGGGACCGTTAAATATCCCAGAATGCATCATCGAGTCCGCTGCTGTTCCAATTGCAGGTGCGTACTCGCGTTCTCGGAAGTCTGTACTTGAAAGTCCGGACTTGCCAAGTACGTACTTCCAAGTCCGCGAGTACGTAGTCCGCGTACTTGGTATTGAGAAACGGCTTGTGACTGAGAATCATGATTCACCGCTACCGGAAATGCGAACGAACAAATGAACAAACGACTCTTCTTGGTGAACTGACCGACACGAACTGATTCATTCAAACAAATCAAGAAATCCACCACTAATGCGCATGCGCAGAACCACTAGGTAGCAAAATCTGACAAGGGAGCAGAAATCCAACTCTTGATGGAAGAGCTGGTTGTAATGGGTTGTGTACCTAGGTGTGTGGTTGTATGTGTAAGCTTAGCGCTACAGGGCACTAAAATGCTGCCAGACAGCTTTGATGTGGGAGTGTAGCTCCGCAGTGCCAAAGTAAAGACAGGTTCAAACCGCAAACCATGTGTTATGATATTTTAGTCCAGGAAAGGCCGCCGGAGCAATGAACTGTCAGCGCATTTAATTAATCTTGCCTCACTGAATACCACTGATTTTCACGCGGTTTTTTGTCATACGTGTAGCTATGATAAAGGACACATGTTTTGGCGTGTTTTATTATTCATAGTTGGCTTAACAGTAATATAATATTCTTATATGCTATAAGTGACCAGACGTCCAAGATCAAAACTGGGAATATAATCCCCGAGGAGGGGAAAAAAACGGTCAGCTATTTTTAAGTAGAAGAAACAATATGATTAGGTTATATATACATATATGTATTTCCTACATAAACAATGTATGAATACATTAGATCTCTTAGGGACTTATAGACTATCTCTGTTGCTGCAGCAGCAGAGTTTATTCTGTCTTGACACTTTGTATTGATATTTTGTATTACATTCTTCCCTTAAATTATGTTTAGAGTGATTGTTTATGTATTTTTTATGTATGTCGCTTTGGATAAAAGCGTCTGCCAAATACTTAAACATAAATAAACACCTGAAAGTTTTTATATCAGCTAAAACCACCAATCTGTTTCACTGGATTCAGAATAAAACCAAATTCTGTCTTACCCAACAATGTTAGTATTTCAATATTGTTACTTGAACGACTTATTCATGGTTCCAATTATACTGTTAAGAAAGTATTGTCTTATCTGGGGAGGACAGAGGTCAGGGTATAGAGGGGGAGGTTAGGGTATAGGGGAGGGAGGTTGGGAGAGGATATGGGAGGGGGGAGGTTAGGATATAGGGGAGAGGTAACCTTACCTCATTAGGGTAACATGCATGTGTATAATAAAAATTACCATACAACAAGCCACACAACCAGGTCATTTTAAATGATTTTATATCATAAAACATCAGTATACATTTCAACATCTGTGCACACAGTGAAACAATTCTGGGATGTGATTAAAAAAAACAACGGTTCATCATGAGACCATCTGACCCTAACTCTGTCCCTAACACTGAACCATGAGGAACCCGCGAAGGAACCCTTGAGAAACAAGGAACCCTTCACAACCCGTGACTTAAGTCACGTCCTGCGAGGTAGAAGTTGCATCTGAAGTCTCCACCGTCCAGCTCCGACGAGGCGCCGTCAGTGGGTCACTGAAATGTTGCAAGAGGAAAAACACAAATCGTTAGCCTTGTAGCATAATCTATGTTGCTAGCCATAGGCCAACAATGTCAATGAGGCTACCAATGTCGATTACACTATGAGGCTACCCATGTCGATTACACTATGGGGCTACCAATGTCAATTATGCTACAATATCAATTACACTATGAGGCTAATGATAGATAACTCTATGAGGCTAGCGATGTTGATTATGCTATGAGGCTAACAATACCCATTATGCTATGAAGCTAACGATATCCATTATGCTATGAAGCTAACTATATCCATTATGCTAGGAGGCTAACGATGTCCAGCTAGGCGGCTAACCAGATTCCGGGTCTCCCTCCAGATAGGTGGCTCCTCCTCCATAATTTTTTTAGTTTATATAATTTGTGTTGAAGAAAATACTTTTGTTTTGAGAATTCTACACTAGAAACACAGTGGTAGTAGTTTATTATTCTTTGGACACCTTGTTTAAATAATTCTGACACACTTGGGAATTTGTAATTCAGGAATATAGTAAAACATTCTGTGAATTTAACAGCATAGCTTTGGTGGTGAAACAATGTAAAAAAAAACCTGTTGGTATTAACCTTCCAAAGACTTGAGCAGTCCCATCGTAGTCCTCGTCTCGCTCCTGGTGGGTCGTCAGCTTAATCTGTTCACAATACAAACACATTAAAAGGGTGATGTTACGTTACCAAGTGTGAGTGTGACCAGCTGTTACGTTTTAGTGTCCACATTGATGTACGCTGGATAAACTATAGTAGTAGCAGCTGATGTGACCTTAATTACTTCAAATCACAGCTTTGGCTAAAATTCACAGAATGAAAAATCTGAAGGAAAAACTAATGAAGACCCTCTACGATCGTTTGAAATAATTAAAAAACCTCCAGGTGTCAAGTGTTTGGTTATGGTTACCCTCCGGTCCACAGCCTCCAGTCCAGCCTGATGCCCCATTCCTGGTCCAGGGGGATCTGGATACCCTCTGGTCCAGCCTGGTGCCCCAATCCTGGTCCAGGGGGATCTGGATACCCTCTGGTCCAGCCTGGTGCCCCATTCCTGGTCCCCCATTCCTGGTCCAGGGGGATCTGGATACCCTCTGGTCCAGCCTGGTGCCCCATTCCTGGTCCAGGGGGATCTGGATACCCTCTGGTCCAGCCTGGTACCCCATTCCTGGTCCAGGGGGATCTGGATACCCTCTGGTCCAGCCTGGTACCCCATGCCTGGTCTAGGGGATCTAGTTACCCTACATTATAATTAAGTGCGAGAAAAGCACTAGACACATCCACATAATAATAATAATCCACCCTGGTGACCCATACCTGGTCCAGTGGGATCTGGTTATCCTCTGGTCCAGCCTGGTGCCCCATTCCTGGTCCAGGGGGATCTGGATACCCTCTGGTCCAGCCTGGTGCCCCATTCCTGGTCCAGGGGGATCTGGATACCCTCTGGTCCAGCCTGGTGCCCCATTCCTGGTCCAGGGGGATCTGGATACCCTCTGGTCCAGCCTGGTGCCCCATTCCTGGTCCAGGGGGATCTGGATACCCTCTGGTCCAGCCTGGTGCCCCATTCCTGGTCCAGGGGGATCTGGATACCCTCTGGTCCAGCCTGGTGCCCCATTCCTGGTCCAGGGGGATCTGGATACCCTCTGGTCCAGCCTGGTGCCCCATTCCTGGTCCAGGGGGATCTGGATACCCTCTGGTCCAGCCTGGTGCCCCATTCCTGGTCCAGGGGGATCTGGATACCCTCTGGTCCAGCCTGGTGCCCCATTCCTGGTCCAGGGGGATCTGGATACCCTCTGGTCCAGCCTGGTGCCCCATTCCTGGTCCAGGGGGATCTGGATACCCTCTGGTCCAGCCTGGTACCCCATGCCTGGTCTAGGGGATCTAGTTACCCTACATTATAATTAAGTGCGAGAAAAGCACTAATAATAATAATAATAATAATAATAATAATAATAATAATAATAATCCACCCTGGTGACCCATACCTGGTCCAGTGGGATCTGGTCACCTGCTGGTCCTCAGCCTCTGGTCCACCCTGGTCCAGGAGATCCTGTGAAGTCAGACAGCATCTTTATAGACCCGTGCACATCGCGGTCTCGAATCTAACTACCAACCCCCCCGCAGGAGCCCCTTACCTTGAGCTGGAACGACGATGGAGATCTTGGGGTGCTTTGGTCGTCTTGTTGCAAAATACAGCCAACAGACTTACCTTGAGCAGATCTAGTAGTTTGTTGCTGTTGGTTCATGTACAAATAATTGACTATACATTTCATATCCCCCCCATTTAGCAAATAATTCCCACCCATAAACAAGGCTGACAACAGTACAAAATAACAAACTGTTCTCATGCCTTTTGTCTACTTCCTTACTACTCTCTAAAACATTGCATGCACATCGCATGCGTGTTGCCTTACTGATCAGGGTGTGATCTGAGTGACCAGAGATGCATGCTGGGATACTGTGCCATCTGACGCCTACAGTTCTGTAGAGGTTCCCCCTCAGGAGAAACCAAGTTTTCAAAAGGCTGTCGTGACATCAGTTACATGACCTGGAACGTCCGTCAAAACCGTGACAGGGACTCCCCAAGGAGAAACGCCAAAGGGTAGGCTGTGAGGCTCCCCCTCTCGGCGACTAGAATACAACCCAGCTCTTACAGGAGAGAATCATGGCGCACATTTCAACGTTCCTCTTCATAGACCTTGAAGCCCCAGTGAGGCTTTCTTCACCTCTTCTGAAGAAGAGCACAACTGCAGCTCGACAGGGACGCTAGTTGGGATGTTTCCAAGATGGTTTCCGATTCAGCCCGAGAAATACTTGGATCTCAGGGCAGGAGTACAGGAGATCCAGAGGGCTTGCCAGCAGTCCATCATGTTGAGGTTAGGTAGGGAAGCCACGTTGCAGAATGTTTCATCTTCCATCTTCAGTTAGTTGGTTGGTTTCTCATCCGATTCTGTCCATTCGGAATGCCATTAGTCCATCATCCATTGTACGAAGTAGCCATTGTCGCTTCCCATTGTTTGCATGATTCAGTCACACTACAGTCCAAGCTGCATGACACTCAAGTCATCCTGTCCAGTGTGTAGAAGGTCGAATTGAGATCCAGATGCTAGATCGCTCCAGGCTCTTGCTGTATTGAACACCCACTTTGTTATCCTCTTTGATTTAGGCCACAGACTTCAGTCATCAGAAACATCCGACCAAATGACACTCAAGGGTGTTTCAGGAAGAGTAGCATCCTCCTATAGCTGAAAATTAAAATGTTCAGGTAATACAAGCCAAGTAGAAGTAGAAAAATTTCCCCTCACACATGTGGTGCCCAGTACCAGGTTAAAGATCACCCCTCTCACACTTAGTGCCACATGCAAGGTTAAAGATCACCCCTCTCACACTTAATGCCCCGTGCAAAGTCAACAATTGCCCCGCTCACACTTAGTGCCCCATGCCAGGTTAAATATTTCCCCTCACATGAAGTAGTGCCCCATGCCATGCAAAGATTGCCCCTCACACTTAGTACCCCATGACATGCAAAGATTGACCAGTACCAGGTTAAAGATCACACCTCTTTATTTTCAGTTATTAGATTGTGTATTTACACAAACAATGACAATACTAAAGGAATACAAAGCCAAACGAGAGGAGAGACCAGTGGAGGGTTTGTAGGTCTTTGAGAGAGGAGACCAGTGGTGGGTTTGTTAGGTCTTTGAGAGAGGAGAGACCAGTGGAGGTTTTGACAGAGACCAGCGGTGGCTTTGTAGATCTTTGAGAGACGAGACCAGTGGAGGGTTTGACGGAGAGACCAGCGCTGGGTTTGTAGGTCTTTGAGAGACCAGTGGAGGGTTTGACGGAGAGACCAGTGCTGGGTTTGACGGAGAGACCAGTGCTGGGTTTGACGGAGAGACCAGTGGAGGTTTTGTAGGTCTTTGAGAGACCAGTGGTGGGTTTTTAGGTCCTTGAGAGAGGAGAGACCAGCGGAGGTTTTGTTTGTATGTCTTTGAGACGAGACCAGTGGCGGGATTGACGGAGAGACCAGTGCTGGGTTTGTAGGTCTTTGAGAGACGAGATACCAGTGCTGGGTTTGTAGGTCTTTGCGCCCTGCCCTTCACAAAGAAAAGAGAACTCTTCCCGGGGCTTCCGCCAGCTTCTCCGGGGTCGTTTGCGTTACCGCACTGGACGCCCCGCGGCGCCTATCTCCGCCTCTCCAGATTTGGGAATCTGAACCCGACTCCCTTTCGATCGACCGGGGGCGACGGAGGCCATCGCCCCGCAGAGACGAGAGACCAGTGGAGGGTTTGTAGGTCTTTGAGAGGAGAAACCAGTGGTGGGTTTGTAGGTCTTTGAGGAGAAACCAGTGGTGGGTTTGACAGAGAGACCAGTGGTGGGTTTGTAGGTCTTTGAGAGAAGAGAAACCAGTGGTGGGTTTGACGGAGAGACCAGCGGTGGGTTTGTAGGTCTTTGAGAGAGGAGAGACCAGTGGAGGGTTTGATGGAGAGACCAGTGGTGGGGGGGCTAGGGCTTCAAAGCGTATGGAGGGAAACGTTGGAACGTGCTCCGTGGTTCTCAGGTGCAGGAACCAGGTTGGGTTCTAGTTGCTGAGAGGGACAGCCCTCACATCTCGCCCCCTGGTGTGTCTCCTTGAGGAGTCCCTGTCTCCATCCTGAAGGACGTTCCAGTTCATGTAACTGACGTGACGACGGCCTCTTAAACACTAGGTTCCCCTGAGGGGGAACGTCTACACAACTGAAGGCCTCAAACAGCGCAGAACCCTCGCATGCATCTCTGGTCAGTCAGTCACACACCCTTATCAGTAGGACACACATGGGATGTGATGCAATGATGAGGAATGTAGTAGGAAAGTGGACGGATAAAGTATCTTCTAGGGACGAATGAGAGGCATGAGAACGGGGGGGGGGGGGGGAGAGAGAGAGAGAGAGAGAGAGAGAGAGAGAGAGAGAGGCGGGGCAGGGCCTACGTGGGGTGGGGCAGGGCCTACGTGGGGCGGGGCAGGGCCTACGTGGGGCGGGGCAGGGCCTACGTGGGGCGGGGCAGGGCCTATGTGGGGCGGGGCCTGAGAACCTGTTCAAACTAAACGCTGTCAGCCCACAGCATTAAAAGAAAATGTTGTGACTTACAGTTCGCAGTTTCTTCTTCTTCGTGGTTCAATCGTGATACTCACAGAATCTGTTTCTTCTTCTTGAGCTGTGAAGGAGAGCAACAAGATTAGTTTTACGGCTTGTGTGTGTGTGTGTGTGTGTTTTAATTAGTGATTAATCCAATAAATCCAAATAAGTTATTAAAATAAGTTATTTTTCCCATCTAACTACGACGGTAACCGAGTCATTGTGTGACGTCATGGCCCCGCCCCCCTACGTCTTCCGCCGCCAACTCCGTCATGGAGTCATTAATAAATACCTGCAGCCGCGTCACCCGGCGAAAAATATCAATTAACTCAATTAAAAACAGTTTACGACGACATACATCCAGAACTACTATTACTCAATCAAGTAGGCCTAGAGTAAAAAACAATTAAGATAAATTATAAATAAGTGTCCTACTCACAGCAGGTCCGGATGTAGCGGGCCGTTTTACTTCAAAAAGTGTTCGTTAACCCGACGGTCAACCTGGAAAACAAAAGGACCAGACGGATCATTAGTTACTTTTATAACTTCAACCGGACGTTTCTAACCATGTTTCGGTTAAACTACTAAAATAACGTCAATATTAACCGTGTAATGGAGACGGCTCAGCGTCTTTTTCAATCTAACCTGTGGTGGAGCCAACAGCTGACGGAGCGCGAGCAGCAGCAGCACAGTGAGGCTCAATGGAGACGCAGCGCGATCCGCACCGAGACCCGCGAAATAATCAGCGGAACTACATGCAGGTGTGTGTGTGTGTGTGTGTGTGTGTGTGTGTGTGTGTGTGTGTGTGTGTGTGTGTGTGTGTGTGTGTGTGTGTGTGTGTGTGTGTGTGTGTGTGTGTGTGTGTGTGTGTGTGTGTGTGTGTGTGTGTGTGTGTGTGTGTGTGTGTGTGTGTGTGTGTGTGTGTGTGTGTGTGTGTGTGTGTGTGTGTGTTTAAAAGGTGAACGATATGTGGATGAGTGGGAATAAATGGTATATATTATGTGGATGTGTGAGTGTGGTTTAAAACCATATGGAGTAGAGGAATACTGTTACTACCAGGAATTGTATGCTGATTGAAGTATGAAATTACACCGTATGATGGTGTATTTCCTTTTGATGAAAATAATAATAAAAAAAATAAATGCCTAATGTGTAACATAACTAATTAACTATAACTGTATTGATACAATTACTATTATAGAACATAAAAAAATAGAACACAACTTACTTAACTTAAATATGCAAATTACAACATTTGGGCAAATTATGCAACTATGAAAGTCTTTATAGTTGCGTTTGTTTATTCACAAAATAGAAATGCTATAACGGCATAAAAAATAATAAAATCAATCAGCTCAGATATTTATTGTCAAAGTGATGAAGTTATCAAAACGTACAGAAATCCAAATGACACTAAATGTTTCAAATGACATTAATAAAAGAATACATTATATTACTTTAATATTCTTATATTGTATATTTGAACAGTGTTCCAATATATTAGTCAAACATTTACATGTATTAAATCTATATCTGTACATATTTTATACAAACAAAAACAAGGCGATGACATTATAGTCATACATCAAATATCCGTACAGTCACACCCAATTCATAAAGAAGACATTTATTGCCTGTTACACAATGCATGGACAAACAAATAAAAAAAACGAATTGATTGTATTTATTTAATCAAAGGAATCAGTACATTTCCCCCCCCCCCAAAAAAAAAAATATAGATTGCATTTCATATCAAAATACTAATAATAGTAATTATTCAAATAATAATTATAAATTGAGCTTGTTCTCTTTTAAACGGAGCGGTGTGAACTTCTTGGGAGGGCTAGTGAACATGTGTTGATGACCTTGACCTCTGAGCCTAGGGTCAGAGGGGAGGGCTAGTGAACATGTGTTGATGACCTTGACCTCTGAGCCTAGGGTCAGAGGGAAGGGCTAGTGAACATGTGTTGATGACCTTGACCTCTCTGAGCCTAGGGTCAGAGGGGAGGGCTAGTGAACATGTGTTGATGACCTTGACCTTTGACCCTAGGGTCAGAGGGGAGGGCTAGTGAACATGTGTTGATGACCTTGACCTCTCTGACCCTAGGCTACGGTCACCTGGCTCCTGTCCCTTCGTAGTATGGGCTCTCTTGTCAGTGCCGTTAAAGAAGTAAACGATTATTAATGCCACTTTAACGGCACCAAAAATCCAAAAACCAAGTTGAAACTAGATGAAAACGGTTGTAGTTGAAAACGTGACGCAGCTTTTACTTCTCCGCCGCCTACAGAGTTTGTTATGTAGGATCATTCATTAACCCTGTGTTATTTCCCGTAGACATTTGACCGAGGGAACCGGAGCCTCGGAGGCGGGACTTATTCTTCAGAGGTCTATAACTTCAATGACTTCCCCCTCCTCCAGACCCATGACGTCACACATGGTCAATGCAGTAGGCCCCTCCCCTTTCATACCCTAGATAGTGAAGGTCTGTAGCTTTAAGTTTGAAACAGCTCAGCTATTCTAGATTTTAATTCAAATGTAATCAAACTTTATCACTTTACCTATTTCTTTAACTCTTACACTTTATTGGTTTCCAACCATTTTATTACTTTTTTACATGTAGCCTACCTCTTCTCTTCTATTTCTTCCACTCTGTACTCAGCATGTACTATGTTCTTGTATCAGCTCACATTATCCACTAGGCGGCGCCAAAGAAACAAAAACACAACTCTCCTTTATTATTTTAAAGCTATGTATTTTAAATAAATGAGTGGGCGGGTAGGGGAAGTGAAACTACTATAATAAGTTCGTTGTATGCGTTTTACTTGATAGTATCCATAACTGAGAAACGAAATCTCAAAATAAACATGGAAATGGAAATGAGCAAAAGCAGCAGAACGGTGAGAGTCTTGAACGTAGGAACTGCGTAACTGCAGGAAGGGCGGAACCTTGTAGCGCTGTTTACGTTGTTTACCACCCGGACGAAGGCGAGTTGCAACAGGTAGGTTCACTTTATTAGACCATAATTAATGGAAACATTAATGACACTTTATTATGCGCGTGTCTATAGTGAATTATTATTGTGAAATAATGACACGACCATACCATGTTGACGGTTACTTTCAGAATTAAACCCTATTTTCTCGGATCAGTGATCAGATTTATCTGCAGTGGTCCAGGTAGTAATAAGGTGGTCTTGATGAGTAATAAGGAAAGACATATGTAAGCATATGTCTTTTATAGATTCATGTTGAAGTATTTCCTTTAGCTATGAACTCTGAGGGGGGGGCACCTCTCACGCCTCGACCGTGTGTCACACCTGACACACACCGCCGTAATCTCACTCCAGCCAGGTCCCCAAAGTTGGCCACACTCAGTGTTTGATCATGAATGGTTGTAATAATTGTTGAATTAATGTCACGAAGTGCAGAATGGTTGTGGCCAATAGGCTACTGGTTTTTATTCGCATTCAATATAAATAAAGGTAAAATGGTACTCTCATTCACAAGCATCTCTCTCTCTATATATATATATATATATATATATATATATATATATATATATATATATAACTACTAACTAACTACTACTCCCTTCCCAACCAAAACCTAAAGATAATAATCCATAACCATCCAGCAATGCTGGAAGAGGAAGACTTCCAGGCCTCCACGACCTCACCCTCAGCTCAGCGCCTCCTGACGAAGAGCAGGGGGTCCAGGGGAGTGAAGAAGAGGAGGAGGAGGAGGAGGAGGAGGAGACAGCCGCTGGATGAAGACGGCTTCGTTCTGCCACTGAGCCGGCTGCGTCTCCGCAGCCTGGCCGACCACATGAAGGCCGTGTGGGTGAAGGACTACGAGGAGAACTACCTGGACCGCTACCACCTCACCTACATCATCATCAGGCCCGTTCGATAGCCTGCGTGAGTCCAGCAAGCCTCCAGCGGAGACGAGGAGCAGGACCTCCTGGCGGTAGAGGAGGGGGGGGGGGGCGGGGGAGGCATCGGGGAGGAGGTGGTGGTGGGAGGTGCGGCGGCGGTGGTGGGACCGGGCGACGACAGTCTGACCCTGCGTCTGAGGGAGATCCATGCGTTGTGGCCAGCCCTCCTTGGAGGTTGCGTTTCGGCTGTGTCCACATGTCTGGTCCGTAGCTGTGGACGACGACTCGGCGGAGGTGGGGGGGGGGGGAGGGGGGGGGGTTGGACGTTGGCCACGGGGGCCGGGGAACTGGTCAGGTCGGTTGCGTAGCTTGACCCTTGGTCACGAGGGACCCCTGGGGGATCTCCTAACCCCGCTACGAGGAACGGGCTCTACCCTGGTTTCTCTCACGCTGGAAGGGGTAAAAACCAGCCCGCACTGCCCTCTCCTGGAGGTCCTGCCAGGCCTGCCCCGGACTCCGGGAGCTGGTGGTCTCCGCCCAGCCCCCCACCACCCCCCCGGACGAGGAGGAAGAGGAGGAAGAGGAGGAAGAGGAGGAGGAGGAGGAGGAGGAGTTCAGGGGTGCCCGCGATCTTCTGAGGCTGCCTCACCTCTGCTCCCTCACGCTCAGGTGAGTCCGGTGCTGGTTAGTAGTTAGTATACGACACGATAAGCCTCCAATACTCTGAAAGGTTGAGATATTACGCTCAACTTTGGGAAGAAAACAATATCTTGTGGAAGGGAAGACGGATCATGGGGGATTCATCTCAGAAAACCCCAGGAAAGGCCGTAGAAAAGAGCAAGTAGACTATACCCAATTCAATTGCGTTCCTGACATGAATTTACATGATCATTGAAAGGGTTGATGAGTCTCAGTATCAATTGTGAATCTGATCTAATGTGGCCAGTCTAGTTATTCTCCACCATTCCACCAGCCTACTGCAAATGTTAACGTAGGAGAACACTGGCAATACATAGCGTTTACATTTCACATCCTTCTGGATGATCTTCACTGTATAAATAATACAACACCTTTTGTATCATTTCTGTTTTCCGTTTTTTTGTAACAGCAACAGACGAAGCCTGCCATGTCCCGGAGGGCCCTGCAGAGGGTGCCGTCGAGCCTTCTGTGGGGCCTCACCGCCCCCGCCATGCCACCTGAACACCGCGCTGCTCCGTCACGTCGTCTCCAGCCCGACCTGGAGCCTCCGCCAGCAGCACCACCACCACCTCCACCCCGGGGCGGTCGCAGCGCGGTCCGCACCGCCCTCCGCTCCGCTCGGGACGCGTGACGCATCCAGGGCTGGCCCCCGGAGCGACGTCACCACGGCTGCAGGCGCGTGAGGTCGGTGGACCTCTCTTGCTGTTGGGAGGTCAGCCGTCGGGATGTGTGGAGCAGCTCGTCGTCCCCTGGAGTCCCCTGGAGTCAGGTTGGTCCGGCAGTAGCGGAGGATTCAGGGACAGGCCCAGACACTAAGGGGAGGAATCGCACCGGTATGAATGGTCCTCTTTGGACCAGCGTTACTGGTGTGTTGACTTAAAAACCATGCAGGGCATGCAGGAGTCCTGCAAACAGATGAACTTTAAATCCGTGGCCCAATTGTTGACATGATTTAAATTGCGCAAATATTGACCTCTTTTTACTAAAATATAAGAAACTGTTCACTGCCTTAAATTCCTGTGACGGGACAACCAAATCATATCTGATGTATGTATTTGAGTCATGCCCTTGAACCATAGGTATCCCACCTCATTTGACCCTTTTCTTGGTTTAGAAGTTAAAAAAGTTAAGGTTTAACTTTTGTGCTTCTGATTCCGAAATTATTTTACCAAGTGCCGGCAATGTCAATATCCCTGTACAACACATTAGTGATTCATTTGCTTGTATCTATGAATCATTGGACCTTGGAAAAATATATAGTTTGCCAAAAGACGATGAATCTCATTATATATCATATGTTGCTTTGGCGATATAATAAATCTACCCCCTTTTTATCCCTTCTGTGTGGACTCTCTGTGGCTCTGTACCGGGTCCATTTCCACAGAGCCCATCTTTAAATCATATCCAGGTCAGGACAGATAACGTTCTCCTGCTGATGACCCTGCAGTCGATACCCGTAACACATGGCCGAGTTAACACTTAACGCACAACTGCATCCAACGACACACTGTGTACGCCCCAAAAACGAGTATTGTGGTGTTTTAGGAATATGGTTTGTGAAAGAGTTCACACTGAATGTATTTACCTCACCACTTATACTCTACTACAGTCATGCATCTTTTTTTATGATCTCTTTGTCTTCTGCCGTGTGATGATCATGCCCATACTAGGGTTACAACCCTCTGATCCATGAGTCATCATGGGTGACTTCCTGTGTGTCACTTCCTGTCTGCCTAGAGGCAAGAAACTTTTATCACATCCAGACAAGTAAAAAAAAAAAAAAGAATGTATCTAATAATGTAGTTTAGTAGAGTTAATTAATTGTGTATAATAAATCCCAACAACTTTCTCTCGGCTGTTTCTTCTAGGTCATGTATGACGCTGTGTATGCGTCTGCGGTCTGCCCGGTAGTTAGCGTGCTAGCCGGTGTGAGCCGTCATTGTGAAGGCCTCGGCTCAGACTGGTCTGATCTGGTTAGACTCCGGGATAATGACGGCATGAGGGTCACCCCTCCCTGCTCTCCGTCTCTCTCTGGCTGCTGAGCTGCGCTTTTTTCACCCTCCACCGCCCCCGAGTTCTCCTTCCCTCTCTCTCACACAGTGCTCTCTCTCACCCGGGCTCCATTCACTCTCTTAAGCCCTCTCTTTAGATCTCCACCTTTGATGTATACCTGTTTCATTCTTTGTTGTACTGGCCGAAAAGTGCACGCACACACACACACGCACACACTTAGTTAAACTTGATTAACCAGCCCACATTTCTGTTTAATGGGCATTATGGTTTTGTTGTGAGCTTCTGGGAATTTCCCTACAGTTTGATGAGCCTGTCCTAAAACATTCAGGAACGTCATCTCTTCTTGCAACCTCATACAGCAATAGCTTGTATACTTTAATCTAGAAGGATATATATCTATCTATATATATATCTATCAGGGAGGCTCCAGAATATTCAAGAAAAATCTGGAAACCAGATGGAAACAGTTCTCATTTTTTCCAACACCAAACAGGAAATCCACACACATCTGATCAAGCGGACTTCTGTGTCTATAGAACAGTGAAGTTGGGTGGATGATCCTATCCTTGATACCGGCCATAGCTCTCATCTCCCCGAGCCCTGCAGAGAGATCATTACCACTATGGCGTTCAGCAGAGGGTTGGGCTCAGACAGAAAACATCTGGACTTTTAACTCCTGCATTAATCTTCTCTCAGTGGGTTATCAAGAAGAGATGTGTAAAAGTCTTAGAGATTTCCTTAATATTGGAATAGGTCTGACTGCCATGCGGCATATGGTTGTCGGGAGGTCTGGCTCGGCTCCTTCAGCTCACCTCAGCTGTTGGAGCAGCTGTCGACGTGACGCCATCTGCCCACCAGGAATTTGGACATACACAAGGTCTACCAAAACATAAAGGGTGCATTCTGTACAAATGGCACCCCCCCCCCCCCACACCCTGCAGAAGTAGTGGCACTGTGGGTCACAAAGGAGCAGACTCAGACACAAGTACAACGCCGAGTGTGGTTTAAAGCTGCCCTCCTCTAGGAAAGCAAAGGTCACTTGAATACATTTCAGCACAAAAGCCTGTGTTGACCCATAGGGCTGTTAAATATTCTGACTTGGGGGATATGAGACGAAGCACTAGCAAAAAATAAAGATATGTGAATTCGGAAACAGCTTATCGGACACAATGAGCGTTCACACCATTGAGAAATGAGTTAGCCATAAACGTATAAAAGTTAGAACATGACCAGGCCATGTAATGTCTCTCTGTACATAGTTTTATTTACATGATACAATTCTGTCGTAATGCTGGATAGCAAGATTATATGTAATACATAAATATCAACAGTTTGTTGTTTTCTTTTTTTGTACAAATTTGCATATAACTAAGAATCATGAAGGGAAAACTCAAACAGATACAAACGTATTTTGATGAAAATTTTAAATAAGAATACACCTCACATCCTGACAGGGGAATAAAACGGGATGAACACAAAATCAATGTATCAGGCAGCCATGACGAATAAACTTACACGCACACACACACACACACACCACACACACAGGCGTACAAACACACACACACCTCTGGGCTCCATAGCCAACGCAGGGGACAGCGGTTAGAGATGACGGGTGAAGTTACATTGAATCCTGTTATCTATTAGTTTTCAATGAAAAGAAGAAAATCTAGATCTGGCATTCTCCTGTAGTTCTGTAAACATGTGCTGTTAAAACCAGGTCGTTCCACAGACAAATAGATTGGGGGACTACACACGCACACGCAACTACACACGCACACACACACACCCAACTACACACGCTCAAACACCTGTGTCACACAAACATTTGTTAGAGCATACACAAAATAATAATAATAATAATACATAGCTTGGCTCACATACCCTAATTCCACAAACGCACTGCATACACGGTGCCAACGTCAGTACTATGCCAATGAAAGAGGAAAATGACACACGATTTGATAAAACAGAAAATAGTCTCTCAGTCGATTAAAAATCACCAAAAAACACTAAATGAGTGATGCCTAGTTCATTCGATTATTAGCCTTTACACACGTCTGCAGAGTGCAGTCCGACCCATGCGTTATCCCATCCGTTCATGCCTCCTAACAACGATGTGCTGTTTATCCATCCATCACAACATTCCATACATCCTGGAAACGGCACCAGGACCAGGACACAGCCCCCCAGGCACGAGCCTCGTGGGGTTACAATCTGAGCTCAGACCAGCACGGGGACCTCCCTCCCGCAAAACAAACACTTTGTCCACACGTTCTCATGTACCTCCGTCACCAAAAGAAAAACACTACCTCTAAGCACTTTTTAAGAAACGCTAAAATGTCCACACTTTGTTGTCGTGCAGGGCGGGCTAGACGACCTTGGCGGGAGATGTAGCAATATGACACCTCATCCGTCCCGGTGGGAAAAAGCAGACGATGAAAACAAGTTGAATGGGGTGGGGGGGGGGGGGGGGGGAAGACATCGAAGCTCAACATGGCTGCCGTGAGGTAGGTAAAGCCAGGGAGGACGCAGACAAACCTAAAGCTAAGCCCCTTGTGCATCGTGGGGCTTTTGTCGACGTACCCCCAATGCTAAAAAAATAATAAAATAGACTAAAAGGTGGGATAGAGAGGTTGTGGAGGAGGAGGACGTGGCTGCTTGCTGCGTGGGCACGGACCCCCCCCCCCCCCCCCCCTCAGACATGGGACAAGGAGAAAGGGAAAATGGCTGCCTACGGTTTGGCACAAAATGGCGCCTGGGTTAGGTTGAGAGAGAGGGGGGGGGGAGCACAGTGCAACCCGGACAGTGACCCCGGGCCGCACTTCATAAGACAATATATATATTCTAAACAAAGGATTCAAACGGCGGCAAAGACACACCACAGAAGAAGAAGAAGAAAAGGAGGACAAACAACAAAAGGATAAAACTAATAAATCCAACAAAAAAAAAAAAAGAGAAAAGTGATCATTCATGCATCTCCCTCCGACAGGATGTTCTCTCTTTTCCTCTTCTCTTTTTTCAGTTATTTTCTCGAGGCTGTTTTTGGAAAAAAAAAAAAAACCCGAGTCCGTTCCTTATGCTCCGCCCTCGCGCCAGTGCTCGCACTCGCGCTACAGTCTTAGTCGTTGTCCTGGATACCGTCGTCGCCGCTGCGGTTGTCATGGCGGCCGTCTATATTCTCTGGATCTTGTCCGCCACCACCACCGGGTTCTCCTTGCGGATCTTGGCCGCGGCCTCCGCCTTGTAGTCGTACGGACAGCCGTGCTTGTCCGAGTACCGGTGGATCCCGCAGAACAGGTGACCGCAGCGACAGTCGAACCCTGGGGGGGGGCGCAGCGCACAGCGGGGGTCAAAAACGCTTTGAAATGGGCAGCGAGTTGACAGCAAGTCTTAAAAAAAAAAAAAAGAAGATCACAGATGATCACTCGCTTGCTTACCTGTGAGACCCACTTTCTTGCGGCACATAAAACATCTATTCTTCTTGGGCTTGGGGGGGTCCCCCTTGCCCTCCTCGCTGGAGGACGAAGAGGAGCCGCCACCTGAGCATGAGGCGGTCGGCTGGCTGACGACTGAGTAGCCAGAGGGGGGGGGGGGGGGGGGGAGAGACGAGGCAAAAAGACAAAGTTAGTCGTGCTCCGTTTGCTCTGCCTCACAGGCAACGTGTAGTCTGCAGTAACAGTAACCGATGAGTATTTTAAGTCCACTTCTATAAGTGTCTGAAATCCCGTGAATTAGCCCTGCGTGTGCGTGTATCCTAAACCGTTGGCGCTGGGCAGAGGACAATGTGGTAGTCTGACAGAGCCCTGCTGTATCACTTCTAAGAACCTACTCCTGCTTCTACGAGGTATTTTTAAAACCGGCCTATTTTTAGCCACCCTCTGGGTCTCGAAGGCTGTTAAGTAAAACCTGGCGTCGGGATCAACCGGTTGCGGTGCTGCGCCGAAGACTAAACTTACACCCCGCCAAAGTGGGTCGCAGAGAGGGGGCGCGGTTTTTTTTTTGGTTTTGTGGTCTTACCGGTGTCTAAGGCTTCCGGCTTGTCCTCTCTAGAAATGCTCATCTCCGTCATCTGTTGGGTCACAGGTAGCGACCCGTGGAGACTTCTGGATGGAATACAGAACGGCCAGGACATTACAGAAACACATGTAGCCCAGCATACATGAGATAAACACAACACCAATCAATAGAACACACAAGAGGTCGATCAACAAATGGCGCACAGCACACACACTCTCTCTCTCCCTCTCTCTCTCTCTCTCACAGACACACACACACACACACACAAAGACACACACACACACAGAGTGAACTGACCTAGACATGTTGGGGGAGGAGACGGGGGAGACGTCCACCTTGGCGAGGCTGGCCTCCAGCCTCTTGATGGCCGCGGCCTCTGAGCCGGGGCTGCCAAGAGAGCCTGATCAGGAGAGAACGGTTCAGTCAGTCACACGTGAGAGCAGAACGGCCCCCTGATGAGACCCCCCCCGCGCGCGCTCCCACAATACCACGTTACGTACTACAGCGTGGAAGACCAAGTATTACAATACATCGGACACATTATCAAGCACAACGTGATTAATAACAGCAGTGTGCACGGTGCGCGTGGGGTAAGACGTACACAGCCTAAAGCAACAGTCTTCTACTGTAATTCACTGTACTCGTCGTTGGGAATGGACGAGTTGCGACAGGTTTATCAGGGGATGGGGGGGGGGGGGGGGGCGACACCGGCTCGCTGCGACCGGACGGCGGGCCAGAGAGCGGGCGGGCGGGCCCGACCGTGAGCACGTGAAGCAGAACAACAGCTGCTCCTCGTTACCCCCGAGTGGAAAAGGGGAGGGCCGAGGGGAGCAGCGAAAACAATGTCCATAGTCCCACGTGTTTCGCCCGCTTTACCCGCACGGCAATATGTCCGTGTGTGTGTGTGTGTCCGTGTGTGTGTTCTTACCCATAGGTGTGAGAGGACTCATGCGGTCGCTGCTCTGCCCTCGTGTCAGGTGGTCTTTGTAGCACACCGAGCACATGCCATTGGTCCTGGGGTTGCCATAGAAACCACAGCCAGTGGCACAAAGCATGGGCACCTGGCTCTGGTTCGTCTCCTGGGCCATTGCTACAACACAAGGGAGGACAAAAGGGGGAAGAAACACATAAGACGTGTGTGTGTGTGTGTGTGTGTGTGTGTGTGTGTGTGTGTGTGTGTGTGTGTGTGTGTGTGTGTGTGTGTGTGTGTGTGTGTGTGTGTGTGTGTGTGTGTGTGTGTGTGTGTACATGCTCGCATCGCAGTAATTAGTAATTACACAACAACACATCCTTTTTAGGTGGTCAGCAAATCACCCTTGATGCAAATGATGCGGTCTTTGCAGAAGCTCCCACTCAGCCCAAGGTCAACTCGTGGTGGGCTGATACAGTAACAACAAGAAAGGAGCCGTCTCTTTTATATTAAAACATAACAGGAAGCACCTTCCTTCCCAGCCACCGCTGTAAAATGGTAGCCGCACAATAAGCGGTTGTGTGTGAGACTCCCTCCAGAACACATAATACTCTGTTCTGCACCTTGGCAACAGCTGAGTCCCACACTTTGCATTTGCGGAGCCCCTCTACACTCACACTGTCTCGGTGAACTCTGGGTTTCCTGAGTTACAGAAAGAGAAATGGAAGACCGCCGTTTGCACACAAGCAGCATCAATTCAGCGATCGGTGTTTACTTCATGTGTGCTCAAACCGGGACATCGATAACATGAGTAGGATACTAGGACTCGAGTTTTAGGACACAAGACTTTAGGACACAAGACTTTTCAAAATATCTTCACGGTTCTCCCAATTGTACCACAATCCCGACACTGGATGTTTCACCGGCTTACACGCACCGCACAGTCACGCGACCACGTCTTATCACTACTCAAAATAACCCGAGTGATTTACCATCAGATTACACACTAGACAAGCATCAGCAGCAGAGGGAAAAACAGAACCAGCTGGTTTCAACCACCGCACGCTGTGTAGCGAGGAGGACTCGCCGGGACTTACCAGAGCTACACAAGGAACAGCGCAATTCAAACCGCCTCCCTCCCACCCACCGCAGAGTCCTTTTCCCAGAACATATCTGGGCGTGAGCTAAGAAAACGTGACGGAGCTATGACGTCACACGACCACACAACACAACACAAGGAAGTTGGGTAAATTTGGACGTTTGCTTCAGCATACCAAATAGAAAACGTGACACATTTTGTCAAGAGGTAGGCACTAATGTACATGTGCTGACTGGCCACGTTTTAAAAAAAGGAGGTGGGTGATATTTATATTCCATGGTAGAGTTACTACCCACATGCACACCTGACGGCAGGCTATTTCCCAAACCGTCTGTTTGATGAATCTAACGACAAACAACAAGGCCCCCACTCAGCAGTGATCTCACGTTACACTGGGGAGCACCCGCCCGCCCGGGCTGCGTTGTGCTATAGGCACAACAGCTGCCTCGCTGCCTTGTTTGTGTCTGGGCCGAGTCCCTGCCCACGACAACAACAGTCCAGTTAAAACATAAAAACATAAACCAGGCCATTGTTGGTTTTTTTCCACAAGAGGTCGAGGTTATTCAGTCCATCCAACAGAACACTGTTGTCAGGTCAAGGTGTCTTTGACCTCAGTAGACAAACAACATCTCCACTCGCTGCACGCCCCCACTGGGGTGTCTGTCAACAAAGGGGTTTCTAGGAAAAGCATCTTGCCTGGACTGCATCAGTGTTCGCCCGCTGACTGCTGTTAGAAGTTGCAGGGCCTTTTTGTTTTCCATATAACACATATGCCAATATGGATAAACACAGTCACTGTTGATGGAGGTGATATCAATCACTGGCATGGAGTAGTAGTAGAGTAGAAAAACACGTCTAGTGGGCGGACAATGGAACAATGGACAGTGTGACCACAGCTGTCACGAGCCGAACGTGCCAACCTGTCAATCAAACAACACGTGCGTTGTGAACTTTACCGCCAAAGCCAACGGCTCTTATTTTTAAGACTACAACAACCCGAATCCGAAGTTATCCACTCTCGGACACCGCTCTTTTCGTGTGTCCAAAGAACGAAAAGGGTGGTGCACTATGGGGGTTTCCGATCCATTTAACCCCCATTAATCATTTACCAGAGACAATCGTTAGCTGGGACCATCGTACTCCGAAACCAGGTAGGCTAATATAACGTTAAACCGACAGCGAAAGCGGTTTTTGAACGAGTATACGTGACTAACCCGAATGCTGATCAAAACAACAAACTACAACCCGTGCCAAAAGCCAACCCAACGTGACGATTCGTTTTAACGGGAGTATCTCGATCGTACTTCGTGTAATGTCCCTTTTATTCGAGCAATGGACGAAGAGAAAGGTATAGTTCGTGCTCCGACCGCAAGCCGAGCTCACGTTTACAGACAAAAAAAACGACCGAGGAAGAGAAGAGCCATCTGCCACGATGTACCCGAACGATATTATCGGTTCTAAACCCGACGAGCAGTATAAGCATCGACCGGGGACGGTGGACCGGGTGTACGGCGGACGTTGGGATCCGTCCCGGGGTCCAGACGTGGATCTATGCTCCCTTTGTTGGTTCCTTTGTCTGCGTCCTCCTCCCTGCTTCCTGTTTGCTCGCTCGTCACCAGCGGCCGTTTTTCGTGCGTTTATTTTCGGGAAATACCACGTAGAACACATCCCACAATGTGCGTCTCCGTCCTAAAACCTAAAAATACTTATATCGGGTTATCCCAAAACGTCCCTCCCAGACTAATGATACTGAACAGACCACACACACACACACACACACACACACACACACACACACACACACACACACACACACACACACACACACACACTATTGTAATGTCAACACAACAGGGTAACTCTATTTAACATCGACCCCGTTCGGTATTTCGTACTATGGTCTTGTGGCTGCGGTGGTTTCGGTGTTCTCGACAGGGAGCGAACCAGCTGTACCCTGGTCCCCATCCCCCAGCCCGGGGGAGTCACACCGACACCCCTCGCTGCTCACTCCCTTGTTTTCAGTCTCGATCGAGGGGATTCGAACCAAGAGATGCCAGAGACAACTTAAACAAACAGCGACTTGTTTCGCACAAAAAAACACACAGCCGACGTGTACGCCGTCCTCTGCTGGGGTACAGGCAGCTATTGTTATTAACAGTACGGTGAACGACCTTTTGTTAATCCCTGTCTGTCTGAACCGATACCAAATATTCGGACTAATATCGGGTCTTCTCGGGGAGCTTACCTGCGAAATGATGATGATGATGAGAGGTATTGAGGATAAAAGGTGGTGTAGCGCAGTCGGGTTCCGCGTATTTTTGGCCAATCCAGGTCCTTTCTGTGGGTAAATCCTCCGGGTCTAAGATAGACGGCTATAATTACGTTGTCCTATCTTCTTGTGTGTGTGTGTGTGTGTGTGTGTGTGTTCGTTCTCTCTCTCTCTCTCCGGTTCTGTATCCGCTGAGCCCTCGACTCGACCGTGTTTGTTTCCTTCTTTAGTAAGAGGCGTGGTGGATGACGTCACGGGCGAAGCGGCGCGTCGACATTGGCTGCCCGCCGCGGTGCCCCCCCGGGGCGACAGTCCTACGATCTGCAGAGGGGGGGGGGCGGGGGGTTGGGCCTGCGCAGAGGGCAGGGCTTGCGTTATCTATTCGTCATCCTCCCACAAGGACACACTATTTTATTGTGTAATCCTCCTAAACGCGTCGCTGGCTGGCTGGCCTGGCTGCTGCTGTTGTCCGTGATTCATTTGAATAGTATTAGTATTAATTAGAATAAAGAATAAGCAGTGCGCATGTGTTGTCTCAGTAGGCTTCTTGCGAGGTGAGATGAGGTTGACATCAATATTTTTTCCAGTCCAAGAGACAAAACAAGTTTGTATTTCATTCCTGGAAGTCATCCGCTTCGTCTGTGTTGACGAGGAGGTGTTGCCAAGGGGGGGGGGGGGGGGGGGGTTGCCAGCAAACCATCACAAACATCACCCACAACATATTTGTTTGTTAATTTAGCTGTCTCGTGGTACACAATACTTGGAATGGAAATTGTAAACATTTCTGAAAGCAATATCACGTGTAATGATAATTCATCTATTTCATAGAACTGCATTTTTAACCTTATGTTATCACATATTGCCATATATAGTTATGACATCTAGACTGATACCAGTAGTGATGTACCTGTACTGGCCCTGTTGTACAGCACCATGGGGTTGACAAGCTCCAACGTATTCCTTTGGCTTGGAGCGTCATACACATCCCTACGGCATGCGGCGCGGAAGCAAAACAACCGTTAGGTGAGCATAACATGGTTGTATGTGGGATGGGTAAGAACAAATGTATGTGTGTGCGTGTGCGTGTGCGTGTGCGTGTGTGTGCGTGTGCGTGTGTGTGTGCTTGGCTTTTGTTTCTTTTATTATTATGACATTATCAAACGTTTGTGGGAAGTCAGTGTAATACTACGTGGTAGAGAGAGTGTAGAGAGAGTGGGTCCCTTACACAATCACACGCTTATCCAGGAGACGAAAACATGTTTATATGATCCTTACTGTTCTCACACACACACACACACACACACACACACACACACACACACACACACACACACACACACACACACACACACAATCTCAGAAGGCTCCACTATTTATTATAATTGAACCAATTATTCTAAACAGCGAACCGAATGTAATTGGTGTTCTTGTATTGAGAGCGTACAGAGTCAAAAGGAGGTCAAGCTAAAAGAAGCAGAGGGATGCCAGGTTACGGATATTTCTGACTCCCTTCCTGCGCTGAACGAAAACAACCGTAAAGGTTTGGAGTCTTGAGTAAGAAAGCATGACCATTTTTCTTCAATTTTTCTATGGACAAGGTTGGATTAAAACAGCATCAGTGTTTTTATGCAGAGTATATTAGCATCACAAGGTTATAGTTTTCCACTGTGCATGACAAAAGGAAATCCACAATAGCAGGTTTGTTTCACCTGTTGGTGTGTTCGTATCTCTGCATGGGTCTTCCAGTGGGGGTGGTCCTCTTAATTATCAAAGTGGTTTCCTTTATTGTCGAGGTTCAGCTGTGGTGGTTGGTGTTTTTTTTGTCTCTCTGGCAGCTTTAGTCAAGGATGTGCTGTGAAAAATACATTATTTCTTCTGTGGGCTTGTAACAACCCCTTTATAACTGTAACTGGCATACTGTGGTATTAGAATACATCTGCTGGATTCCCCGCACCCACTACTATTGAATAGTGAATAATGTCAATCAACAGTGGAACTGAGTAACGGTTTCCACAATGTCAATAAAGACAACGAAACAAACACTGAAAGGCATGACCTTGATACATGGGTTGGCTCGTTAAGATACACGTTCTTGATCCGTCAGTCAGACTGTCCCACGTCATGCTCTCAGATACATGATATTGATTGATGGAATTGTTGTTCAGTTTGTTGTTTTTATCCTGAACATTGACACACTGCACTTATCTGTTTTCACAATAAACAGCAATAGTACCATGAGCTTCAAAAGAACAGCAAGATTTCTTTCACGGAACAGCTCATCTGATACAATATGCGGTGCGAACATTGATAATATGGGTCACATCACCAGTTCTGACGTTCCCTGCTCACTCTCTCTGATTGCTTTTTGGCGGAGCATTGTCCCCTGTCTAATTTACATGTAATTTACATGCAGTGTGTAGAGAACCACGTTGGACCTGCAATATGATAAGATGAATAAACAATACTATCCTCAGTTGACAGCGCTACCGTCACTTCACTTCCACTTTCATCATCATGTCACACCAGCAATAATCCAGTCTTGTGCTTTGTACTTGAGACCTTTTCCAAGAAGGTAGTTTCACGTAAATTAAACGGCGCAAAAAAGAAAGAGGACAGCCCAGGGACATGGGCACGTGTAATGTTGTTCCTCTTAGTATGTGAAGGTTCATGGCTCTCAGCAGAGGGAGGAGGCAGCGTGTGAGGGGGAGGTGTCGAGTGTCGCTGCCCACCCACCCCCATGCTCTCTTCGTGTTGTGGTTGGGCTTGTGTGTATGTGCTTATGGGGGTTCAGACTGTGTTAGCTGGTGTTGTGTAGTTGAGGAGCATGGGGGATACATGCCCTTTACATTAACATGATATTAAGACACTTATTAAGACACTAAGACACTGTTATTAACCACTAGGATAACTCGTGTTAAGATGAACAGAAATAATACATAAAGTGAATAACATATGTATGCGTGTGTGTGTGTGTGTGTGTGTGTGTGTGTGTGTTTATGTGTCTGGGAAAATAGGGAATTTGAAAGTCCTTATTCATGAACCTGTGTGTGTGTGTGTGTGTGTGTGTGTACATTGTGTTCTGTGCAGTTCATCTGAATCTGGGACAGCCTATCCCTAGTTACCAGGCAGATATTGTCCAGACAGCAAGCACACACACACAAACACGCCCACACACACAGTTGGCCTGTGTATGGTGACAGTGTGGGGAGGCACTGTTGATAAAGGGGCTGGTTGAGACTGCAGCTTATCCATTTACATAAGCTGTGTGCAGGCTTGATAAGCTCTGCACTGAGCTGGTCCAGCAACACCACTTTTAAACTTGATCCTTACCTCTTTCATTCCACAACTCAACTGCATGGGCAGCTTGTGTGTGTGTGTGTGTGTGTGTGTGTGTGTGTGTGTGTGTGTGTGTGTGTGTGTGTGTGTGTGTGTGTGTGTGTGTGTGTGTGTGTGTGTGTGTGTGTGTGTGTGTGCCAGAAAGGGGGAAGCATCAGCTTGTCATTGTAGTTATACATTTGCAAGAGAGGAGGTATGCTTTTAATCCCATGCACAGTGTCGGTTTTACTTTCACTTCTTGTGTATGCTCAAAAGTCAAAAGTAAAGCAATCAACAGAGGGACAGTCAGATACACATACATGGCAAGGGGAAAGAGTGGGTGAATGTGCTGATTCATCAAGTTTCACTGGTCCACTTCATATTTTCTTCCATTCGTTAGCGTGCAAGGGCTGGTGCTGTTTTGCTGTCTCATGACTGTCATCTCTAGCAAGGGGAGGAGTCTCTGCCTGACACACTTCTCTCTCTTTATGATTCATCCCCCCTCCCTTCCTCACACACACACACACACACACACACACACACACACACACACACACACACACACACACACACACACCATCTTGATGGCTGGCTGTGTGTTTGTTGTGTTCTCTGTGTTGGACAAAGAGTGATTGACAAAGAACATGTAAGAGGAGTTCTAATGAGTCTCTGAGCACACACAGTGCGTCCTTTCGGTGAACCTTTCTTGATATGACTTGTGAACCAATGGGATGGCTGCTTTTGATCTGTCGTTCTGAAATTTGCGTGGGTCTTTTGAACCTGTGTACACGCTGTACTTTTTTGAAAGATGATAGGTTCATGACAACTGTGTTTTTCTGCATGTGTGTATCAAAGTATATAGTGGGATTGTATGCATTAATGACTTGTGCATGAATCCGAGGCAGTCCATGCCTTTAGTTTATGTTTTACGTTTCATCAAGAGAGAGTGTGTATGTGTGTGAATTGCTTATACATGTATATTGGTATGAATATGGACTGTGAGGTGTAGAGTATGTGTGATTGACTTTCTGTGTGTGTATGACTGGTTGTGTGTGTGTGTGTGTGTATGACTGGTTGTGTGTGTGTGTGTGTGTGTGTGTGTGTGTATGACTGGTTGTGTGTGTGTGTGTGTGTGTGTGTGTGTGTGTGTGTGACTGGTTGTGTGTGTGTGTGTGTGTGTGTGTGTGTCTGTGTGTGTGTATGACTGGTTGTGTGTGTGTGTGTTTGTGTGGTTCATATGTAAGAGCACTTATGTGCGTGTGCAGAGCAGATGTCCTGTGTCCATCAGACGGGCTGGTCTTTGTTGCTGCTCCCTCGTGCAGATGGGACGGCCACGTGCTGCTCTGTCTGCACAGGAGGACACGCCTCCGTCTCTGTGTTTCTGTCAATCGCCGCAGCAAGCCCCTCCCCTCGGCCACGTGGGCCCCGCCCCCTCCGTGACGACGAGGCTGCTATATTTGGGCATGAGGTGCATTCCTTACCGCAGGTTTACACACAAACACACACACACTGCCACACACACACACACACACACGCATACCCCTGCTGCACACTAAGGCAGTTTCTGTCTCCAACACTGATCATTTCTCACCACGCATTTTAAGACGTGCACATACATATTGTTCCAATCATGACATCCCCTTAATTAGCTCATTCCTCTCTACCTCCAAGGCCACAATTACAACGTTGCTCTCCTTCACACTTCTTCATCTCCTCTCTTCTTCTTCTTCTTCTTCTTCTTCCTGTCCTCATATTTACCCCTCTCTCCTGTTTGTATTTCTCTCTCTCTCTCTGCGTCTCAGTCCGTCTCTCTCCCTGGACTGGCTGTGGCCGGCTGGGTGTTGGGTTTCCTACTCATGTATTTAGTCTTGTGTTGAGGGTCTTGCTCTGCTTCCATACTGGGGCAACAGGAACGTTGGTGTGTGTGTGAGCGTGTGCTTCAGACCAAACAGGAAAACTGAATTCACATTCACGGGCCATCTTCCCTCTCTCTCTCTCTCTCTCTCTCTCTCTCTTTACCTCTCTCTCGCTCTACCTCTCTCTCTCTCTACCTCTCTCTACCTCTCTCTCTCTCCCCTTTTCTCTCCCACTTGCGGCCATGGTACCTCTTTCTCTCTGCTTAGTTTTTTATATTGTCGCTCTAAAACATTTTAAAAAGCTGTTTTTAAAAACCTTCCAAAAGTAAAGTACGTACAGTATGGGCGTGACAGAATGTATGTTTGATGTTTTACAGTATCCAGTACTTCTACTGGTCTGTTTTCTCTTACTGGTTACCCCCAAGAAACAAACAGAGGCCACATCCCACATAATGGTCATTTATACTGGGTAAACTGTAAAAGAAGGTTTAGATGAGACAACGTTTATTCAAGTTTTGTCGGGTAAAATGGGTTCAGAGTCTGAGTTTTGGCTAATAAACCTGTGCTTATCTCTCTCCCCCTCTTTGGCTCTCTCTCCCTCCCCCATACCGTTCTCTCTCCCTCACTCAAAAACATTGGAGCTGTTTGGCCCCAGGGCTTCCTGCTGCGGGTTGAGTTTAGTGTCAACAACCCAAAAGAACAATATTGCTCAACAAGCATGAGCTATCATCAAAGACCGGAGAGCCAAGTCAGTCCTCAATGTGAGTACCGTTGAGATGAAGACAGAGTTTAATGCTTCAGAAACTACCTTCCTTTAACCCCTGTGTGGATAGGTCAGGAATATGTGCTCAACGATAGCAGAGGATCCTTATGAACGTTAAAGAACCAGTTCGATTGAGTGGAAATGTTGAGCGCTATTCGTCAGTGACGAAAACCCCCAGGGTGCTGTTTGTCTCTAATCATCCACACACAAATCACTTTTCAAAGTCACGCTGAGAGTCGGCTTCAAAGTCAATGCCAAGAGTATCAATTTACTCCCAACCATCTCAGGATCACGTGCGGTAATTACCCAGGCAAGCACTTGAACGCTCACTCGTTTTTCCTGTTGTGAGGACCCTCATTTATCTTAGAGTTATCTGATGAAAAGAGCCTTTTACCCGAAAGATAATCTGTGTCAGATCTGTTGTTTAGGTGATTCTGAAATGGTGGGTTAGGGTTAGGGTTAGGTTAGCATTTTGAGTGGGACCCACCGTCGTAGAGAATATGCCAAACCTTTATGTTTAAAAAGAAGTCCATGAATTAACTAATGTTTTCATTGTAAATTCATGTTTGAAATGCTTTCTAGTTTAGCCAAAATTGTAGCAGCATTTTGTTGCTGCAATGTTGGTAAATACATTTGGTAATTTTGGGTAGTAATCTGGTCCTGAGACTAGACCATTTGAGAACCTCCGGTTTAGGGCGTAGAAGCTGCGGGCCTCTAAGGCCCTCTTATTGAGCTTACAAAGGAACGAATCAATCTCCGAGTCTGTTTACAGTGGAGTGGCAAGATTACAAAGTATACATTCACAGACACAAGAACGTGCACTTACACGTCAACAACCGTGCACCCTCGTCAACAATCACTCCAAATCCTGCTCAGTTATCACACACACAAAGACACACACACTCACACACATACACACACACACACACACACACACACTCACACTCACACACTCACACAAATAAACAAACCAAGAGATAACCTTTCTAGTGCTGACGGTAATACAAATTGCTATTAGTAGTCAGTTCTACAGAAAAGACCATTAAACAGTTACTGTATATAAGTCATACATTCGTAAACATATACACTATCCCACATGTGGGGATAAGTTACAGAGATAATTACTCCGGGTAGGACTACACTTTGGTTCAGGTTGTGTGACCTCCTTCACCTTAACAGTCATGGATTCCGAGCTATCTGGGCTAACATTAGCGTGGGAAACTGATCTCTTTCTCTGGCACCCTCCACCGAGACGCCGTACTGCATGCATCCAAAACAAGCTGGTCACATTTGAACAATGGTTTGAAGTGCATGCAAACAAAACATACACAATACAATAATTATGCACAAATAAACACACACACACACACACACACACACACACACACACACACACACACAGACACACACACACACACACACACACACACACACACACACACACACACACACACACAGACAGACAGACAGTAGTGTACTGTACTGCATGTTAACTTGTTTCTCGCTCAACAGCACTCTCTAGAGGCAGGCTGGTTTACTACACTCTCTAAATGGCTGCGTCATTGAAATGGACATTCGTTTCCATCTCTTGACTAGTGGCGCCCCATACGGGTGGGTTGTGGAGTCCGTGTGGCCCGGACAGACGCATACGTCCGCCCATCTGGCACCAGAGACTAAATAAGCCCACTGATTCACCGTCTGAGTCACGTTCCACGCTTTGGGGGATTGTTTCACCCTTTCAGTCATTGTCAAGTATGAGGTGGAGGAAGAATGGGAGATGCTTTTGGAGGTAGATAGATGAAGCACTCACACATACAGACTCAACACATTATAATGCTACCTTTGATCTTGTGGTTTTCAGATTGTCACGACACTAAATAGTCGCAGTAATTGCCTTTCTTTTGACAAGTAGTTTTCCTTTATTTAATATTTCTGGTTCGTTCCAAAGTTCCAATCAATAATAACACCATTGGGCCCTGATCTAGTTTAAATGGAAGCAACTTAATAACATCTCATCCCTTGTACGTTTTGTCCGGCCCTAATGTTCTATTCTCCTCTGAAATATGCGTTGTTCATTATTATGCATAATCAGGCCATATCTCAGCTCAAAAACAGATGCTGAAATATTTTCCTTGCTTACTGTGAGGTTGTTTTTAACATGATTATAGCTATAGATATGTGTAAGAGTAGACCAAAATCATTAGGCAAGAAGAAAAAGACAGCAATGATCTGGCTCATGAGACGCCACACACACACACACACACACACACACACACACACACACACACACACACACACACACACACACACACACACACACACACACAAACACACAAACCAATAAGACTCAGACACACACAGCTGCATAAAAGCACTCATAACTCCTATGAAATATTCATAGCGAGGGAAATCGCATGGCTCTAGGGTTTCCATGGCGTCATTGTGCGTGTTTCGGGTCGACGGTCGGCTTAAAAAAAAACAAAAAACGTATTACGAGACAGATGCCAGTAACACACCATGAACAATCCCCCCCCCCCCCCCCCTTTATAGCAGCCCTTATCAAAGACACACACGCACACACACACACACACACACACACACACACACACACACACACACACACACACACAGTATATAAGAGAGACTGGTTCCTGGAGTCCATCATGCTGAGATGGTCTCAGGTGGGGCTGGTCCGTCTAGCTTTAAGGTGGCAGGGCAGCCGGAGGGAGACCAGGAGACCAGGAGACCAGGAGGGAGACCACTGCCATAGTTTAGTCCAGTGCCACCCGCACACAGACCTGCTGGATCCTGGTTCTGCAGTAGTTGGAGGCGACGGGACCATCACACAACACAAAGAAGATGCCCAATGACCACCTCATCACTTCAGAGAATGACAGTAAGATCACACACACTCTCAATTCACGCTCAGGTTATTTTTTTTAAATAAAGCATTCTGTCATGTCAGTAACATTCTCTCATTCATCAACGCTCGTCCTTTAGGAATTCCATTTTGTGGTTCACGTTTCAATCATCAGTGCAAAGACCCACTGCAATGTGGAGAAAAAAATAAAATCATCACGATAGTTCAGAAGTATGTTTTTTTTGTTATGTTTTATGTATTATTTATGTGCTGAAGCTGTAAAGTTATCTTCTCTAAATCTGGGAGGACAAAAAAATAAAAGCAGAGTGTAAAAGCCCCCCCCCAAAAAAACCCAGACTAAATCGACCAGCAGACGGCAGAAAACAACAAACACGGCGACCCGACCTCTCGTTGGCATTCCGTTCCCTGGGCCACACGCTCAGGGTGAAGGGTGCAGCCCTGTGGGTGCTGCCCTCTGGCCCTTGGCTGCCTCCCCTCCCTCCCTGGGCCTTGTCTCACCTCGTATCAGCCCTTTGTCGGCCTCCTTTGTGCCTCCGATGCACATGGCAGTAATGAGCCACCAGCGCCGGCCGCTCCGGTTACATCCAAACGACACGTCAAAAAACACACAGACCTTCTCTTTGCAGGATGCAGATCCTACCTGCCCTCACGTCGTCGTCCCCCCCCTCACCCCAGTAGTGGGGTGGTGGTGTGTCTGCAGGCAGACCCTTAGTGAACGCTGCATTGGGGCGATGCAGGAAGCGATAGCGGTAGTTATTAAAAACTACATTGGTGAGGTTTTCCCAGGAAACAGAATAACAACTACATCTTGGATATTACTTTTACTAAGAATTATATAACACTAGAATATGTTTTAACATCATGCATAAATAAATTATATTATTTTGGTTTCTCTTACAGTTGGTATTGAACTGGAAGATTCGGGTAAGTGTCCTTGGAATGTCATTGTATTCATTATCATACCCTTCCCATTTATTTATCCTACCTGAATGAGTAGATCTATAAATAAATAGGGTGGTGATCCTTTTCTTTATTGGGAGACCGCTAATCCACCCTCCATGATTGTAAAGGGGTAAGTGGGCGGGGAGGAGGGCTGGCGGGGTGTTGGGAGGACCTGACAGCCACAGAGGTGATGGCAGGTGGCTGCCATTGTCCTCGTGTTCCCTCGTCCACCTCCGTGGCCCACAGCTCCACCGCTGCTCTGTGGATCCCCCCCGCTCTGTCTACACATCCCTTCTCTTTTCATCTCACGCTCATCCCACGTCCATGCACTTCCCTTTGTCCACCCATCACGACCTGTGTCCCCAATTATTGCTGGATTAGGAACACGAAAAGACATCAGAGAGAGAGAGAGAGACTGAGAGAGAGAGTGAGAGACTGAGAGACAGAGAGAGAGAGAGAGAGAGAGACATTAACATTCATGGCTTACAGAGAGAAGATCATTATGTTACTAGTATAACACGTCTGTCTTCAAAACAGGGGAAGGGGATGATACGCGTGATGGAAAACCCACCGTGGGGAGAAGGAGGAGGAGACGGATAGAAAGTAAAAAAGAGAGAAAGAAAGAGGATGGGAGAGAACGGGGTAGGAGAGGATCTAGAAACACACAACAAGCTGTTGACTCGAGGGGGAGAACAGAGAAAGAGAGCCAGAGGAAGAGAAGGAAAGACAGGGAGGAGAAGGCTGAACATGCACAGAGCCTGGACGAGTCCAAAGTAAACAGTAAAGACTTTGCTGCCAAGAGCAAGAAGAATCTGAAGAATGAAAAAACAAGGAGGAAAGGGAGTCCAAAGACAGACGTAGAGGAGGGAGATGCCAAGCAGCATCCGAGGAAGGGATGTGCCAAAGCAGAAGAGAATGAACAGGACACGGGTAAAAGAGCAGAGAAGAAGAAAGTGAATAAGAAGAAGCACCGCAAAAAAGTTGAAACCAGGTACCACAACCGGGCTAACAAATAGTTGCCCAACACAGCATCCATTTTACCCATGCCTATTACTAGATATGTGTCCCTGTTTTCAAACAACCCTGTGTCTCTGCCTCAGCTCAGAGCAAGAATCAAGTGAAGAAGATGGAGATCAGGAGGTGGAGGGAGAGGAGGAGGAGGTGGAAGAGGAGAAGAAGGAGAAGGAGGTGAGGCCAGAGACCCTCACCCCAGAGGAGCTGGAGAAGCTGAAGGAGGCAGTGGACGACAGGAAGAAGCTGATCCAAGCGTTAAGGGGGAAGCCCTGGCCTATGAAGAAGAAACACGCCACATTGAGGTCAGCTCATCACAAGTTCACAATGTCATCCTGGCTAGTGTTTCGAGTTTGAGTTTCCCATTTTAGCTGCAATCAATTAAATCAATTCCACAGTGGCACACAACCATGGCTGATTTCAGCTCCACATGTCCACTTGTATTGTCCACTAATATAGTGATAACCTCTTGCAGAGAGTCCCAGGAGTTCTTAGAGAAATATGAGGGAGCGCTGGGCAAAGGAAAAGGCCAGAAATTCTACGCATACAAAGTCATGATGAACAAGGTCAGACGGTGAATCAGATCGGCTGGACTGGAGGCCAATTAGTAGATTATGAAATGCCACCAGAGTTTTAATTGAAATCCGACATGTTATTTTTAATATGTATGTGAATGTCTTGTATCTTTTAGAAATGGATGAAGTTTAAAAGGGACTTTGAAAACTTCACAGCTGCTTGTATTCCATGGGAGATGAAAATCAAGGAGATTGAAAGTAATTATGCAAACTACATAAATATTGTTCCAGCCTCTTGCTTCCCTTCTAACTTTATAAAGGTATTTTAATTGACAGTAATTATGCAAATGAAATATATATTCTTCAAGCCTCTTGCTTCTCATCCAACTCTAACTTTGTCAAAGTGTTTTAATTAAAGTAATTATGCAAATTACATAAATATTCCGGAAGCCTCTTGCTTATCTAAATCTAACTTTGTAAAGGTATTTTAATTGCTGCAATGGAAAGTTAAATATACAATAAAAAGCCAACAAAACGTTCTGTTTTCCAGGCCACTTTGGCTCATCGGTGGCCTCCTATTTCATATTTCTGAGGTGGATGTACGGCATCAACCTGATCCTGTTCGGTCTCACCTTTGGGCTGGTCATGGTACCGGAAGTCAGTGCTTTCGTTTGATATATTCAAACAGTATTCAAGCTTTAGTCCCAGGCAGCTCAGCGTCTATCTGTCGTCCACAGGTTACATGCAAATCACATTCAGACGTCTTGCTTTTGTCCACCTTCCACAGGCCTTAATGGGCAGGCCGTACGGCAGCATGCCCAGAAAGACTGTCCCCCGGGCCGACGAGACCAGTGCCATGGACTTTGCCGTTCTCTGGGACTTTGGGGTCAGTAGTGTTTCTGTACAGCTTTAATACTGGCCATGCGTTCTTCCAGCACAGCTCTTAAGATATTACAAATCTTCATGCCTAATTTGATGAATGAATCTTTTGATTGTTCAGCACCATTCAATAACTACAAAGTCTTAAACGAATGCCGTGTTACAGGGTTATGCCCAGTACTCAGTGCTCTTCTATGGTTACTACAATAGTCAGCGCGCTATTGGCTGGCTGAAGTTCCGCATGCCCCTCTCTTACTTCCTGGTCGGTGTGGGTACGGTGGCCTACAGTTACATGGTGGTCATCAGAAAGTAAATATTTCACCTGTACAAGCACACATTGTCAGATATTCTATCTGTCAAGCTTAAGCATCCATGAAAAATGCATTTGGTTTACAGAATGGCACGCAATGCCAATGAAACCGGGGGAGGGGATGGAAACAGTTTCAACTTCAGCTGGAAGATGTTCACCAGCTGGGACTACCTGATAGGGAACCCTGAGACCGCCGACAACAAGTTCGCCTCCATCACCACCAGCTTCAAGGTCAGAGCGCCTCAAAACGTCTCTGTGCTCTCTACTTGTGATGTGACATTATCTTATCCTAGCTATCTTCGTTGTATACGGGGAAGGGGTTTACCTAGTGATTGTTAGTGCTTGGCACTTCTATGAACGTCCTTACTGTATTGACAGAGATATACTGTTGTTTCTCCTTCTTCTGACAAATACACTTATTGTCAGTCGCTTTGGATAAAAGTGTCTGCTAAATGCACTAAATATAAATGTAAACGTAAACATAGTGACGGGTGCTTTTGGGTGTTCTGTATGCGTTATGGAGAATGTGAGCTAGATACACGACGTATTCTGTAACCTGTAACCATTTTGTTTGATTCCAGGAGGCCATCTTGGAGGAGCAAGAGAGCAGGAAGGACGACAACATCCACCTGACGCGCTTCCTGCGGGTTCTCGCCAACTTCCTGGTCCTGTGCTGCCTGGCGGGCAGCGGCTACCTCATCTACTTCGTCGTGCGGCGCTCGCAGAAGTTTGCCCTGGATGGGTTTGAGAACCACACCTGGTGGGAGCGGAATGAGGTACACCTGATGTACGCTACCTTCGAGAGAGAAACCTAAGCTGGAGCCCAAAGGGTGCGTTCCTTCATGGGTCGTACAGGACACACAAGCTCCTGTAAGTCTGAGGTGCGTGTGTCCCTTCAGGTGAACATGGTCATGTCCCTGCTGGGCATGTTCTGCCCCATGCTGTTTGACGTCATCAGCGCGCTGGAGAACTACCATCCCCGCGTCGCACTGCAGTGGCAGCTGGGCCGTATCTTTGCCTTATTCCTGGGCAATCTGTACACCTTCATCATCGCACTCATGGACGAGATCAACCTCAAGGTGAGCAACGGAGTGGCAGCACCTAGAACAACGTGTATGTGTCTTTAGATGGCGGTTCTCATGAGGCACCGTTTGTTTGCCCTCTCAGAGAAAAGAGGAGGAGGTGGTTCAGTTCAACATGACCATGTGGGAGGCTAGTCTGCATAATAACACCGCCTCAGACAACAGCACCGCCCCCCCCCTGTTCCCCCACCCTGCCGATGTCCCCCGAGGCCCCTGCTGGGAGACCATGGTGGGTCAGGTGAGTGTCCGTCACGCTGTACACATGGGGGGGCCGTCATCAATTTAGGATTCACACGTTTTATAATGTGAGTAACTGTGTATATGTCTGATTGATGGATATATGTCAAGTGGTAAGAGATGCAATACTCTGACAAGACAAAAGCCCTGTCCCAAGTCTCCCCCTTCCCCTAGATTTCAGCCCTAACCCGATTTCAGCCCTAACCCGATTTCAGCCCTAACCCGATTTCAGCCCTAACCCGATTTCAGCCCTAATCCGATTTCAGCCCTAACCCGATTTCAGCCCTAACCCGATTTCAGCCCTAACCCGATTTCAGCCCTAACCCGATTTCAGCCCTAACCCGATTTCAGCCCTAACCCGATTTCAGCCCTAACCCGATTTCAGCCCTAACCCGATTTCAGCCCTAACCCGATTTCAGCCCTAACCCGATTTCAGCCCTAACCCGATTTCAGCCCTAACCCGATTTCAGCCCTAATCCGATTTCAGCCCTAACCCGATTTCAGCCCTAACCCGATTTCAGCCCTAACCCGATTTCAGCCCTAACCCGATTTCAGCCCTAACCCTAGATTTCTCGCATTCCCTCGAAGGCGTAGGGTGTCCCAATACTTAAGGGAGCAAGGGGGGGTGCTGTTTTTCCCCTTAAAATCAACCCTTGAACGCTAGCCAGCTCGGGAGCTGACTTGCAGCTGAGGGCACTCAAAGCCAAGTGTTCTTGTTAAGGGGAGAGAAATGGGACTGGGCCTGAGTGTACGTGTGGCTCCTTCTCTTTAGGAGTTTGTGAGACTCATCATCTCGGACACGATGACCACGTACATCACTCTGCTGATCGGGGACTTCCTGAGAGCCGTTCTCGTTCGTTTCCTCAACTACTGCTGGTGCTGGGACCTGGAGGCGGGATTTGTGAGACACCGGTTCTGAATCGTCAAAAGGATTGAGGTCCGAAATCAAAACATTACATGAAGAACCCTCAAACTATTTTCCTCATCATGTTTTTTCAATCCCTTTTAAAAGCCATCCTACTCCGAGTTTGACGTGAGCGGGAACGTTCTGGGATTGATCTTCAATCAAGGAATGATTTGGTAGGCCACTTAGAAATCATACTTTATAAACCAATCGTACAATTTGATAGAAACGCTGTTACACACCGTTTCAGTCGGTGGTGGTCTGGTGTGTTTCATTCATCAAAATTTACAATTTGTTTCAAAATGTGATTGGGTCATTATAAGTCACTCATTGTGCGTTCTACCTCCTAACCCCGCCCTCCAGGATGGGGGCGTTCTACGCGCCGTGCCTGCCGGCCCTCAACGTCCTGCGGCTCCACGTCTCCATGTACCTCCAGTGCTGGGCCGTCATGTGCTGCAACGTGCCCCAGGAGCGCGTCTTCAAGGCCTCGGGCTCCAACAACTTCTACATGGCCATGCTGCTGGTCATCCTCTTCCTGTCCACGCTGCCCGCCATCTACACCATCGTCACCATCCCGCCCTCCTTCGACTGCGGCCCCTTCAGGTGGGACCTCTCGTGGTTCTTATCAAGACGGTGGTGGACGTGATGGTGGGCACCGGTCCCAGTCTGTCAGGGGATCCGTGCACACGATCCCGATGCCCGATGACCGATACGCCGATACCGATTTTTTTTCAGCCTTAGCTGATGACCGATACGCCGATACCGATTTTCTTGAGCCGATATTTGGAGCCGATTCTGCTTTTGCTCCCTCAGTTGACATCATAAAAATGACACAATGATGGTGACAAATGTTACAAGTCTCAATTTAAAAAAGGAACATTAATTTAACTGTCTGTAAATCATGGCGTGAATTTTTTTTTTTTTTAATCGGCGAAAAAAAACGGCCGATACACGTAAACAAACGCAAATATCGGCCGATATGTCGGTCGATCACTAGTGCACAACACCACTGATCACTAGTTACTAGATCACTGGTGTGCACTGATCCCTCGATGCAGTGGGAAGGCGCGCATGTTCGACGTCATCCAGGAGACCCTGGAGTCGGACTTCCCCGCCTGGTTCGGTAAAGTGTTCAGCTACGCCTCCAACCCGGGCCTCGTGCTGCCCTTCATGCTCCTCATGGTGTGAGTACAACTCCAAGAAGATTTCAGCACTTTGTATTTTCACTCTCACATGGTCCTGACCAATGTCCAATGTTTTTTTTTTTTGTTTGTTGCCAGATTGGCCATCTATTATTTACAATCCACATCCAAAAGCTACAAAGAAGCTAACGTGGAGCTAAAGAGGAAGCTTCAGATGGTAACTTATTAAAATTATATTATTATACTATTCGACATGGTTTTCCATGGCTGCAACTAAACTGACCTCCACCAGATGGCAGCAGAGTACGTCGTAATGCCCCACGCTCTCTCACGTGGCGATAGCGATGGGGAAATGCGTAGGAAAAAGTGGTCTTAAATGTTACAAACATGCGTGACGGCTTTCACATAGGCCTAAGTGTCTAATTGGTCGTTCAATTAACCAGCAAAACGAGGAGAATAAGAAGAAGAACAAGCGCGCGGCGCTGAAGGCTGCCATGGAGCTGGAGGAGGCCAGGAAGGCCCCGTCTCCCCGCGCTGCGGAGCAACGCGTCACGCCTCCACACCAACACCGCCATGGTAACAACCGGGTCACTGTCAACGTGTGAACGAACCGTCTGTCCACCATGATCTTGGCTGTGCTGATGCATATCTAGCTATTATCATTATCATTATCGTTATCATTCATGCAAGAAAACCATGAAGTAAGGGAGCGTAACTCCACGTGAAACGTTCTGTTCGTCACGTGACCAAATGTTACCCGCCATATCCCCCCCCCCCCCCCCACCTCGACAGACAGGGCAGGTAGCCGAGCGGGGAGCTGCAGCTCAGACCAGGGCCGGGCCGGCGGCGAGGCCCCGGCTCCGCTCACCACGGGGCCAAGCATCGGGCGGAGTCATCCCGCCGTCGCCTCCGCCTCCGCCTCCGCCTCCTCCTCCCGCGGTCGCCATGCCAACCAGGGAACCCCGCCGGCCGCCGGGTACCCGCCGACCGGAACCCCGAGGCAGAGCGAACCCGCCAGGCTGCAGGGAGTCACGAGCACGCAGAGACGGTGGTGAGGGTGTGTGTGTGTGTGTGTGTGTGGGGGTGTGTGTGTGTGTGTGTGTGTGTGTGTGTGTGTGTGTGTGTGTGTGTGTGTGTGTGTGTGTAGATGTGTGTGTGTGTGTGTGTGTGTGTGTAGATGTGTGTGTGTGTGTGTGTGTGTAGATGTGTGTGTGTGTGTGTGTGTGGGTGTGTGTGTGTGTGCGTGTAGATGTGTGTGTGTGTGTGTGTGTGTGTGTGCGTGTGTGTGGGGGTGTGTGTGTATATGTGTGTGTGTGTGTGTGTGTGTGTGTGTGTGTGTGTGGATGTGTGTGTGTGTGTGTGTGTGTGTGTGTAGATGTGTGGGGGTGTGGGGGTGTGTGTGTGTGTGTGTAAATGTGTGTGTGTGTGTGTGTGTGTGTGTGTGGGTGTGTGTGTGTGTGGGGGTGTGTGTGTGTGTGGGGGGGGGTGTGTGTGCGTGTGTGTGTGTGTGTGTGTGTGTGTGTGTGTGTGTGTGTGTGTGTGTGTGTAGATGTGTGTGTGCGTGTGTGTGGGGGTGTGTGTGTGTGTGGGGGGGGGTGTGTGTGCGTGTGTGTGTGTGTGTGTGTGTGTGTGTGTGTGTGTGTGTGTGTGTGTGTAGATGTGTGTGCGTGTGTGTGTGTGCGTGCGTGCGTGCGTGCGTGCGTGCGTGCGTGCGTGTGCACTTGGATCAGAATATGTTATGTGGAGTCGTGCTGGTAACTTGTGATGGCTGACATTAGAATAGAACATTTGTGAGGTTATTTGTCCTTTCAAATGTTTCTTGTATTCTTATGTAGTGCATTTTTTTATTGCATTAATCATTTTGAAATTAAAAATATGAGACAAAAAAATGGACCCCTCCATTATGAGTCAAACATGTTTATTATGTATTTAATTTATTTTAATGATTGTATTTGTATGTTTGTAGATATTTTCCAAATACCAATTTGAATTTTCTAAACAGATTTCTAAAGTCCTACTGTTACGAGCTCGGTCGAGGGAAGCAACACTGAGTACGCAAACAAGGAAAGAAAACTATGTTTATTGTAACACAAAAACGAAGGGAACTCAAAATGGTGTCGCTTTTCTAAATCCTCCAGTAGATTCCATAACTCCTGAAGTCCTTTTCTACAATTTCAGACAATCTGTCCTTCTCTTGATCCTCAAACATGACAACTAGACTGGTGTCGTTCAGAATGATACGTTTTACCTCAAAAGGTGGCAGACTTTTTAATTATTATTTTTTATTTTATTATTATTATTTTTTATTATTATTATTTTTTCTTTCTTTTGTTTTCTCTTTCTTTGATAATGTGTGTGTACGTATGAGTATGTATTATGTGTACCCTTGGTGGGTGGGATCGGGGTTGTCTGTATAATTGTACTGTGAGCATTCTGTGGGCCGGGGGGGGGGGGTAACGAGGTAACAAGGAGGAAGGTAATGAGGAGGAAGGTAACGAGGAGGAAGGAGGGGCAGGAGGAGGAACTCCAGGGGCACCTGGAAAACATGGAACAGATCTGGGACATAATCAGACCTATTCCTTACAAAAACTACAAAAAGATTTATCTTTGCAATTTTCATAAATAAATGTAACCATGGCATAAATGTTATGCTGTTTAACTAATATGCGACCTTTATTGACCTAAAAAATAATTGATGATCTAAAATGACCAGTCAACCAACCTAGAATACAAATGGACTTGAAAGTTGGAGACTTTCCAACTCTTTACAAATTAAAAACTATTTTCCTTTCTCGTCCAGGTTCCACAAGACTGATAACAAGATCAGTTGTTTTATTAGAAGTAGTAGTTGTAAGTATATGAAATGGCTAGTACTACTACTACTTCTATTGCTCTTGGTTGTTCTTCTGCTGATTTATTTAATATCACATAATTTTCAAGTCAACTAACATCTATAATTTCCGTGAATTGTCACTCTTAGCCCAAACAGCTGAAGTTATTTGGAAAGCTTCCTAACTGGTTGTCTACACACTCTGTGCACAAATCACAGCCCAAACAACCCCGTTGTAGCTACTTTATGAATATTTGTTATCAGAGTAGAGATCCGACAGTGGAAACTAATTCTCCCTGGCCCCGGGAGTGCTGGTCACTCAGCATACTGTTCTCTGATGACGGATCCTGTGTCCTAACAAATCATTTTGATCCTCTATGTTCCTCAGCCAATGTGTCAATCACCTCCTGCAGCTATTTCATCACCGGCTTACGTTACCCGATAAGGATCTCTGTCTGGGATTAACTGGTCTGCCTTTTACCATATAATGCCATCTATTTGGTAATGTAATGCAATTGTGATCATTCATATTTCACTGTTCACTTGTTGTCAAAATGGGTCTCAATATATTGAATTCATGAACTCATAATTAAGTCAATCCTAATCTTTTAACCATTCTGCTCAACGAGAGTTCACCCACTCCAGAAATGGTATTGGAGCAATTTCAATTAATGCTCAGGATCTATTCATGAGCACAACTATATTGTGAGAGAACTGAAGAATTAATGTAATATATTTCTTATTTATTCTTCTCTTCTATAATGTGGAGCTTTTGTAATCCTCCAGCGCTCTGCTCTCCCTCACCTGGGGGACTGGACCCCCTGATACCATCTCTCTCTGGCTGCTCCCGGTTCAGAGGAACAATACTGCCCAGCGGCGGCGTCTCCATTACCCCGATACCAGCACTGTGTGCCGCAGACCAGCCTCTCTTATTCAGCACCAGGAGCGACCAGTAAGAGGGCAGCGAGACGTCACCGCTTCACACAAACTGATTTCATTCCATGGAGGGGGGGGGGGGGGGGGGGCGTCCAGCAGGGGCGGCTGATTATGAAGTGTTTTGGAGTTTGAGTTTGAATTTAATAAATGATTTGATACAGGAGAGAGCAGGCGCTAGTAGAAAACACTGCACAGAGCTGAGAGCCTGACGTGTTCTCCAGTCTGAACGGCTTCTGGAAGGTCTGGCAGTCCATGAAAGATAAGAGGAGAGAGTGTCAGGGATGGAAGGTTCTGGAGGAATAGGGGAGCTCAGCGAGGAGGGGGGTGGTTCATGGAGGGGGTGGAGGAGGGAGAGGGGGGTGGGGGGGGGGGGGGGGGGGGGTAGCGTGTGGCCCCTGCACTTTCAGGCAGCAGCTACCGACAAGTGTGTTGTGTGACGCTCTTTGTTGGAGCTGCAGCCCCTGTCTCCTATTTCCATTAATTATTGATCTGGTCACATCTGACATTTGACCATAGCCCCCCCCCCCCCAATGAAGTAACCACAGAAACGGCAACAGGCCGCTGGCGTACACTGCATGGTACATGTTTCCACTCAGCCTTCTGCTCGTCCCCGAGCCCCCTCTGGAGCCTCGTCGTGTTCTCTAACCCTTAGGATCATTGACTGTGAACGGGGGTAATCCTGTGTTTCAATGCGTTCAGTTAGATTATTAGTTGTACACTTAACCGTCTGGGTTATAGCGGTGAATGTATTCACAAACGGCTCTAATTATTTAAATTGAAGTGTCTGCTGATACACCTAATTATATTACACAGAAAATGTGTTTTACTTTTTCATTTGCTCTCAGACGTCAGTGAACTGAACATCAACACTAAATTACTATGAAGTAGTATCTCTGGTAAATGATTATGCTTGCTGGTTGAACCGATCACACTAAATTGTATCTAAATTGTTCTGGTGTTGTTGACATTCTGTTCTTGGACGGCTGCTGGGGTGGTTGTCAAGGAGCCCAGCCTGTAACCAGCCCTAACAGAGAAGCACCTGTTGTGTGGTGTGTGTGTGTGTGTGGTGTGTGTGTGGTGTGTGTGTGTGTGTGTGTGTGTGTGTCTGTCTGTGTGTGTGTGTGTGTGTGTGCGTTGATGCGTGTCAGTCAGTCATTCTGTTTGGGAGTGCCACGGTGTATCACAATACACTATCTGTGGACGTTCCCACTGCTGCCCGTTGCTCTCCTGTCGAAGGGAGACCACTGCATGGTGGACAAACCAGGGACAAACCCAGAGCCTCACGGACCGAACTCAGGTTCAGCACGCTAATGCCGCCCAAGAGGAAGAAGGACGTCTCGATCAGGACGGAGGATGGTGAGATAAAGCTGAGATAAAGGCTTTTCTTTTTTCTAGATCTTGTCTTTTAAATCGTCTCTATTCCTAGTAAATGATTTAAGATGTGTTCTCCTTGGAGTGTATTGATGTCGCTCATAATTCATGGATTAGATGGGATTATGTGGAGTTCTGTGTCATTTATTGTTGTCCTCGTTGTTCCAGTGGGGATTGAGATCGACGCCCAGCAGGACAGCGGGAGTGAGGGTGAGTGTGTATCCGTACCGGTGTGATGATATAGGGCAGTGATCCTATCTGTAAAGTCATTTTCATTTGGATCCTTAATTACTAATTGTCTTATCTTTCCTATTATGATATTTTCTTAATATTTCCCATTTTTCTTTTCCATGCAGTTTAAAGTACACCAAAAAAATAAGGTTGAATTACACCTTGACCAAAATTACATTTAATGTCAACAATAAGAAACATGATCATTTATACAAGAGTCAAAAGTGAAAGTCGTATGGATTCATGTCTATGTTGCTCCTCTTCGTCATGCGATGACCCTGACTCCACTGACTGACTCACCACCCTCCTCAGCCTAACGTCTGAGCAGCGTTCTTCAGGCGCTGATGTGTGGTTCTTCTGCCCCTGAACCAGAGGAGGCCAGGAGAAGAGCCAGGAACAGACGAGCCAAACCTTCTCCACGCAGAACCAAACGCCAAGTGAGCGATGACGAAGACGAGGAGGAGGAGGAGGAGGCCCCGAGGAGGAAAGGACGACGGGGGAAGGCCAAGGCGCAGGACAGTGAGGAGGAGGAGGAGGAGGAGAAAAAGGGCAGGAGAAAAAAACCCATCAAGGCTAACAACAGGAAGAAAAAGGCTGTGAAGGAGGAGAGTGAGGAGGAGGAGGAGGAGGAGAGCGCGGAGGAACAAGGGAAGAATAAAAAACGAGGCAAAGCGCCGAGCAAGAAGGAGAAGGAGGAGCAGAACAAGGTGAAGAAAGGCGGCAAGGACAAAGGGAGTGAGAAAAACAAGAGAAAGAACAGTGGAAAGTTCAGCAGGTGCAGTATTCTGTGAGAGCTCGCTCTCTGTCTCCTACACCTCTCCTACCTCCTACTTCATAAGCACTTTCACATGCGCAGTTCAGCCAATGCAGACTGAGGCTGCTGTCCATACAAACCTCCAGCCACCTAGGATTCAACTTTTTTTTAGGATTCTAGATATTTTATTACGGGGACCATTTTTATAACACTGTCTTCAAAACAATAACTTTTCAATAGGAACACAGTGGCACACAGCAGATCAATAATTAAAACAATATCCTGATTCTCATCGCTATCATCATCTCCGCCCATAGCAGGGATGGTTGAGTTGTAAATACCAAAGAGTTGTGTTTGTATTTCACTAACAGTAAACAGCCAAAGTTATCTTGTTTGGAAGGAGAGGCATGTGAGAGGTTGAGGAGACAGACTGAAGGCCCCTGTCCGTTTGACAGCTCGTCGGGGTCAGGGTCCGACTCTGACTCCCTGTCGGAGGGCGAGATGGAGATCCTGAAGGAGGAGGTAGAGGAGAAGAAGAAGCTCATCACCACCTTGAGGAACAAACCCTGGCGCATGAAGAGGAGACTCCAACAACTCAAGTAACCAAAACAATACCCCAAACAAAAACTAAAATCGTTCCGCATTACCGGCTCTTCTGCGTGTTGTTCCATTTTCCTAACTTTGAGTTTCCATTTTTTATCTACTTGCTAGTTGTCGTGCATTAACCCTTCTGTCTACTAGTTGCTTGCTTAATGGCTGTATTATATTCCTGCTCCTCAGTGTTGTGCATGAACTAGTTCAAAATAACTAGTTCATTGAACAAGTTCATTTTTCTATAAACTTTGAACTGAACGTAACATATTTTTAACTAAAGAACTTGAACTTGAACTAGTTCAGATTTTGTGACATTCTGAATTGATGCTTAGGTCCAGATGACATGTTTATTAAATAGAGTTACTGCCTTAGTTGTGATTAATGAACCAGGTGTACAAATAATATCCACAACAATCTGAGATTGTAGTAATGGGCAGCAGGTAATGGAGAGGATTCATTTTAAAAGATAAGCACAGAATACTCACTCCAACAGTTTTTCTTTGCTTTCTAAAAAAACTTAATGAACTGAACGTGAACTAGTTCAAAACTGAATTGGTGAACTATGAACGTGAATTTATTCATTTTCTTTTGTATGAACTGACTCTGAACTCTGAACTAGTTCATGTGAAGTGTGAACTTGCACAACACTGCTGCTCCTATAGCTTACTTCCCATCACTTATGTCACATACATGTGATGTTGTTGATGTTTGATTAAAACATGGCTGCTTTGCTGCTTTGCTGCGTTGCTTCGTTGATGTTAGCTTTGTTTGCTATTAGCATAGACATGCTATCCTCCATCCTCCGGTACAGCCTGTTATACAATCCTACATGTATGGTTAACCAGAATCAACTTCACTCTGAAGTGCATCCACTTGCAAACCAATGATGCTGATGGAACTAAAACTAAACTAAAACTAGGCTGCAGTATTGATAATGAAAAGTACATAAACACAAATCCAGATTAATTTGTTTTCTATTGATTTCAGCTATTATTCCATAACTAGGAGGATGGCATCTTGGGTTTGGTTTTAACTATAATATTAACATAATCAATTAAACAAATACAGCTGCTCAGCATCAGAAGTAATTTTTTTTTAATGGAATTTACAAATTAAAATCATGTATATTCACCTGTATTTATAAGATGACCCATTTAGACATTTTTAATTCAATTCAACTTTCAAAATTCAGCCAGCACTATTACAACGCATGTCCAATGTCCAAATTTCCATTTTCAATATCTCTCAAAATGCACCATTCAGAAACTAGACTAGTTCTATGTGGATCTACCCAGCTCAAATAGACCTCAACATCCTCACTCAATGTTAAATAACGGCTCTAGTTCGTAAACCAAACGTCACTTCCGTCTCTTAAGTGTGTCTGCGTGTGCTGTTGCGTGTTCCTGTTTGTGTGTGTAGACGTCGGTGTAGCTTTTCTTGTAGACAACATCGTTCTCTAGATGGCGAACAAGAGAGGCGCAAGGTCATGACTTTTTGATGAGGTTAACTCTCTTCAACGCATGCTGCTGTAACCAAGTGTCTCCGGACACAGCAAATCCATCTTCTGCTCTTTCCCCTTCATCATCAATCTTACTTGACACGAGGTGTCGTCGGCCCCTTGTGATTTATCACTCTGCATGACATCCAAGTTCTTAATACATCCAACAGTGAAATTAAACCTATTGGTATCCATACAAGATGTCGATCGGAATGGTGGAATTGTGTTGTTGTTTTGTGTGGGACAAACAAGAGAAATTGTGTCATGGTGGAACGATGTGTCTTCCCTCCTGTGGTTGTCTGTAGGGAGGCCCAGGCGTTTGTGGAGAAGTTTGAAGGCGCACTGGGTAAAGGAAAAGGCAGAAAGCTCTACGCATACAAAGTGATGATGGCCAAGGTAAGAAGTACTGTTTGTTTGGATTGTGATGAGACTCATCCGCCAACACCCTGGGTCTGTGATGATCACGTCGGCGACCACAAGACGAGAGCTTAAGACGTTGACTTTTTTTCTTCTACGCCCCGCAGAAACTGATCAAATTCAAGCGTGACTTTGAGAACTTCAAAACAGCTTGTATCCCCTGGGAGAGGAAGATCAAGGAGGTGGAAAGTGCGGAAACATAATGACATAATATGTGGGACGAATGCTGGTGTTAATACATTTGAAGCTCAAAACTCTAACTTGAACTGTACCAGCGCGTGTCAACATGATGCTGATGCACTGGTCCCTGTTATGGACATGTATTTAACATGTTGTGGTGGGGGGCCTCTGATCCGGACCCGGGTCTACGCAGGTCACTTCGGCTCCTCGGTGGCCTCCTACTTCATCTTCCTGAGGTGGATGTATGGCCTCAACCTGGTCCTCTTCGGCCTCATGTTTGGGCTGGTGGTTATGCCTGAGGTGAGGAGAGTATATTCATGCTCTGGGTGGTGTTAGTGAAGGGGTATGTGAGGGTTTAATTTACACGTTTTACTGACTGTCTATCGAATGGCAAAGGATTTAAGGATTTAAATGTACTACTGTGTTTTTCTGTAAGTAAAAAAAGCCCCAAGTAGTCTGATGTTCTGACCAGGTGTGACTGAATGACTTTTAGAGCGGTCGTCCCATTGAAGGTCCCGTGACGTTTAGAAAATCAGTCTGTTATGACATCACAGGTGGGCGTGTCCACCCAGACGTGTGCCGGATAGATCAGTCCACCAGCCTACCCAGTGGACCGTAGCAAACGTCGCTCATCTATCCGTCACACATCTGGGTGGACACGGTGACGCACACCTGTGATGTCATAACAGACAGATTTTCAAAACGGCCTGTAACGTAGCTGATCACACTCACACCTGGTGGCACGTCCTGGGACCTTCAACAGCCTGGCTGTGTAACAGCAGCACGCCTCCATTCACTCACCCTTTAATTTATCCCCAGGTTCTGATGGGCCTTCCCTACGGCACCATTCCCAGGAAGACCGTCCCCAGACCGCTTCAGGAGACGGCCATGGACCTGTCCGTCCTACTTGACTTCGGGGTCAGGAACTGAACCTTTCCTTTTTTACTCTACTCTGCTCTGCTCTATCGGTGGATGACTGCGTTCATGACTGAGATTGAACGGACGGTTCCCCCCCGCTTGGTTCCTGAAAGGTTGAGCGGTTCCTGATGTGGGCGTGAGCCCGGTTGTGTTTGTCGTCCACAGGGGTTCATGAAGTACTCGGTCCTGTTCTACGGTTACTATAACGACGAGCGGACCATCGGCGTGCTGCAGTTCCGGCTGCCGCTGTCCTACCTGCTGGTGGGCGTCGGCATCTTCGGCTACAGCCTCATGGTCGTCATCAGAACGTGCGCGCGCACACACACACACACACACACACATATATACGCACGCACACGCATGCATGCACGCACACACACGCACACATACATACGCACGCACATGCATGCACGCACGTGCACACACACACACGCACATGCAAGCAAGCACGCACACACACACATGCACGGACACGCACACACACACACACAGGCACGTATGCACGCACGCACAAACGCACATACGCACACATGCACACGCACACACATGCACGCATACACAGACACACACTCACACACACACACACACACACACACAGTCACACACACACACACACGCACACACGCACGCATGCACGCACGCACGCACGCACACACACACACACACACACACAAACAACCAACCCACATACATATGTATTATTATTGACTATTTTATATTATTTTGGTTGTCTAACCTGGTCACCTGCACACACCCATAAAAACATGTGTACAGACGTAGACAACATTGGTTCAGAGTGTTAACCTGGTCACTATACCCTGACACACACCCATGTGTACAGACGTAGAGAACATTGGTTTAGAGTGTTAACCTGGTCACTATACCCTGACACCCATGTGTACAGACGTAGAGAACATTGGTTTAGAGTGTTAACCTGGTCACTATACCCTGACACACACCCATGTGTACAGACGTAGAGAACATTGGTTTAGAGTGTTAACCTGGTCACTATACCCTGACACCCATGTGTACAGACGTAGAGAACATTGGTTTAGAGTGTTAACCTGGTCACTATACCCTGACACACACCCATGTGTACAGACGTAGAGAACATTGGTTTAGAGTGTTAACCTGGTCACTACAGGATGGCCCGGAACGCCAACGAGGGAGGAGACGGGACGGACGAGGGGGACTTCAACTTCAGCTGGAAGATGTTCACCAGCTGGGACTACCTGATAGGGAACCCTGAGACCGCCGACAACAAGTTTGCCTCCATCACCACCAGCTTCAAGGTTAGAGAGAGAGAGAGAGAGAGAGAGAGAGAGAGAGAGAGAGAGAGAGAGAGAGAGAGAGAGAGAGAGAGAGAGAGAGAGAGAGAGAGAGAGAGAGAGAGAGAGAGAGAGAGAGAGAGAGAGAGGTGTGTGTGTTTGTGTGTGTGTGTGTGTGTGTTTGTGTGTGTGTGTGTTCTAGCTTAGAGAGCCTCAAGTCGGACACTAAGGAGTCCTGGTCATGTGACTCTGTAGGAGTCCTGGTCATGTGACTCTGTAGGAGTCCTGGTCATGTGACTCCGTCCCCCCCGCTCTGTAGGAGTCCTGGTCATGTGACTCTGTAGGAGTCCTGGTCATGTGACTCCGTCCCCCCCGCTCTGTAGGAGTCCTGGTCATGTGACTCTGTAGGAGTCCTGGTCATGTGACTCCGTCCCCCCCGCTCTGTAGGAGTCCTGGTCATGTGACTCCGTCCCCCCCGCTCTGTAGGAGTCCTGGTCATGTGACTCCGCCCCTCCGCTCTGTAGGAGTCCATCGTGGACGAGCAGGAGAACCAGAAGGACGAGAACATCCACCTGCGCCGGTTCCTCCGGGTGCTCGCCAACTTCTTCATCCTGTGCACCCTGGGGGGCAGCGGCTACCTCATCTACTTCGTGGTGAAGCGCTCCCAGGAGTTCGCCGAGATCGACCAGGACGACCTCTCCTGGTTTGAGAAGAACGAGGTGAGGAGCCGCTCCGCCCGGGCTGAGACCACGGGGAGGCGGCCCCTCCCGGCGTCACACATCACCGGGATCCGTGATCACATCTGGAACGTTGCCGCATGACCAGCGGTGTGCAAGTCCACACTGCACTAGTTCAGAGTTCAGTTCATACAAAAGAAAATGAATCAATTCACGTTCATAGTTCACCAGTTCAGTTCTGAACTAGTTCATGTTCAGTTCATTAACAGTTTTTTTAGAAACTGAAGAAAAACTGTTGGAGTGAGTATTCTGTGCTTATCTTTTAAATGAATCCTCTCCATTACCTGCTGCCCATCACTACAATCTCAGATTGTTGTGGATATTATTTGTACACCTGTTTCATTCATCACAACTAAGGCAGTAACTCTATTTAATAAACACGTCATCTGGACCTAAGCATCAATTCAGAATGTCACAAAATCTGAACTAGTTCAAGTTCTTCAGTTAAAAATATGTTATGTTCAGTTCAAAGTTCATAGAAAAATGAACTTGTTCAATGAACTTATTTTGAACTAGTTCATGCACAACACTGCATATGATTCATGTAGATGTCGGTGTCATTAATATAAGGCCTGTTAGGCCCTTTGAGACTGTGCCTGTGATTAAGGGCGATACAAATAAAATGAATGAATGAATGAAATTAATTGAATTGATTCCTATTGGTTAGAAACAAGAAGTCGTGGCTAACCCGTTGAGCCTGTGAGAGCTGACCCACGGCTACGGCCACCGCCTCCCCCCCCCAGGTGGAGTTCGTCATGTCCCTCCTGGGCCTGGTCTGCCCCCCGCTGTTCGAGACCATCGCTGAGCTGGAGGAGTACCATCCCCGCATCGCCCTCAAGTGGCAGCTCGGACGCATCTTCGCCCTCTTCCTGGGGAACCTCTACACCTTCCTCTTCGCCCTGTTCGATGAGGTCAACGCCAAGGTAGGACTCCGTGTGTGGATGCGTGTGTTTGGGCGTGTGTGTGTGTGTGTGTTTGTGTGTGTGTGTGTGTGTGTGTGTGTGTGTGTGTGTGTTTGTCTGTGTGTGTGTGTGTGTGTGTGTGTGTGTGTGTGTGTGTCTGTGTGCGAGCCAAACCGATTTTTAAACCCTACCTTCAAATGACATGCGTTATGCATTTTACAGCCTCACACTCGTTTTCTATTCCGCAGCTGGAAAACGAAAAGTCCATTAAGAACGCCACCGTCACGGCGTACAACGAGTACTACGCCAACTACAGCTCCTACTACAACACCACCGACGTGCCCCCGCCCGAGATCCAGCCTGCCGACGCCATCAGAGGCCCCTGCTGGGAGACGGCAGTGGGGATAGTCAGTACTCCAACACGCAAACACTCAGAGAACGCTGCCCGAGTGTCTGTGGAGAGAGAGCCCCTGGATCGAATGACTTGAGTCTGGATGCGTTTTCTTTCCTTGAGAAGCTCCGATATTCCTCAGTGGAGTAAACGGCTAGAGAAGGGAGTCTGTGGCTCAGGAGGCAGAGCGGGTTGGCTGGTGACCGGAGAGGTTGCTAGTTCGATCCCCGGCTCCTCCTAGGCCGTTGAGCGAGACACGCCTCACCCTAACTGCTCCCGACGGAGCTGGCTGTCGCCCTGCATGGCTGTTTGCTAGTCGGTGTGTGAATGTGTGTGTGTGAATGTGTGTATGAATGGGTGAATTGGTTGGCGATGTTGTAAGGTGCTTTGAGTGGCCAGTGGTTAGAGAGGCGCTGTGTGAACGCAGTCCATTGACCGTGTCTCCGTGTGTGTGGGCGTGGCGGCTCCCCACAGGAGTTTGTGAAGCTGACCGTCTCAGACATCCAGGTGACCTACCTCACCATCCTCATCGGGGACTTCCTGCGGGCCGTCCTGGTCCGCTTCCTCAACTACTGCTGGTGCTGGGACCTGGAGGCGGGCTTTGTGAGTACCGCTGGCAGACCATACACCACTACACGTTGTCAATCACTATGTCTTATCCACATGTATCAAACATAACGTAATATACAATATAGAATATCATGTATACTATATATTATACTCTCTACTTGGATAAAAGAGTCTGCTAAATGCCCTCAATGTAAATGTAAATGTTTGTTTTATATCCTACAACAGTATTTTCAATAGTTGGTTCTTCTGCTTAGTTGTGAAAACGTTCATTTAAAACCAGGTGACATCACCATGTTTTCAGAGCGGTAGTGGAGTGGTTCTTTCTCACTGTGAGAACACCGCCTCTACAGTGGAAGTGAGACGACTCTCCCCGACACAGTGACCTCCAGCAGCACAGGCCGTCCGTCAGCAGGAACCAGACACGCTAACAAACACTTAATTACTGACAGAGTCTGAGGTCCAGCACAGCAGGGAGAGGAGGGGGGGGAGAGATGGAGGGAAGGAGGGAGGGAGGGAGAGATAGAGGGGGGGGAGGGAGGCATAGAGGAAGGGAGCGAGGGAGCGAGTAAGGAGAGCAGAGGAAGAGGAGGAGATGTGAAGTGAGAGTGCCCTACTTTTCAGGTTATCAGGTTGACATGTGTGTGTGTGTGTGTGTGTGTGTGTGTGTGTGTGTGTGTGTGTGGGTGTGTGTGTGTGTGTGGGTGAGATTACAGCCTTCATATGGAGAGTTTGACATCAGCGGCAATGTGCTCGGGCTCATCTTTAACCAAGGCATGATATGGTACCTGCTGCCTTTCCCCGTAACATCCACATTCACATTTCTATCACCTGTTAAACCTTTAGGCCAAACATTTAAATGTATGCCTTTATACCAAACATGGTTGAGCTTTAACATTTCACTGAATTTATTACACTTTCAACTTTTCAACAGTTCTGGAAGATATGTTCTCATGTGTGTAATATTGTTCATATTTAATATTTCTAATATTTCTAATATCTTTGTAACTGACAAAGTAGTCATTCGTTTTCATTGTTAGTATTTCTTCAAAACTGTTGTCCTTGAGGCTTAGCGTTGTCAGACACTGACTATACTCCTCTTCCTCCTCCCCTCCCTCCTCCTCCTCCTCCCCTCCCTCCTCCTCCTCCTCCTCCTCCTCCTCCTCCCCCTCCCCCTCCTCCTCCTCCTCCTCCTCCTCCCCCTCCTCCCCCCCCCTCCTCCTCCCCCCTTCCCCCCTCCTCCTCCTCCTCCTCCTCCTCCCCCTCCCCCTCCCCCTCCTCCTCCTCCCCCCCCTCCTCCTCCTCCCCCTTCCCCCCTCCTCCTCCTCCTCCTCCCCCTTCCCCCCTCCTCCCCCTCCCCCTCCCCCTCCTCCTCCTCCCCCTCCCCCCCTCCTCCCCCTCCCCCTCCTCCCCCTCCTCCTCCCCCTCCTCCTCCTCCTCCTCCTCCTCCTCCCCCTCCTCCTCCCCAGGATGGGGGCGTTCTACGCTCCGGGCCTGGTGGGGCTCAACGTGCTGCGTCTCCTCTCCTCCATGTACTACCAGTGCTGGGCGGTGATGAGCTGCAACGTGCCCCACGAGAGGGTCTTCAAGGCCTCGCGCTCCAACAACTTCTACATGGCGCTGCTGCTGCTGGTGCTGTTCCTCAGCCTGCTGCCCGTGGTCTACACCATCATGACCCTCTCGCCTTCCTTCGACTGCGGGCCCTTCAGGTAGGCTGGGGGGGGGGGGGTGTAGGTAGAGGTGGTGGTGGTGGGTGGGTTGGGGTTGAAGCTTCTGTAGGATTTGAGAGAGAGCAAGAGGGGAGTCAATTGTGGAACAATGTCCTCTGCCTCACTGCTCCGTCTCTCCCTCCCTACATTTCACCACCAATCAAAAGTGTTACATTTAAGCACCTGTGATTGACAGGCAAGATGAATTTCCTTAACCAATCAGGGAAGAGATGCTCTGATTGGTCAGAATTGAGCCGGGAGCCATCTGAAGCTTGCGCAGTCAACCTGGAACACACACGACTAGTGGCTCACTAAGAGCTAATCGCTGTCATTTCTCTCTCAAATCACACTCAAATAATAGCTCTTGAATCTTACATACAGCACCTTTAGCTGGAGAAGCAAACATAAATGTATGTGCATCGCTAAAGATCTGGTGGTCAGAGTGTACAGTAGACACAGGCATCAGGAACAAAGGTTATAAGGTGTTATAATCAGTAGTCATTGGTACGAGTGAGAGAGTATGAGAGTATGAGTGGACTAGGGAAGAGAAACAGACGGAAACAAGCAGGCAGGGTTGAGTTTGGGTCACATCTTCTGTGCCACCAAAGCCACCCAACAGTTAAACCTACAGAATAAAAACGTACGCGACCACACTCAAAACAAAACGATCCAAAGGCCGGCCGACATCCACCAAACCCTGACACCACCCGGGCTCTGGTTACCCGCTGGCTTATCTGGTAAACGAATCCCGGAGTCAGCCCGGCCCTGACGGGAACAGAGCACAGATAATGGCCACCAGAGGTGCCCGGTGCGACCTAATAAGAGCTAATGGGGGTTAGCGCGGCTAAAGTCGCTGCTCGTCCATGTGGACGGACGCCCGGTCGGCAGCGTGAGGGCGGGACGGAGAGAGAGAGAGAGAGAGAGAGAGAGAGAGAGGAGACGGGATGCTGCCCACGTGGCAGCGTGCCGAGGCTCTCTGAGCGCTGTCCTGCGTCGCCGTGTGCCTGTCAGGCTTCAGTGAGATAGAGCGCTGATCAGGACACGTGGTTCTGGATGGTGAAGGCACATCTGATCACAGCCGGCTGTCATTCGATGTCTGTTTGGAGAGGTCAGGGAAGGTCGAGAGCCGCCGTCAGACCACACAACAGTGGGCTCTCCAAAAGTAGGTCATTCGGTTTTTCAAGAAAAATACAGTAAAATAGGCTTTTTTTAATCTGTAACATTAAAACCAATGAACCGTGAACATCAATGTATTTTCCATCAGTAGCATGGGTTGGGCTCACATCATACCATGGGTTAAGATGAGTCGTAAATCAATATACGAGGAGGTTTGGGATGTTTTAAGATGTCGTGTGTTTTCTAGTGATGAGCAAGGCACTGTGATCCGAACCCCTCAATCACTCCTCACACATCGCCCCCCCCCCCGCCCCCCCGCCCCCCCGGACACCGCCACTCCCGCCTCCTACTGACTCCTGTGACTCCTCCCCCAGCGGC
>NC_140275.1:871371-873871 GCF_964030765.1 Micromesistius poutassou
TCAGAACTCGGCGCAAGCGCCCCGTTCTTACGGCTGTGCTTCGCGTACCAATAATGACATTCAAGAACGCCATTGAGTGTAAGATTGCTTAAGTCCACCAGCCTACCCAGTGGACCGAAGCAAGCGTCGCTCATCTATCCGTCACACATCTAGGTGGACACGCCCACCTGTGATGTCAGAAGAGGCAGATTTTCAAAACGGCTGATCACACTCACACCTGGTGGCGCGTCATGGGACCTTAAAGGGTCTCTGACTGTCCTGCTGGCTGACGGACGGACGGACGGACAGCTCACGTCAACCGGACCGCAGGATTACATCACTCAGACTGAGGAATACCCCCCCTCGCTGTCCCCATTCAGTGGAACATACGCGTGCAACCAGCTACGATATCACATGTTGAGAAAATCAGTTGTTCAAGAAAACATATCGTGCCCATGGCAGCATCCGACAACATCACCTTTATTACAGATTTGTTAAAGAGAAATCCAACAATATATTTGTGCCTTATGACAGCCTTATGACAGCCTTATGAGTCTAGAAGTACCACTTTTATTACATATTTGAACAATTATAAAAAGTTGTTAAAATATACAGTTGTAGCAAACGTTTACTGCAGTGATGTGGAGAACTGGGTTAATGTGGGTTATCTGTTAAAGGTCGGCAGTTTTATTGATTTCATTAAGAAATCACCTGCGCTGTAAATAACTTGTTAAATGTATTTATATTCTGGTTTTTTTGTAAAACAGCTAATAAAATGAGTCCATCATATCATGTGTCATCATCCGTTGACGTCTTAAAACGATATTGTACAGAATGTCACCCTTTCCATGTTCTTCCAGCTGTGCTAGTTTGTAACTGTTCATCCAACACTGTACGTCTAGTATACTACGATTGTATAGACATTGTCGTATTAACATTAAAAAGAATACCGATTTTTTTCTTTAAAAAGTCATTTTTAAATTCTAAAAAAAAGGGGGGGTTGGGCTGCAGACCGGAAGTGAATTAGCGATCAGCGCCATTTTATGAGTTCTTCTGGGAGATTTTGACGGTGATGGCCTTGACCTCAGTGTACTCCTGAAGAGCATATTCACCCCTGGAGCAAAGACAGCACAGGACGCACAACGTTTAATATAATGTAGCATTTACAAATGAGTACATTTCACAGTATAGTAATATATCAGAGTAAATAAAACACATGTACGTATGTATAAAAAAAGCTTCCATACATTGCAAAACATTATTTGCTTTTAAATTATAAATAGTCTAAAGCAAATGTACTCACAGTTCCCTTCCGTTCCCGGACATTTTGAAACCGCCAAATGGGCACTGGACACTCATAGCATTGTAGCAGTTCACCCTGGAACAGAACCGTAGCACGATAGCATAGCATCATTAGCACGATAGCATAGCATCATTAGCACGATAGCATAGCATCATTAGCATGTTGAGAAACTCAAAAAAAAAAGGGGTTCCACTTGTTAGCATCGCTATCACTGGGAAAAAATAAATAGACAGCGGTATGCTGCATGTATGTACACCAGATTTCAAACAAAAAGGACTTTCAAAATTTGTTGAATTGGTTTCAGGACAGAGAAGGGGAGAAAGGAGCCGTCCGTATTCCGGACGTTGTGAGGCGTACCAGACGATGCCGGCCTGCAGGGCGGCGGAGACGGTGAAGGCTTTGTCGATGTCGCTGGTGAACACGCCGGCCGCCAGCCCGTAGTGCGTGGCGTTGGCTCTCATCACCACTTCCTCCACGCTGCGGAAACACATGATCTGCTGCACCGGGCCGAAGATCTGAGACAACGCGAGGAGTCGGAGGGGGGAGGGGACAGCGGGCCGGGGGCAGCCGTCAAATAAGTACTATTTAATTTAATTAGATTGAAAATGTCATAGAATTTGTGTGTGCGCATGTGTGTGTTTCATGTGTGTGTGTTGGTATGTGTGTGCACACACCCCTGTGCACCAAATGTTTGCAGGAGAGCATGTGTGTGCATTGGTAACTGTATGTGCGTGTGTATGTGTATGTGTGTGTGTGTGTGTGTGTTTGTGTCTGTGTGCGTGTGTGTGCGTGTGTGCGTGCGTGCGTGCGTGCGTGCGTGTGTGTGTATGTGTGTGTGTGTGTGTATGTGTGTGTGTGTGTGTGTGTGTGTATTTGTGTGTGTGTGCCTGTGTGTGTGTGTGTGTCTGTGTGCCTGCGTGTGTGTGTGTTTGTGTCTGTGTGCCTGCGTGTGCGTGCGTGAGTGTGAGTGCGTGTGTGTGTGTGTGTGTGTGTGCCTGCGTGTGTGCGCGTGTGTGTGTGTGTGTGTGTGTGTGTGTGTGTGTCTGTGTGCCTGCGTGTGTGTGTGTGTTTGTGTCTGTGTGCCTGCGTGTGCGTGTGCGTGCGTGCGTGTGAGCGTGTGTGTGCGTGTGTGTGTCTGTGTGTGTGTGAGCGTGTGTGTGTGTGTGTGTGTGCCTGTGTGTGTGTGTGTGTGTGTGTGTGTGTGTGTGTGAGCGTGTG
>NC_140275.1:881371-908871 GCF_964030765.1 Micromesistius poutassou
GTTCATTTGCTCATGATATCCGTTTGTGTGTTTGCATATGTGTGTGTGTGTGTGTGTGTGTGTGTATGGGTGTGTAAGCTGGTGTGTGTGTGTGTGTGTGTGTGTGTGTGTGCGTGTATGTATGCTGGTCTGTGTTTGTTTGCATGCTGGTGTGTGTGTGTGTCTGTGTGTGTGTGTGTGTGTGTGTGTCTGTGTGTGTGTGTGTGTGTGTGTGTGTGTGTGTGTGTGTGTGTGTGTGTGCGTGCGTGCGTGCCTGTGTGAACGCGCGTGTATCTTTGCATCTGCATGTAAATGCCCGTCTGCCCCTCATTATACACTACAGGACTACAGGACTACAGGACTACACTACAGGACTACACTACAGGACTACAGGACTACACTACAGGACTACAGGACTACACTACAGGACTACAGGACTACACTACAGGACTACACTACAGGACTACACTACAGGACTACAGGACTACACTACAGGACTACAGGACTACACTACAGGACTACACTACAGGACTACACTACAGGACTACAGGACTACAGGACTACACTACAGGACTACACTACAGGACTACAGGACTACACTACAGGACTACACTACAGGACTACAGGACTACACTACAGGACTACACTACAGGACTACACTACAGGACTACAGGACTACACTACAGGACTACACTACAGGACTACAGGACTACACTACAGGACTACACTACAGGACTACAGGACTACACTACAGGACTACACTACAGGACTACACTACAGGACTACACTACAGGACTACAGGACTACACTACAGGACTACACTACAGGACTACAGGACTACACTACAGGACTACAGGACTACACTACAGGACTACACTACAGGACTACAGGACTACACTACAGGACTACAGGACTACAGGACTACACTACAGGACTACAGGACTACACTACAGGACTACACTACAGGACTACACTACAGGACTACAGGACTACACTACAGGACTACACTACAGGACTACAGGACTACACTACAGGACTACACTACAGGACTACAGGACTACACTACAGGACTACAGGACTACACTACAGGACTACACTACAGGACTACAGGACTACACTACAGGACTACACTACAGGACTACACTACAGGACTACAGGACTACACTACAGGACTACACTACAGGACTACACTACAGGACTACACTACAGGACTACAGGACTACAGGACTACACTACAGGACTACAGGACTACAGGACTACACTACAGGACTACACTACAGGACTACACTACAGGACTACAGGACTACACTACAGGACTACACTACAGGACTACAGCACTACAGGACTACACTACAGGACTACACTACAGGACTACAGGACTACAGGACTACAGGACTACACTACAGGACTACACTACAGGACTACACTACAGGACTACACTACAGGACTACAGCACTACAGGACTACACTACAGGACTACAGGACTACAGGACTACAGGACTACACTACAGGACTACAGGACTACACTACAGGACTACAGGGCTACACTACAGGACTACACTACAGGACTACACTACAGGACTACACTACAGGACTACAGGGCTGTGGGGCTGTGGGGCTGTGGGGCTGTGGGGCCCGGGGCTGTGGGGCTGTGGGGCTGTGGGGCTGTGGGGCCCGGGGCTGTGGGGCTGTGGGGCCCGGGGCCCGCGGGGCCCGGAGGTCTGGATCAGTGCGTGTGAACGGCCTGGATGGTGTTGTGTCATAACCCTGTGTGTAGGGCGCCTCCCCTCCCTCCGGGGCGCCGTGAGGCCGTGCCAAATGAGGAGGAGGACCTGGCATTGTCAGGCCAGCAACGCCACGGGGTCGGGGGTCACGACTGGCACCGTAAAGTCGGCTGGCCGGCTCGGCGGCGCTGCTGGTCGGCCTCATTAGAACGCTCAGCGCTAAGGCCGATGCGAGCCAGGTTCTTTGATTAGGAGGAAAAAAATCTGAATTACGTTTGCTTGAGATTCCGAACCGCCGAGACAAAGACGGCCTATTCAGTTTAGAGTTTAGGAGTTTGTTGAATCTTGTTTTTGTTGGTGTTAGTCCTGTCTATATTATGTATGAATTGTTATTGATGTACTTTTAACTTTGACTTTAGTTATTTTTGTCGCAGGTATGCCAGATAACCTGGTAGATTATCATTTCAAAAAATATATATATATATTATATATTACACTTTTGACTGATATTATTAGGATTATAATTATTATGACTATCTCATAAATAGGAAAACAAAGGAAAATAATCAGCCATGTTTGCCTGGCAATAAATCCTCCGTTTTAAAAGATATTTGTGTCAAATGAGAGAGACAAGGCCCTCTCTCCTGGCGTCACTGAAACATCCGTGGTTACCGAACTCATTTCACACAATCACAGATTCAGACAAAGAGCATTCAGCGAACGAAGCCTTTCACAAACCAAAGCAACGCAGTAGGCCTACTTAACAACATTTTGAATCAATCCGTTGTTCAGTAGGAAGTGTGTGGACAAAGTAAAACAAGTGAGTGAATCGCCATACTCAAAGCAAAATTCACCGCATCCTAAATGCTCTTCTGCAGACTCGGTACACTAAGTCATTTAAACAAAGTTTACTTTGGTAACGGATGATTTACTGAAGCCAGAGGAGACGGCTTCGGGGGTTTGATTACCAAGACAAGTATTGCCCATTAAAACAGAAAAATGCTCCAAGCGCACGATAAATAAACGGTCCATTCCTGGCTGGATCTCTGCAGGTAACCTGCGGCGGGAGAGGGTGAGGTCCTACCTGCGCTCTGAGAGGTCTCCGGTCCGACCACAGGCATCATTTACACTCCTCTGTCGCGACCGCTGTCGTCCCAGTCCCGCCCTCCGCGTGTCGTCTTCTCCTCGAGGGACCGGTCGAAGGCTGAGCTCGAACCCAGCGCCGAGCCCCGTCCCTTATATACCGGCCCCACGTCGTCCATGACAACTCCTACTTTTTGCGCTCCATGCCCAGAGGGATGGGATGAAGCGATCCAACGCAGACAGTCATGTAGTATAGCTGCCCCCCCCCGCCCTCAGGAGTTGAAGGGGACCCACGTCTCTCATGGGGGGGCCCCGGGCCCCCCCCCTCCCCCCCTCCCCCGCCCCCGCCCCCGCCCCGCCCCGCACGCGCTAATCAGCGTTCAGACAGCGGCGATCCCCGCGCCCTTGATGGGGGCGCGAGAAACCGCTCAGCCTTGCAGACCGTGAAACGCGCTATGTCATTTCTGACATGTTGATCACTTCTTCAATTATCCCCGTCGCCTTTTAATCAACGCCGCCCCGTTCACAACGAGACAGACTCGAGATGGAGAAAACACGGAATGAAAAGAGCGGTCGGCATTCGCGGAGGAGAAGAGAGGAACAACTTAGGCTAATTGGGAAGATGTGTGTCCTTTTAATAAGCGGCCTCCCGTGGCTACGCTGTCTCCCCGGAACAATGTGGGCTCACAGCTGAGTCTGGGCCGGCCGGGATCCGTCCCCCGCGACAGCGCACCGGCCCAGCGGAGACTATGGGGACAATTAAACGCATCAAGGCTCCGTGCGTGAGAGCTCTGAAGTACGGCTCCGTCATAGGTCGAGTCGAGGAGGGACCTGTTGGTGTCTTCCCATTCCTCTCTTTCTTGCTTTGTGTCGGGTGTGTGTGCGTGTGTGTGTGTGTGTGTGTGTGTGTGTGTGTGTGTGTGTGTGTGTGTGTGTGTGTGTGTGTGTGTGATGTTTGTTTGTTTGTTGTATATCTATCACTGTTTGGATAGGGTCTACCATCTTGTCTGGCTCCATATGGAGACGTCTCTGTGTGTGTGTGTGTGTGTGTGTGTGTGTGTGTGTGTGTGTGTGTGTGTGTGTGTGTGTGTGTGTGTGTGTGTTTGTGTTAACAATAAGGGAGATTTGTAAGAAGTACAGGCCTACCACATGCATATAGTCTGTTGCATGTGGTAGCATATATAGCATATATATATATATATATATATATATATATATATATATATATATATATATATATATATAGTCTGGATAAATAGGGTCTACCAGCTAGTCTGGCTCCATGGAGTCAGGCTGTATGTGTGTGTGTGTGTGTGTGTGTGTGTGTGTGTGTGTGTGTGTGTGTGTGTGTGTGTGTGTGTGTGTGTGTGTATGTGTATGTGCGTGTGCGTGTGTGTGTATGTGCGTGTGTGTGTTTGTGTTAAGAACAAGGGAGATGTGTAAGAAGTATTGGCCTGTCTCGCTCGTGTGTGTGTGTGCCCCTCTATCCTTGTGTGTGTGTGTGTGTGTGTGTGTGTGTGTGTGTGTGTGTGTGTGTGTGTGTGTGTGTGTGTGTGTGTGTGTGTGTGTGTGTGTGTGTGTGCGTGCGTGCGTGCGTGTGTGTGTGTGTGTGTGTGTGTGTGTGTGAGACCGCGCTAATGACGGGGGCGTGCGTCTCGTCCAGGAGAGGACGGGGGGTTGGGGGGGGGGGAGCGGTGGGTCAAAGGAGCCGTCGCGCGGCCTGACAGCTCGGGGTGTTGGCGTGATTGATTTTAACCGGTTGGGACGGCGCGAGGGAGAGCGAGAGAGCAGCGAGGGAGAGCGGGACGTTCCGCCCAAAGGGAATGGCGGTGAAAGACGAGGGTGAGCCAGGGTCAGCAAGGGAATCTATGGGAACTATGAAGACGTATGTTTAAAAAGCGGGGACATAAATGAGAGTCTGAGGCGTTCCCCGCGGGATAATACAATGTTACGTAATACCGTCATGTATTAGTGTTTGAGGTAGGCCTACATGGCGAAGTGCTGTCCACCTCACCTCTTCGCTCTGAGATGTTCCTCCAACGCCACAAACTGCCGTCAACGTTCTTAGGATAAACTGACAAACAAAAGGAGAGGAAGAGGTCCCCCTGGTGGCGATTGTTGGAATATCACTGTGTGTGTGTGTGTGTGTGTGTGTGTGTGTGTGTGTGTGTGTGTGTGTGAGAGAGAGAGGCGGGGACGGAGAGAGAGAGAGAGTTAGAGAGAAAGAGAGCTAGAGAGAGAGAGAGAGAGAGAGAGAGAGAGAGAGAGAGAGAGAGAGAGAGAGCGATAGAGAGAGTATGTTGTTTGTGTGTTAGGTCATGAGTACTTCAATAGCAAAAGCCACAACAAAACTATTTTATGTTCATTAAAATACTATCATGTTTGGGAATTGCTAATTGACTTCTCATAGGTCAACCTTCTGGTATACTCTGTAGCTTACCTTACTTCAACTCATTGCCTCACATGAATCGCATGTATGTAAGCTATGTAAAAAGCACCGTTGGTCAGACAACAATAGTTTTGTTATGAAAACACTTTGGTACTTTATTGGGTTAATTGGTAAGAAAACTACAATAATGGAGGCGCTTCCATTGTGAAATAGAATCCGTGGTGAACGCAAGCGCATGTCTTCTGTCTTGATCATATAATTGGCGCAGACTGATTGGTCCTCTCTGATAACCCAACAGCCTATCATGCAATACTATTAACCCGCCAAACGACCTGACAGTCCAATGTCCAGTCCCCTCTAAAACAACACGTGTTGCGTCTCAAAGCAAACCACATACTTTTACACTTGGACTTGGGTACTTTCTATTAAGTGGTTACGAACCCGGATTCAACCTTGATGATACAATCCAAACATTCACTCTTGAGCCAGGTGCAGATCGATCAGATGAGTTTTTGGTTTTCCCAGACGGAATAAATGTGGTGTTTCTGCTGTCCTGATGTCAGTGAGGGAGCTCTGTCCATCATGATCCCTGCTGAGCTGCAAGGACGCAGTTCACCTTATTTCCAGCAGGCGTCGCAAACGTACAGCTTAAATACGACTAATAAGGAAATCAATAGCAGACTAAAATAGTACTAATTTGAAGCAATTGCACTTGGACCAAGATAATACATATTAATATGAAGTATTTTTTTTTTTATAGAATATTTTAATTGAGATAATACTTCTCGTGATGTACATTAACCTCACGGCCTCCCCATAACAACCCTTTTCCATACTGTCCCAGATCACTTTCTCCTTGCTCACCTACTGTCACTGCGCGGTGGTGGACCCCTTTGTCAGGGGCCGGTCGGGGCACTAGGGGGCTGGGGGCCGCCTCCGCTACAGACACCAGAACCTCCAGTCACTCCAAAGCGTCACAGAGGATCTTCTGCTGAGGGCTCTCCGATGCCAGGTAGGGACTGAGGCTTCTCTTCGTTGCGTCTCTTTCTTTCTTTACTGTGATTCCTTTCGTCGTTCGTTCTGTCTTTCTTTCCTACTTTGTTTCTTTCTTTCTTTCTTTCTTTCTCTCTCTTTCTGTCTTTCTTTCCTTCTCTTTTTTCTCCATCTTGTACCTCTTTCTTACATTCTTTATGCTTGCTATTTTCTAACAGTTTGTGTTCGTTTCTTAACCTCTGTAAACCCCCCCCCCCCCCCCCCCGCCGTCCTCCCCCAGCACCCCCCACCATGAGGCTGAGCTGCCGGCTCCCCCTCCTCCGCGCCGACCCCTGTGTGGACGTGTCCGGGGTCACCGTGGCCCTGTGCGCCCTCGCCCTCATCCTGGTGGTCCTGGTGGTCCTCGGGGGCCGGAGGGGGGCTGCTGCTGCTGCTGCTCCTCCTCGCCACCGGCGGCGGCGGGCCCCCCGGGCCCCTCCGCCTCCGGGGCCCACGCCCTGGCCCCTGGTGGGCAACCTGCTGCAGATGGGGAGCCAGACCCACCTGTCCCTCACGCGGCTCCGGCTGCAGTACGGAGACGTGTTCCAGGTGAGCCTCGTGGCTCCGTGGGGGGTAGATCCAGACCGGGCTCCCCCAGAGCACGGGAACCAAACGCCTCTCAGGCCGGGGGGGCCCTTTGGCTGACGGCGACACGGCGGAGAATGCTGTTGGCGCTCATCCCATAAGATGGTGTTGCTTAATAAACCGGGCCAATGACAATGTGTAGTGCCATGTTTAAAAGTGTCAAGATTAGGCTTAGCATTGTTTACGTCATTATAAAGTGCATCATTACACAAAGAAAAGTTTGGGATCAGATCGTTTCAGAGGACAGTGACTCTGCGGACCCCCGTAGGGGTCGCGCCCCCCCCCCCCCCCCCGGCTGCAGACCCGGTGTTAACGCTCCCTGGTCTCCTGCTGCAGGTGCGTCTGGGCGCCCTGACGGTGGTGGTGCTCAGCGGCCACGCCACCATCCGCCAGGCCCTGGTGCGGCAGGGCCGGGCCTTCGCCGGCCGGCCCGACCTCTTCACCTTCTCGGCGGTGGCCGACGGGACCAGCATGACCTTCAGCGAGGCGTACGGCCCCGCCTGGACGCTGCACAAGAAGCTCTGCAAGCACGCCCTGCGGACGCTGTCCCGCGCCGCGCCCCGGGGGCCCGACGCCTCCTGCCTCCTGGAGGAGCACGTGTGCGCCGAGGCGGGCGGCCTGGTGGACGCCATGCGGGAGCGGGCCGCCGCCGCCGCCGCCGCCGCCGGCGCGTCGGGCCCCGGGGGCCCCCCGGCCCTGGACCCGGCGCGGCCCCTGGTCACCTCCGTGGCCAACGTGGTGTGCGCGCTGTGCTTCGGGAAGCGCTACGACCACGAGGACGAGGAGTTCCTCAGCGTGGTGGCCATCAACAACGAGGTGCTGCGCATCTTCGCCGCCGGGAACCTGGCGGACTTCTTCCCGGTGCTGCGGTACTTCCCGAGCCCGGCGCTGCGGAGGATGGTGCAGCACATCCGCAGGATGAACGGCTTCATGGAGAAGAACATCCAGGAGCACATGGCCACCTTCGATAAGGTACGAGGAGGGGATGGAGACCCTTACACTGGACCCACAGTGTACCAGCAGACTTCAAACTAGAATAGACGTAATAATGATGCAAATACAAATAGTATAAGTAACTGTGAAGGACGTGTATCCTTCACAGTGAATATGTATTGATATGGAACAATTCGTTTTGTTGAAGTGATCTCTATTTATAAAAAAAAGACGCTACTTTCTTCTAATGCCCACTCATTTGCTGACAACTTTTAATTAATCAGTGTCCAAACATGCATTTTTTGCTGTGTGGTCAAAGCCAAAGAAGGACCTTTGTTCCCGCGCGGAGAGGCTCAAATGTTTGCACGCACGCTAATTTGAAATTAGCAGTCAAGTGGAAGACACGCGTAACTTAGCGGGCATTGCTGCTGCTTGCAGGAGACTGGACTAAACTGTAGAATTAAACAATAGTCAGTACCTTTTTTTTTGTTCAGTGGAAAGCACCTGAGTTTGGACTTTTGTGACGATAAGCTCCAATATTAGTATCACCCATTGCACTGTACGTACAAAAGTACGAAGAGGTACAAAAGAAGTAACAAAAACTATGTTTAAAATAAAATGTGTAAACAGCACTTCTGTTTGAGGGCATGTGTTGACCTGTGTTGACCTGTGTTGACCTGTGTTGACCTGTGTTGACCTGTGTTGACCTGTCTGTGCGCTCATGATTTCTGCCTGTGATTCCAGAACTCGATCCGCGACATCACCGACGCGCTGATCGCCCAGTGTGAGGAGCGGGGAGAGGAACAGGCTGGCTCCATGCTCTCCGACTCCCAGATCATCCACACCGTCATAGACATCTTCGGAGCAGGTCCGTGACCTCGGCGATGCTCAAGGAGAGTTGTGTGAATGTGGATGATCATTGCTCTCATCTATCTCTGTATTGTTCTTTTCTTTGTAAGGATTTGACACCATCATAGCTGGTCTACAGTGGAGTCTCCTGTACCTCATCAAGTTTCCAGACACCCAGGCCCGTATACACCAGGAGATAGGTTATACACCTTGACTCTACAGTGACACAAATCTTTGCTTCTTTTACACGCCGCCTAATGAATAATGCATCATTTATGGTTGTCATAGGTAATACTGAACATTAAGAGTGCAATAGTTTCTGGTCAGGATGTTTAACAAGAAAAAGATCTGGAGAATTGGAAACACCATATATGTACTCTTTGACACACAGACGCGCATGCAAACTCACACACACACACACACACACACACACACACACACACACACACACACACACACACACACACACACACACACACACACACACACACATCTTTTTGTAAACAGCAATAACACATTTCACCTTTTTCAGTGCACACACTGTGCTTGCATAGATGCACACCTAGGATGCCGTCTGTGGCTGGCACGACTTCTTCTGGAACGTTCTTCTGCACCGGGGGGGCTCTTTGTTATCAAGCACATTTCACACAGAGCGGGCGAGAGAGAGAGCAAGGAAGAGAGCGGCGGTACGAGGAGGCAGGATGAGGCAGAATGAGAGCGGAGTGTGAAAGAGGTGAAGAAAGAGAGAGCTGTTCTGGGCCCACACAAAGGCGGTGACACGCAATCCCCGATACACACACACATGGTTTAACATCCTCCAATCACGTGGCCAGCGCTCTCAGAAGTGTGCATCAGGAGTGGCGTCACATCAATGCATCCCTGAATGGTGATTTGGTTTGCTGAAAAATCACTTTGTGCTAAAAAAAAAAAGAAGGCATTGTGAACCTTGGTGAGCTCACAGTCACAGGGCTCTGGGTTCATGAGGGTTCACAATGCCTCTCCTCTCTCTCTGTCACGGTCGCTGTTTCACAGACAAGAGCCCAAATCAAAGCTGTAGGCATGAGGAATAATTATTCCTGAAATGTAATAAAGCAAATGAACTAACTCAGTGATTACTTATAGAATTTGATTAAAAAGTCTTCTTGGTGGTACAACGACAGAGTCTTCCGAAAATCGATCATTATGGGGTTACGGTGTTTGAGATGTTGAGGCTGATTTTAGAAAAGTGTGACGAGACTGAGATGGCTGTAGCGAGACTCTCTGACGACCCCGCGTGGCCCTCCGTGTCTCTCTCAGATGAACACATCGGTTCTGCCAGAGCTCCCAGGTTTGCAGACAAGCCTCAGATGCCCTTCACCGAAGCCTTCCTGTACGAAGTGTTCCGTCACGCCTCTTACGTGCCCCTCACCATCCCTCACTGGTGAGCCCCCCCCCCCCGGCGTCACACATCTGACCGCATGGAGGTCCGTCCATAAGGCGGGGCTGCTAATGGAAATGGGATTCAAACGGATTCATTCTGTCTTGTACTGTATGTTGTTTTGCAGCACGACAACAAACATCACTCTGAACGGATACTTCATCCCCAAAGACACGTGTGTCTTCATCAACCAGCACCAGGTCAACCACGATAAGTACGTAACGGCGTATCGTTCAGTACGTAACGGAGTATCGTTCAGTACGTAACGGAGTATCGTTCAACCCCCTCGTTTTGACGGAGCGTTCCATCGCTCCAACGCTCTCCACACGTCCTTTCTGTCCCGCTCTCTCCAGAGATCTCTGGGGCGACCCAGACCTGTTTCGGCCCGACCGTTTTCTGGACCAATCGGGACGCCTGGACAAGGCGCTGACGGAGAAGGTCCTCATCTTCGGCATGGGGAAGAGGCGTTGCCTTGGAGACGGGTTCGCCCGGCTGGAGATGTTCGTGTTCCTCACCACGCTTCTCAGCGCCCTGCGGCTCCAGAAGGTGCCGGGCCAGGACCTGGACCTCACCGCCGAGTTCGGTCTGACCATGAAGCCGCGCCCATACCTCATCAGCATCTCCTCAAGGTTCTAGAGCTCTAGGAAGACCAGTCAGGTTGCGTGTCTTTTAGGACGGCCCCCCCTGCGGCTACAGTACGTCACAGCTCCTGGCCTTGCTTAGACGTTAGCCGTAAGTATGATAGTATAGATATATATATAGATATAGATATATATAGATATACAACAGTGATACCTCTCCACGAGATATACGGCGGCTGACAGAATCAGGGACATTTAACCTGTGCTAAAACAGATGCTAAATATAATTTGCAATATATTTATATTTTCACATTTTTTGTCAAACACTTGTGTGGTGTACAGTAGCCTGTCATTGCCGTTCAGAATAAAGGAGGTTTTATTTGCTTGTTTGTATGTGGTCATTTCATATTTATATATTTATTTTTTGTTTATTTATATATAAAAGCACTAGCATAGTTCACTGAAGCCTAAAAATATGTTGATATTTTTAGGCTTTATATATTTATATATATATATATATATATGTGTGTGTGTGTGTGTGTGATAATATATGTATAATCGGAGGATCACCGTACAGGTACGTGGTTTGTGTGTGACTGCGATTATGAGCGTTTGTGTGTGTGTGTGTGTGTGTGTGTGCGTGCGTGTGTGCGTGTGTGTGTGTGGTCTTACCCAAGCCGCGGAGGACACCCACCACCACCGCCCCTAACCGGCCCCTCGGCCGTGAGGGGCCGGCCGGGCTGCGCGGACGCTTTGTCCCGCGGTTAGCGCTGCTCCATGAAGCTCATAGTACGGTTTAAACCACGGGGGTTATTAAAGAATAACAAATCACCGGGGCCGTGCGCTGGGTCGCCTGTGATGTGGGCCAGCCAATGAAACGCTGCACGCAAAGCTAGGAGTCACCGCGCTAATTTGGCTTAATGAGCGCGGCGGTATAGTGCGGTATAATATCAGCCAGGTCCGCAGGAAGCAGAGAGGAGGACCGGTCACCGACCAACGCAAACGGGGCGCTGCCGTCAACAGTTGGCGTGTGGAATACGGTGAAGGATGAAGAAGACCCGGGGGGATAGGATTGAACCAACTACCCTTTTTGTTAAATGGATTTGGTTTTGAATGACACACAATTTGAGTGTACAGCAGCTTATAATGCCATGACCATAGCAATCAGACCTGGCCCCACACACACTCACTCACACACACACACACACACACACACACACACACACACACACACACACACACACACACACACACACACACACACACACACACACACACACATACACACACACACACACACACACACACACGTCCCCATGCCAGCCATTGTCCAGCTCCAGCACCCACCAGCAGGCCGGTGGTTGCGTGTTTGACAGTGAGTGTACAAGATGTACAGAGCTGTTTCCATCCCACACACCATTGTGCTCCCAAAGAGACTTCGTCTAATTCAACGGGCGCCAATAGAAGTATCATCCACCAGACCGACTGACCTTGTAATCACTCAGCCTGGCCTACAGGGGGCCCCACGTCGAGGGGGGATTCCAGGACTCGGACCGAGAGGCCTCCATTGACGTTCAACACGCGATGCCCTTAATTGCCCGCTCTCGGTTCCTCCCGGTGGGTGACCCAAAACGACCCTCTAACAAACACTTGTGTACGGTCTGTTCTGTTCCGGGGTGACCTCCCCAAGCAGCCAGCCGTCAGGTTAACATTAGCAGAGTTAACACAGCACTAGGTGCGGTTATTTCAGAGATAGACAAAATAACAACCATTATTACACGGCTCTTCTCAGTGCTGTGGAACGCTCCGCTCACTTGCATGGGCCTTCCCGACTTCCGGTGGTGAATTATTTTTCGATAATTGACCGTTGCTAAGCGTATAACGACCGCTGTCAAGGAAAGTGGATTTTTTCCACGTCTTTCGTATCCCTCCGCAAGTAGTCCGGTAACTCATCAACCACAGCGGATTCGGTTGCTAAGCGACGTCGACGTCTTTGGCGGACTGTTTCTCTGCTGATCAACACTACGGATGCTGGTAACAAATAAATGAAAAATGAATTAATGAACTGTAAAAAGACACACCGTGTGAAGTTATTTTTTCGTTTTGGCAAGTAGCCGTGTAATAAGCGGGATAATGTATAGAACGTCGCCGGTCATTATCTAAAATAAGCCCCTTCAGGGGGCTTGTTTTCCGATAATGACCGGCGTTCTATACATCATCCCTTACTCAAACGAGAAGAAGAATATGCGTTTTCTCGCCACAGACTCTTCCGACTGGATTGTGACGCTGATTGGCTGAAGGAGGGTGTCTGTCAAGGTGAGTTCTCCCGCCCCCTTGTGTCTACGTGGGCGGCTGAAGCTCCAGACTGACTCACGAGGCGAAACAGAGTGTGTGGTCAGGGGCTCAGGGTGGTGTCCGGGCTAGAGAGACCAAGCACCAAGCTAAAACTTTATTAACAGTGTAGTGTATACCGTTTGTGTAGTTGAAGTACTATGATGAAGTGTTCATATGGGCTAAGAAGTCCATTATGGAGCATTCATAGGTATGGTTACAGTCAGTAGTACAGTACAGTCAGATCAACTTCCATGAATAAATAATGAAAATACAAATAAACACATTCAGAATCAAAGGTTAAACCCAATTATATAGACGAACGGTCGCAGAACAACAGAATGTAAATTGCTTTGGAAGAGTTCAGACTTCCTCCTCCTCCACCGTCTGTCCTGATTTCAGCTTCAAGATCACCTGGAAGAAGACGAGGGACAGCCTTTCACACTGTGACCCCCTGCTGTGACCCCCTGCTGTGACCTCCTGCTGTGACCGCCTGCTGTGACCTCCTGCTGTGACCCCCCGCTGTGACCCCCTGCTGTGACCCCCTGCTGTGACCCCCTGCTGTGACCCCCTGCTGTGACCTCCTGCTGTGACCCCCCGCTGTGACCCCCTGCTGTGACCCCCTGCTGTGACCCCCTGCTGTGACCCCCCGCTGTGACCCCCTGCTGTGACCCCCTGCTGTGACCTCCTGCTGTGACCCCCTGCTGTGACCCCCTGCTGTGACCTCCTGCTGTGACCCCCTGCTGTGACCCCCTGCTGTCTGTTTAGTTCATGTTTCGTGGGTTTTGTGACGTAATGCAATGTGGTAAAGATGGGTTCTGTGGTCTAAAGGTTGTGTCAGTGATGTTGTGCGACGTCTCTTCTGTTGGTATTTGAAGCGAGACCCAAAACAAACAGAGCCAGCTCGCCCCTCCCTTCTGTGTTTCGTGCGTCCAGTAAAAACGATCCTGAACCCAGCACAGAACCCCACAACACCCACCCCTTGTCGCTGATTGGTTGGAATACTAGAGAGATCTCCTTCGCCCCGCAGGTTCGACCGCTCGCGGGTCTCGAACCTGCCACCTCTCGAACTACGACGACACTACCGGCATGGGGTGTGGAACGCTCTGACCACTGCGCTAACAGCCCAGGCTGTTAACTCAGCGGCTAGGAGCGTTCTTAAGGCTAGGGGGGGGTGTGAGGATTCACAACGTACTACCGCCAGCTAGCCCAGGCTGGTTGGCGTCCGTTACACCTCCAGCCGTGTGTTACTGAACCTCACCTCTTTCAGAGCTGCGATTTCCTTGCTTTCCAGGTTCCTCTGGGCGTGGTTGGTGATCGCCTTGACTCGCGTGGCATAGCTGTGGGCAGTTGGACGTCTTGAGGAGGGTCCACGTTCACGAGTGTTTGCAGAAAACATTCGTGAAAATGACCCCTTCTCTCGCTCTCTCTCTCTCTCACACTCTACCACCTCTCTCTCTCTCTCTCTTTATCTCCCTCTCTCTCTCTCTCTTTCTTTATCTCTCGCTCTCTCATTATCTCTCTCTCGCTCACACTCCATGCCATGTTTGTCTCTCTCTCTCTCTCTCTCTCTCTCTCTCTCTCTCTCTCTCTCTCTCATTGAGTGTCCCTCATCATTCTCTCCATGGCCTCACATGAGGGAGGTGAGGGTCTCGTCCATGTTGTACTGCGAGGGCGAGATGTTGACGATCATCAGGGTCTTGGCGTTGCCCCCCAAGGAATCCTGCATCACCTAGGAGACAGAACCGCCCACAACAACCAGCAGTGACCACGGCCGTACGTACACAGGCGCAGGCCTTGTGCCATGGCTCCATACTACGTGTGCTATGCCTTAGTCGGGCTACACAAGCTGTTAGCTGTGGTGTACTGATGGTGTGGTTGTTGTTGTAGATATTCCCAGAACTGCCGCTAAGCTTTTGGGGGCCCTACGCACTGGTTGTTGGCGGGGACTACGCTGATAAAGGATGCTCCGCCTCCGATGCGAAAATCTGAGTGCAATTCGCAATTGAGAAATAACAACGGTGGACCTGTTCGTAATTCATTTATATATTTTGAAAATTGTAATGTAATAATTATCAACCTTAATTTTGGGCCCCCCCCCAGGTACTTGGGGCCCTACGTGCTCTGCGTGCTCTGCGTATGGGGAGCGGTGGCACTGGATGTTCCGATACCATTTTTTCCTTCCCGAGACCGATTTAGATTCCTAAACTTGAGCATAGACCGATACCGAGTATATACCGATACAGCATCCAGCATTGTAACCACCAGCAGCACTTGTTCTTGTTGAAGGGTTCTCTTACAATGTTTTTCCGACTTAGCTCGAACGCGCGTAGGTCAGAGACGACACATTTCACCTCCGACCGTTAACGAACGCAGCGTAACACCGTAGTGTTTGTGATGCTCTCTGCCTGTGTAGTAAATGAGCCAATACCTGATTCTGCATTTTTTGGCAGTATCTGAGGAATATCCGCTACTGGTATCGGAATCGGAACAACTCTAGTTGATGTGTGGACAGAGGGGCACCTGAGTGAGTTTGCTGTTCCTGTAGGGAACATGAGGCAGTTCAGAGGACAGGGCTGATATCACGTCACCCAGGGCACTCAGAGACTTGTTGATGGAGTTAGCTTCCTGTAGGAGAGGAGAGGAGGAGAGGAGAGGAGAAGAGGAGGAGAGGTGATGAGGGGACAGGAGAGGAGGATGAAGGAGGAGAAGAGAGAAGAGGAGAGGAGAGGAGAGGATGAGGAGGGAGGAAAAGAGAGGAGGAGAGGAGAGGAGAAGAGGAGGAGGAGGGAGAAGAGGAGAGGAAAGGAAAGGAGAGGAGAGAGAGGGAGGAGATGAGAGGAGGTGATGAGAGGAGAAAAGAGGAGAGGAGAGAAGGGAGCAGAGGAGAGGAGGAGGAGATAAGAGGAGGAGGAGGGAGGGGAGGAGGAGAGGATAGGAGAATAGAGGAGATGAAGAGAAGAGAGGAGAGGGGAGGAATGGAGAGAAGAGGAGGAGGAGGAGGGAGGAGTGAGTGAGTGAGAAAAGGAGAGGGAAGAATAGACGACACACAACAGACAAATGAAGAAATCAAAGAGTAAAACATTTCCATGGACGACTTAGACAAGAGAAACCCAAACGTTCTCCAGGCTCACCCACCTTCAGCTGGTGGTCTTTGGCGCCGGTCTTGGCCGCTCTCTCACTGCCTGCCAAGTCCACCAGACTCAGCTTGCCACAGCTCACGCTGCCATTGGTCAGGTTCCGGCTCTCCACCATGATGCCCATAATGAGGTGGGAGCGGGAGCTCTCTGAGTTCATCTCTACGGGAACGGCAGAGGGACAAACAGCGCCGCTCTGACCTCTGTGTTCACAGCCAGACACTGTCAGAGACAGACTCCTGCGGCAGACGACATACCTGTGCCTTGACAGAGCGTGGGGTTGATATCTAATGGAGACATTTTGACAGACATATTGACTAGCCGTCTTCGTGTTTTTAATCGACGACATATCGATGTCAATAATGTAAATAAGGGGAAATGTCCGTCTGCTTTTCACGAGTCAGACGACTGGCCTGCTTACATGGGAGACGCCTGCTATAGACAACCGGGCAGTGACCCCGTGCTAGAAGCTTAGTACCACACCATCGGTGTGGTGCTGTACAATCTCCCAAGCCCAGTGGCAGCGTGTGCTGACCATGGCCCCATCGTCACAGTGACTGAGAAACTCCCTATTAACACAACCCATCACAAAGACTCCATGACTCCAGACCACAGAAACAATAGATTGTTTCTAGGGCTGTGTTCATTTTGATTAATAAAATAAAATCACAGAAAAAATAAAGTGTTAAAAAAGTTTACTCAGATTAATTATTATTATTAAAAAAAAATTCAGATTGAGTTTTTTTTGCCACATACAGTAGTCAAGAAAAAGCGTTCAAGTCAAAACAAAGTATTGAATATTTTTTTGCCTGAAATGCATTGCATCTTGAGTGAGATGGAAATTAAATGTTATTAATTTGATCTTAAAATGCACCTTATGTTAATGAAAGACATTTACATTTTTTTTTAAATAAAAGAGACATTGAACTTTATCTATTATGTCTATTATTCATTCAATCACTCTTCTGCCATAATTTATTTGAATAAAATTATTTTGAAATACTTTCTCGGAAAAATGTAAGTATGCGATTAATTTAGATGAATTAATCACAGAGCCTGTCATTAATTACATAATTTTTTTTAATCACTTGACAGCCCTAATTGGTTCTCTTTCTTCTGACAAATGTACTTATTGTAAAGTTGCTTTGGATAAAAGTGTCTGCTAAACTCCCTGAATGTAAATGTAAACCAGTGACCAGTGACCAGTGGCCAGTGACCAGTGACCAGTGACCAGTGACCAGTGACCAGTGGCCAGTGACCAGTGACCAGTGACCAGTGACCAGTGGCCAGTGACCAGTGGCCAGTGACCAGTGACCAGTGGCCAGTGACCAGTGGCCAGTGACCAGTGGCCAGTGACCAGTGACCAGTGACCAGTGGCTAGTGACCAGTGACCAGTGGCCAGTGACCAGTGACCAGTGACCAGTGACCAGTGACCTCCGGCCGCCCCGGACTCACTGGTGGAGGAGATGTGGCGGTTGGCGCAGGCCTGCTGGAACAGAGCGAGGAGCTCCGGGGCGCTGGCGGCCTGCTTGGTCGCCGCGCCCTGGGCGAACACCACGCCCTTCCGGTTCCTCTTGATCTCCACCCGACGGGGCGGGGCGTGGCCGGCGGCCTGGGGGGCGGGGCCGTCCCCCACGCCGCCGCCCACCAGCAGGTCCTGCAGCTGGTCGTTGTACAGCTCCAGCATGTAGGCTGAGACCTGGACGAGGAGGAAGACAACGGGGCAGAGGCAGAGCGGTGGGGGAAGAGGAGAGAGACAGGAGAGAGAGAGGGGAGAGCGAGAGAGAGAGAGAGACAGGAGAGAGAGAAGGGAGAGCAAGAGAGAGAGAGAGACAGGAGAGAGAGAAGGGAGAGCAAGAGAGAGAGAGAGACAGGAGAGAGAGAAGGGAGAGCAAGAGAGAGAGAGAGACAGGAGAGAGAGAAGGGAGAGCAAGAGAGAGAGAGACAGGAGAGAGAGAAGGGAGAGCAAGAGAGAGAGAGAGCGGAGAGAGAGAGGGGAGAGCGAGAGAGAGAGAGAGACAGGAGAGAGAGAGGGGAGCGTGAGAGAGAGAGACACGGTAGAGAGAGTGGAGAGCGAGAGAGAGAGACATGGTAGAGAGAGGGGAGTAAGAGAGACACAGGAGAGATTAGAGGACAGGAGAGAGACAGTAGAGATACGATGAGCTGACATGAATGAAAAATGATAAAGACAGACGTGGATCTATCTACAGACATCTTTTATGTTTAGTTGAATGAGTGGTTTCCACCCTTTGGAGAATATTGGTGGCGTAGACGAGAGAAGGCATGACTCAACCGGAGCAATAAGAGAAGTTATGAAGTTATGAAGGGATGCCAAAGAAGAACACAGACAGATATCTCTAACTCTTTCATGTTTTTGATTCTGCGCTTTGGAGTACATCAGTGCAGAAGAAAGAAGCAGTGATAAATCAACAGTTAAGACAGACATCTTGTATTGTCTGCCTTTGCGATTTCCATGGTCAACAAACCAAGGAAAGCTAGATGAAAGGGAGGTGTAGACTAGAATGCCTTGAAGGGGCTGGAACTGTTGCTGGTTGCCTTATACCTGATGTGTATACGTGTGTGTGTGTGTGTGTGTGTGTGTGTGTGTGTGTGTGTGTGTGTGTGTGTGTGTGTGTGTGTGTGTGTGTGTGTGTGTGTGTGTGTGTGTGTGTGTGTGTGTGTGTGTGTGTGTGTGTGGGCTAGAGGAGGGGGTATACTGCATGTGATGTGTCAATCTGGTGGACATGCCTACTCAATGGAGTGAATGTGCTTGTTATGTATCCTATGTGTTTTTATTCAGTGAGACCAAAGACAATTTTCATGGTGACATGACAAATAAAATCTATTCTATTCTATTCTTTGTGTTTGTCTCTACAGGTTTCAGCCCAAGCTGCCATTCCCTGTAGATATCCTCCCGTCCAGCCAGGCTCTGCGTGGGCCCGGGTGTCACCTTGCAGTCGAAGCGGGTGCTGTTGTCCTTGATGATGTCAAACATGGCGGTGAAGGCGCGGGGCATGATGCCCGGGCTCCGGTGCTCCTTGTCCCCCACCATGGTGAAGGTCTTGCCGGAGCCCGTCTGGCCGTACGCAAAGATGCACACGTTGAAGCCGTCGATGGCCGACTGGATCATTCTGCAGGAGAGAGAGAGAGAGAGAGAGGGGGAGAGAGAGAGAGAGAGAGAGAGAGAGAGAGAGAGAGAGAGAGAGAGAGAGAGAGAGAGAGAGAGAGAGAGAGAGAGAGATAGATAGATAGATAGATAGATAGATAGATAGATAGATAGATAGATAGATAGATAGATAGATAGATAGATAGATAGATAGATAGATAGATAGATAGATAGACAGACAGACAGACAGACAGACAGACAGACAGACAGATAGACACAGAGTCCATTCACTATAGGGACGTATCAATCACACACTATACCGCTGAGGGACTGCACACGGGAGATAGGAAGGAAAAATAAAGGATAAAGGCAAGGATTGATAATGAAGATACTCCATCAGCTGTGCTGGGTTGATGGATTGGGAAGAACACAATAAACAAACAATAAACAACAACAACACAACTCCCAGAAACTGCTTTCATTAAAAACGATGGCGCCTTCTTTGGCACATGAACCATTACAGTCAGCTGTTACCCTGGCTCCGCCCCCCCCCCCTCGCCCCCCCCCCCCTCGCCCCCCCACCTGTGGGTGTCCTGGAACAGCTCCTCCTGGGAGCTCTCGGCGCTGAACACCCGGTCGAACTGGAACTCCCTCAGTCCGCGGGGCGTCTCCACGGCGACCGTGTAGTCGTCCAGCCGCTCCACCACCACGCCGCCGCCGCCCCCCTGGGCCGCCTCGGAGCGGTTCACCGGCCGCACCCGACAGAACACGCGGATCTTACCTGTCGGGGGGGGGGCGGGCGTGGTTTACAGAGAGGGGGAGGGGACAGGTCAGGCTGAGAGTGACGCCAGGGCAGCCAGGGGTCATAGACACTCTGAAGGATAAGTCCCGCCTCCGAGGCTCCGGTTCCCTCGGTCAAACGTCTACGGGGAATAACACGGGGTTTATGAATGATCGTACATAACAAACTCTGTAGGTGGCGGAGAAGTAAAAGCTGTGTCACGTTTTCAACTACAACCGTTTTCATCTGGTTTCGACTTGGTTTTTGGATTTTTGGTGCCGTTAAAGTAGCATTAATAATCGTTTACTTCTTTAACCGCACCGGTAATCCAAAAAGCCAGTAGAAACTAGATGGAAAAAGTGCGTAGTTCAAAACGTGATGCAGCTTTTACTTCTCCGCCACCTACAGAGTTTGTTATGTACGATCATTCATTAACCCTGTGTTATTCCCCGTAGACGTTTGACCGAGGGAACCGGGGCCTCGGAGGCGGGACTTATCCTTCAGAGGTCTATTGACCAGGATGGGTGTCTCTCTCTCTCTGTCTCTCTCTCTCTCTGTCTCTCTCTCTCTCTCTCTCTCTCTGTCTCTCTCTCTCTCTGTCGACCTTTCATGTCCTCCACCATGTTGTAGAACTTCTTCCGGAGGGTTCTCTCGGTCGTGTAGTTCTCGATCACCTTCTTGTTCTCCTCTCTCACCTGCTTCAACTAAAGACACCAGAGGGACATAGCAATCAGCACAGAGTCATTAGAGAGTGTGTGTGCGCGCGTGCGTGTGTGTGTGTGTGTGTGTGTGTGTGTGTGTGTGTGTGTGTGTGTGTGTGTGTGTGTGTGTGTGTGTGTGTGTGTGTGTGTGTGTGTGTGTGTGTGTGTGTGTGTGTGTGTGTGTGTGCTACCTACCAACCATTCAATATTTTCCTGTCATACTCATTATCTATAAAATACTTTGAGACTACTTTGAATTCAGACCCGACGTGCGTCCGTCTGGTTATTGGCCGGTGGGAGGTGACGGCCTCACCTGGTCCTTCAGACCCAGGAGCTCCTGGCCAACAGTCTTCACTTCCTCCGCCTCCGCCGCGTCACCATCTAGGAACAAGGGAGGGGCCGGGTCCACCTCGCTCAGAGCAACCAGTGACACATGGGGTCACATGGGGCCACATTAGAGTCATGTGACACTGGTTGATCCTACGTATTTTGGAACGTAAGACAGACGGCGTCATTAGCGTCGCTAGAGACGCTGTCTGTCTTACATTCCAAAATACATTCGAAAGTAGTATCTGTCTCTCTCTCTCTCTCACGTTGATCTCTGTCTCACATTTCGAAATCCATGATCCGAGTGACACATTTTGTCGAGCCGAAACAACGTGTTGTGTTCCCTTACCCCGCTGCACGGGGACGCCTCCGGTCCTGATGTAGCTGAGCGCCATCTGAACCACCTCGCCCTCGGCCACCGCCGCCTCCAGCACACGCAGCCTGGCAGGGAGGGGGGAAACCACAACGCGCTGTAGTAGCATCCTCCTCTCTGTGTCCAGGTGACACATATGGAAGAAAATTTACCTTACATTATTATGCTAACATATACTTTTCATCTGGCCTATATGCTATATAAAATAATAATGGTGAAGAAAAGCTTAAGAAGACGAAGAAGACTTCACCTTCAAGAAGTCACCACTCCTCTCTAACAGGGGCCTGGAGGGGTGCCATAAGGTCTGTTGATTAACTTATCTGTGTTTACCCACTAACGTAGAGGTCAAGGATCAGGGTGACCTGAGGCTAGTCTAGGGGCAAGGACAAGCCGGACACCCCGTTCTAGTGTCGTACCTGTAAACATGGTGTGTGCAGGAGATATTGTAAATAACAACATCCTCGATGGACAGAAAGGGAGATATAAGGAGGGGCCCGTGACCAGCTCTCCAGTTCTTTGTCAAACCAACTCGGCTTTGCTCTTACTTGTTCGCGAGTAAAAATAAAGTCTTTTGTCATTCTTGCTCCGGTCTCCTCGAACTCTCTTATTTAAGTTATAGTGTTAAATGCGGTTTATCTACCACACACACAGCACAGTTTAAACCTGACTTTAAACGGTTAAATCCCTTTGGGTTTTCATTCAATCGTTCCACACAATCCTCGCCATGACTCTTGTTGGATTGTTCTCTAATTACAGGTTTCTGCGGGTGAAGTCAAATACAAAACAAATAAAGACGACGACGTTGGGCTCTGACTCAGTCTGGTCGGCGGCCTCGTCTTCGCTGGGTCTTTGTTCCTCTCTGGTCTGCTTCAGACGCTCCAGTTTGTCTCTGGCTTGGAGCAAAGAGGCGTGATTCTCCTCAATCATCTGCTGGAGCTGAGTTCTGGCCTCTGGGACGGTGACACAGATCGCGTGGGCCTGGGAAACACGTTATGGGCACAAGTCACCTTTCTGTAGGTGTGTCAGTGTGTGAGTATGTCTGAATGCCGGAAGAATTCCGATTTCTGCCATGGGTCAATCTTTTTTTTTTCTTCGGAAAATATATGAATGTGTGAGGATTTGGGTTTAGAATACGTGAAGAGTTGTATTATATCGGAGCTGCTGGACGGAACCTTCTGGATGAGAACGGGGAGCAGAGTGGCGCAGGGTGGCGGAGGGATGGGGCTCCCCTCGGCCCCCAGGAGCTCCGTGATTTCACGCTCCCTCTGGTACAGGCTCTCCTTCAGCTCTTCCAGGCGCGCGTTGGCCCCCTCTAGTGGCAGCTCTTGCTCACTGCAGGCCTGCCGATTGTCAAAAGTTGTCGATTATTTTACTTTGAGAATACAAGATCTATCCTTTTTTTGTTCGAATAGCACGATGATATATAATTTGTGATTTTCAATGGAAACATTGTGAAATACGGAGTTATATATTAATATATTCAGACAAGTAACGGAGGCCTTACCTACCGCCGGGGTTTCTTCATTGTTCTCGGGGGAGTCACCTTCCTTGGTCGCTTCCCGTCTTTCCTCCTGTGCGGCGATCAACATCTCCTGGACCTTCCCGACCTCCTGTCTGGCCATCTGCAGCTCCTGGAGGGCTGGGGGTCAGCAGCATCGGTACAGGTTTCAGACGCAGCCTACATATAAAGTTAACACAACGCGAAGACACACTGTGTACTGTGCGAGGCTCACTGGAGGCCTGGTGGCTGTGGAGGAGGTCCAGGCGGCTGGAGAAGACCTCAAGCATTTTGCTCTGGAAAAAAGAGAATCAGAGAATATTTGGTGATGATGAAGATCTTGACGATGATGACGATGATGATGATGATATGATGATATGATGAAGGTGATAAGGATCAGAGCGTAGACAAGCAGAGCCTCGGAGGAGCTGTGTGTATGATTATTCTGTAATGAGGCCACAAGGGGGTGACAGCGTCTAGGGAACAGGGAAGTCGTGTGTGTGTGTGTGTGTGTGTGTGTGTGTGTGTGTGTGTGTGTGTGTGTGTGTGTGTGTGTGTGTGTGTGTGTGTGTGTGTGTGTGTGTGTGTGTGTGTGTGTGTGTGTGTGTGTGTGTGTGTGTGTGTGTGTGTGTGTGTGTGTGTGTGTGTGTGTGTGTGTGTGTGTGTGTGTTTCTCCACACATTTAGCTCCTCCAACCTTCTCCCTGTGCCATTGCTGCACCTCCTCCTTGCACCTCCTCCTCTCTACTCCCTGCTCCTCCAGCAGCTGCTCCCTCTGGGCGGTCAAGGCCTGAAGAGAGAGAGAGTGATCTGGTTCTTAAAGGTGACACATCACACCACCAGGTGTGAGTGTGATTAGCCGTGTTACAAGCCGTTTTGAAAATCCGCCTCTTCTGACATCACAGGTGGGCGTGTCCACCTAGATGTGTGCTGGATAGATCAGTCCACCAGCCTACCCCGGTGGACTGTAGCAAACGTTGCTCATCTATCCGTCACACATCACAGGTGGACACGCCCACCTGTGATGTCAGAAGAGGCAGATTTCCAAAACGGCTTGTGACGGCTGATCACACTCACACCTGGTGGTACGATGTGTCACCTTTAAGGCAAACGGATTGGTAGAGGAAAACCATCGCGCCCCAACCCCGGCAAATAATCGGACACCCCAGACAGTCCAGACAGAAGCAGCTAAAAGTCAGCGAGCTTCCTCGTCCGGTTCAGCTTAGATGATTGTGTGACACACCGAGTGCACGCACGTCGCCAAGAATGCAAGTTGAGCCATAAAACAACACGTGAACAACAGATAAGACAGACAACAGCACACAGGTCGAGTGCGTTCACGGTTACAGTCACCGTGTCTTCAGGTGCGTCGACGACGCTCTCACGGCGGACAGCGATGGCTGCCGTGCAAACGGTTTGGAGGAGGAGAGGGCGTAACCATAGCGACGACGACTCCAGCATGGCGGCAGATGAGTGTGGCGGAGTGTGGAACGTGTTGGGTTTGTTTGTTTGTTTGTTTGTTTGTGTACCAGGACTTTCTCGTGCCACTCTGAGTCCTTCCTCTCCACCTTCCCCTGATAGAGCGCCAGCATCCCCCTCAGGGCGGTCATCTTGCTGTGGTAGTGGGCGCGGACCTGCTGCGCCGCCCGCTCCTGAACGCACAACGCCCGACGAACGGAGGGTCAGGTGAGGGGAGCGAGCAGCCACCTCATTGTGTTGTGCTTCAGGTGCGGAGCGACATGGGGCCCCTTGTGCACACACACAGGTATGTGCACACACAGGTATGTGCACACACACACATGTGCACACACACACACACACATTCTAGGGTTGTTCTTCAAACAAAAACCACATGCCGGATGGAACAATCACTCACATACATGTGCATGCACAAACATGCTCACACACATACACACACACACACACACAGAAGCATGCAAATGCATACACACACACACACACACGCGCACACATACACGCACACGCACGCACACGCACACACACACAGCAGAAGCAGCAGCTCACCTGGGTTTCTCGAGTCGCGATCTGAAAGTTCACCTCCAGCTCTTGGACCATTTCAAAGTGTCTGTTCTTCAGGGCCTCCATGTCTTCGTCTATCTGTTTTAACACACACACACACACACACACACACACACACACACACACACACACACACACACACACACACACACACACACACACACACACACACACACACACACTTCTCAGTGGCGTTGTTTTTATGCCAACAATGTCCAGGGTGGTGCAGGGTGAGATACCTTCTGGACGGGGGCCTTATCAGGGCGACCATGTGAGAGAGCCAGAGAGCACAACATAATCCCTGCATTGTGTTGTGCCTGCCCTGCACGTCATGCCCCTCCAGGACACAAGCAGCGTTTTGTGGTCACAAGATGGTCTAGAATGCTGGATGAAAACCATTTCTATAAAACATATTTTCATATCTATTACATAATCATGTGTGTATACCCAAGAGCCTACGCTTTGGGTAACCCTGAAGCTCAACAGATGGTTTAAAACATCATTAAATCAAATGAGTCATTCTTACAAGTCACAACACTATTGAGTGCAGACAGTTTGATTCAACTTGTCTCCCTCCGTATCTCAGGTGTGAGCTCTGGGCAAAGTGTGGGAGTCACGCGCTCACCTGAGAGATGCACAGCTCAGCAGACTCATAGGGGATGTAGACCCTCACGTCCTCGGAGTCCTCCTCCTCCTCCACGCCTGGGGAGGCCATGGTGGAGATAATCAGGCTTATGAGGAGTGATGCAAAATACCTCCGTAGACCGTAGATAGTTGACAACCATAAAAAGAATATTCACCAGTTTCAGCAAAACTGTTGGAACTCAATACTGTAAAGTAAAGTATTTTGTGTGTATGGTTTCTGACTGATTTGTAAATAGGACAGCGACTGGTGAGATTATTGTAATTTTAAGGCTGAGAATGATTGACCAATTACTGTAAATACTGAAATGAAAAATGGATTGATTCTCCAATTTTGCATTGGTTATAACACCCTGCACAATGAAACATTTCCCAAGGATATTGCATAATATATGAACCTTTAACACTGGGAGGAAACTTGTTGCTCCCTTAAACCAAAACCAAAAATAATATATCGACGTGCCAAAAGCACATTGAACTTTTGTGGCGCACCTTCATCACCTTCCTGTTTCCTGTGAGCGGCGGAGATCCAACTGCGGAACGCGGTCCACCTCTCTATCCACGAGGCTTTGTGCTGAGCAGCTACTAGAGACAATACAGCAGACAGAACTGTAATATGAGTCAATATCACACAGTACGCTATAGGGATGCAATGCCCAGGAGAAGAGTTTTGATTGTTAAAACTATATTTAGTTTAATCAAATTAAAATGTTTAAATGTAGTCCATGTATTGAGACAACAGCATTAACGTCCTTCTTTGTAATTGGATACTGTAAATAGAGCTTGTGGACATTTCTAAGAGAGTGTGTGTGGTCTATTTGACTTCTATTTGACTGCTATTTGACTTCTATTTGACTGCTATTTGACTTTGTCTGTTTGGTATGCTATCGTCCTGTTTGCGACTCCACCATAAAATCAAACATGGACAACAGCCCTTTATACAAAATACAGTCCAGTTATAGCCGAGCTACTGTAGCTACTTTCTTTAGCTTCTCTATAATAGATCCAAGCTGTTATAGAGGTTGATAGTCTGATCAACAAGAATATAAATATAATGCATCGAAAATGAAGCACACTGGTCTAAATGTATGTTTCGAATTGTTTTATTGTTTTTTTGGAATATGTTTACAGTTTATTACATACATTTAATACAAGTCAAAAAAATAAAGCACAATAATTCCAGTGAACAAACTATAATTTAATTCATGCAGTTTAAAATGGATTTTAGGCTTTTATTTTGAAGAACAGAAAACATGGAGAGCATCCAGCATACTGCATAGTACTTACAGGGGTGTTACTGCGTGAAATAGCACAGACACAGAACAACGCATCAATTAACTCCAGCATTCTATTCTATCTAAAGGATCAAGTGTAGACATAATATTCAGTGCTAGTTATACCTGTTTAAACTGATTTAGACGGCTACATTGGCTTTGCTTATCAAAGACACACTCAGCATTACCCCAGCCCCACCCTTCCATGTGTGGAATGTGGGCGGGGCGTGTTACTCCTAGAAACACCTGTGTTTGGAGAAAGAGAGTGACATCATGACTGGAGATAATCTGTGGTGCGACGATACAAATAATTTGGTCTTCTCTAACGGGGACAGAGTAACACACGGCTAGATGCACTTTAAGCACACCCAAATTAGTCATAGTGTTTTTGTTGTTTTGTGTTGGGTTACCTATCCATACTACTGATAACTCCTTCGGTTTGCATCTACTTATATGAATGTGTGCCCGCGCGCGCGTGTGTGTGTGTGTGTGTGTGTGTGTGTGTGTGTGTGTGTGTGTGTGTGTGTGTGTGTGTGTGTGTGTGTGTGTGTGTGTGTGTGTGTGTGTGTGTGTGTGTGTGTGTGTGTGTGTGTGTGTGTGTGTGGCTGACCTGCAGTGTTATCTGGGTTCTGGTGGATGTGTGTGTGTGTGTGCATGTGTGTGTGTGTGTGTGTGTGTGTGTGTGCGAGTGCGCGTGCGTGTACGTGTGTGTGCGTGTG
>NC_140275.1:911371-946371 GCF_964030765.1 Micromesistius poutassou
GGCGGGAAACGGAAAGGGGGGCTGTTTACGTTTGGTTGGTCTTTTGCTTGAGCTGCTGCCCCCGCGACCCGACCCCGGATAAGCGGATGAGGATGAGGATGAGGATGAGGATGAGGATGTAGTCCTTTCGTTCGGTTCTCCGTCTCAACAGTCGGGCTAGAACTGAACGAAAAGACTACAACCAAACGCAAACAGCCCCCCTTTCCATTCCGGCCAACAAGCAACGAGTCTTCCGAACAGAAATCAATGGATTTACAAAATGCGATAAAATAGCAATCAAACACGACAGAAACTGTATTTCACTACGATACTTGATTTGGAACATCAACAAACACCACTAACCACTCGGTGAGTTGCACATTTCTGAAAACAAACGTTTAGGGTTGTTTTAAGGACACGTCACCAGCCATTCTGAAGCAGGCAGGGGCGATTCTAAATGAGCCAAATACCGGAGACAGGACCAATAGTCAACATGTCGGTGTCAACCACTCTATTACAACCTAGACAAACCAGAAAGGGGGCTCATTGTTCAAAATACCGGAATTGTCCTTTAACTTACCCATGTTTGTCACTGTTTTCTTTGAATAGCCCTCTGGCCTCTGACATGTTTTAGTTGTTTGTCTTTACATAAACTCTTGTATGTGGCCTTTGGCAGCTTTAAGACAGCTCTGTATGTATTCCTGTCCTTGTACTGCTGCTACAGCCAAAGGAACTGTGTGTCCTTCAGTTTAAATATTTGAGATAATATAAACAATATGATATTCAAACTTTTGACTGCTTTCTTTAATATAAACATAACACAATACTTTTACTTTTACTTTCAGTACTTGAGTAGTACATTTTCAAATAAACTACTTGCAATACGTAAGTACAAAACATTTTGAATACTTTAGTACTTCCACTTAAGTGGGGTGTTTAAAGAACACTTCTACTTCTACTCAAGTCACTTTTTTGATACAGTACTTGTACTTTTACTTAAGTCTGGGTCTCTAGTACTTTATACATCTCTGCGAGTGATTCCCTTACGATGATGAGAAGCATCTCATCAATGGATGAATACAACAAAAGAAAAGCGCGAGAAATCATGCCTAACCTAATCACATCCCTCATCCCACGGGCTTGATGATACCAAATATCTCCGGTCCTTACCTGTGTTCCCGAGTGGTTCTGCAGCCTGTTGTCTGCCTCTGGTTGTGTGCTGGGAGACTGGGTCAGAGCCGCACGACAAGCAACCAAACTCTCAACACTCTTTAAATATTAACCCCTGCTGGGAGATGAGGTTTCATCAGGGCTTCTGGGTCACACACACACACACACACACACACACACACACGCACACGGACGCATGCACATGCACGCGCACGCACGCACGCACGCACACACAAACACATAAAGAGATGCTTTTGGCCTCAAGTTTCCCCTGCATATTGTGTGTCTGTGTGTGTTTTCGGGCATGTGATTGGCGTGTGTGTTCATTTGTGTGTGTGTAAGTTTGTGTTTATGTGTGTGTGTGTGTGTGTGTGTGTGTGTGTGTGTGTGTGTGTGACAGTGTGAGATTGTAACTGGACTCTAACTGGACACTGCACACATATCGACTGACTCTACAACTCAATGTATTTCTCATTTCCTTTGCTTTGAATGGATGCTATAATCTATAGAATAATATGTCACCTGTAATATTTAAGCTACCACATCCCTTTTTACTAAAGCTTATATACAATTCTTGTATCCCTAAACAGACAACATTACATTCTGATCATTCTTTTATCAGTAGGCTAGTGAATCCGTTTTGTTGACGTTTTTTAAAATTCAGACGCTTCCATAAATCTAATTCTGGAGGTAGCCTTAAATCACGCTGACATCATCCAGGAGAAGAGGGGGACAATAAGACAGGTGTTGTCGGTAAGGTTTTCATGTTTTGATGTTGATAATAATCTTGTTTAGTTGTTAATTGACTACCTTTTATTATTATTTTTTTTTTTTACAGATATGTAATAAAATTTGATTCAATGTATCATATGATGATATCATGTATCATCATCATAATAAGACGAGGAACAAACTTTCACTTCCTCCTAGACGCCCATCATGATCACATTCCAAACGCGGTGAATTAAATACTTTCTTAAGAAAAGCCCTACATGATAAAGTTCAACATTCATTTAAAATGAATGACTCAGTAAAAAGAATTGTATTACATTTTTATTAGGCCTATATCGTACATTCTCTTCAAATAATAACGGTTAACATTACACATAATAAATCTGTGCATAACTTGCGTAGCCGAGGCCGGAGAATCCCCCGCCTGCGCGTCGTAATCGCCGCGCCGGGCCAATGATCGCGCGGGGCTGCGCCCTGTCGCTAGGTGTGGTTAAACACGGGTATAAATGTGATGCTGGTGCTTCTACTCCGCCCCTGAAAACCCAACCAACGCCGTTTCCTCCTTACCCACACAGTGAGTACAACTACTTTTCTACAAAGATCGACATAGAATGCTATTTTATTATTTATTTTTTTTACTTTACTTTACTTAGTATCGTTTCGCAGTTTGATACAGAGTGTCAATGTTTAATCTTTATGTGGTGAACGCTAAACACTAACATTGAAGTTGAGTGGGTGTGGTTAGGAGACTTCTACTGTAGCAGCCTTCTGTTGATTCAGAGCGCATAGCGGACCCGTTTTATTGGACTCGAGATTATGTGGGAGCTGAAGCGGAGAGAGTCAAAGTGTAGCCTGGTTGTGTCAGAACAAGGTGTGTCCGGATCCGGGGAAGGGATTAGGTGCAGTCTACCTGATAATGAAGAATAAATAACAGAGATTATAGAGCAGTAACCTAGAACTATCCTCAGACTTATAATCAGGTCCAGCTCAATTCAGATCCCGACTTTTATCACAATAGTATGCTGTGCAAAATTATACAACAATAAATAAATATAGCATCTGTGATGGGAATGTAACATTGAACTTCTGTATACTCTTCCTGACATTGTTATGTTAGCTTATACTTTAAACAATGTTAATTTAACATGATTAAACATTATCACCAGTATGAGGATTAACCTTATCTGGTCTATTCTATTGTGAACCACCCTTTCCTCTAGCTTGTGCCCACCTCCAGCAGACCCACCATGTCTTTCGTCGCGGCTTTCCTGCAGCAATCCGTCTATCTGGGCCTGCCCGATGACTCAGTAGGTAGCCCTCTGCTTCCAGCTGCCAGACACACACACACACACACACACACACACACACACACACACACACACACACACACACACACACACACACACACACACACACACACACCACTATTTTCTGTTTTTTTCCCTTCCTGTGGTTGGTTGGTTGAGATGGAAACTTCTACGCAGCCGAGGCAAATATGGTTGTGGAAGAGGGAAGTGGGAGGAGGGCGGGTTGCTGTACAGTTACATGAGGAAGAAGTGGTGGAGGTGTACATGATTGTGATATTATTTTTTGAGACGCTATTCTTACAAATAATCTTGGATCAGTGAAAGAGAGGCCGTTTTGAAGGTCCAGAGTTTACACAAATAGTGGGGAAATGCCCTTACTTAGTCTTGTGTCAACGTGACTCATCAGCGCAGGAATCCGAGGCCACGCCCCGTGTGCTTAGTGCAGGAAAAAACACTACTTTTCACTTGTTTCCTTGGTTTCTTATAGTGAACTCCTGGAGCACTCGTCTCTCTTTCTCTCTCTCTTGCTCTCTCTCTCTCTCTCTCTCGTTCTCTCTCGCTCTCTCTCGCTCTCTCTCGCTCTCTCTCTCGTTCTCTCTCGTTCTCTCTCTAATAGTCTGTAACTGTAAACTAACGGACACTACTGTATCTCCCAGACTCTGAAGAACGAAGGAACAGTCACCCCAGCACTCCATTTCAGCCCAGAAGGAGATGCCGGAGTCTTGGAACAGGCCATTAAGGCAAAGGGTAAACAGTGAAAAATGTATACACACACACACAGAAACACACACAGAGACACGCATACACTCATGCAGACACACACACACACACACACACACACACACAACCAGACTGAAACGACCGGAATGTGGGCGTGGTCAAGCGAGAAACATCAGATTTCACGTGAAGTGAAGTTCTGGTTCTCAGTTAAAGAACAATATTGCCCTCTGCTGTTCAACACGGATCACTGCTAGTTCACAAAACTACCAGTGAGAAGTGAATCTCAAATTAGGACTCAAGAGATTATGATTCTGATTATAGAGAAATACTAATAGCTTGTTATTTATACTGAATAACATTATTTATCTCATTATTCTAGGTGGTACACACACATCAAGTGATCAAGAGTATTTATAGATGTATTTTTTTTCCCCAGGTGTGGATGAGAACACCATCATCGATGTCCTGGTTAAGAGGAGCAACGAGCAGAGGCAGAAGATCAAGGAGGCGTACCAGCGCTCCAGCGGCAAGGTGCGGAGAGAGACGGGCCGTTACCACGTAGACGCTATGTAGCCATGTTGTTTGGGACGGTGCGGTGGCCCAAATGGCCAGCCTGCTCACCAACGCTGACGAGAAGAAGAAAACCAGCCTGCAGTTTGTCTTTGGCTACCGTCGTTCTATTACATATTTAGCTCCCTGTGTATTATCAAGCAATGTTATGAAGCTGTTCATACCTACAGTACACACACACGCATATGCACACAGACACACAGACACACACACACACAGACACACACACACACAGACACACACACACAGACACACACACACAGACACACACACAGACACACACACAGACACACACACAGACAGACACACACACAGACACAGACACACACACACAGACACACACACACAGACACACACACACAGACACACACACACAGACACACACACACACACACACACAGACACACACACACACACACACACAGACACAGACAGACACACACAGGCGTGCAGGGAGACTTGTTGGTGTTGATGGGCCTTGATGTGTCCTAGCCTCTGGAGTCGGCGCTGAAGTCTGCGTTGAAGGGGGAGCTGGAGGACGTGGTCCTCGCTCTGCTGAAGACACCGGCCCAGTATGACGCCCATCTGCTCAAACTATCCATGAAGGTACACACACACTACACACTACACACCACACACTTCACACCACATACCACATACCACACACCACACACACGCACACATAGTTTTGATTGAGCTATTGACCAAGCTTTCAGGAAGACAGTTTTGTTCGACGCTCAACTTCAACCTGTTTCAAATGTGCTCTTGAAACTAATGTTGCACTGAGCCTAGAAATAAGAAAACAAACTCTTGTATTTGCAGTGAACACACTTGTATAAATAATACATTCAATATGGACGCACACAAAGGCAGACATTCAGCAACCAAAATGTAACTTGAAGTACACTTTACCCTCCTGCTGGCGTTGGAAGTTGAAAAAAATAAACTTGATGAGATGATCGGGTGATCTGAAAGTGCTTACCACGCATTCCTCTGCTGTGTGACTCTGTGGCCGTCATGCCTTCCCTCACTCCCATCCACCCTGTCCTACTGTCTCGTCGCCGCTCAGGGTCTGGGCACAGACGAGGACACTCTGATCGAGGTCATGGCTTCAAGAACCAACCGCGAGATGGAGGCCATCAAAGTAGCTTACTTGGAAGGTGTGTGCACACAGAAAATACAAATACATGAAGATATACAGAGCAAAACAATCACTGTTACAATAACGCACCATAATGACATTAAGCTGTTAAGATTCAAGATTCAGGAAGTTTTATTTGTCACGTATGCAGTGAAATGTAAAAGTGACTGAAGAAGTCTCAGATAAAAAAATGTAATGTGATTTAAAAAGTAATAAATAGCAAATAGCAAGGATAAATATATAGCACAAGTATGCTATAGCAGCGTGTAAACAGTGTAAAAAGGAAACCTGTTAATAGTAAGTCAAATGATGCGTCATAATACGTAGGCATTCATTTTTAACATATTGTACGCTCGTCATTGTCATTGTTCTGACTTCTCTTCTGTCAGCAAACAAGAAGGAGCTGGAAGCTGACATCAAGTCGGACACGAGCGGAGACTTCCGGACTGCTCTCCTCACGCTGTGCAAAGTACGTCTGCATGTTTGTGTCAATGGATGTTTTACATCAGTGGTACAGCAGAAATATGTAAACCTTTCAGAGGCTGCTGGCGGCGAACAATGTACCCAAATATAAAGTCCAACATAATGTATTTAATGAGTTGAATGTTCATGTATTTGTATTGCATATCATTTGTCTTTTCCTTTATTTTTTTGTGGCCTGATGATATTTTCTACTGATTATCATGCTTTGTGATTTGCAAGCAATAACTCATGCATGACAAAACCCCAATTTTGTGCAATTTGTTTAGTGAGACTGAACTGAATGATGGGCATAATGACTGTGGGGGACGGGTATTATGGAAACAACTATGTCGTCAAATAATAGAATATTAATATAATAATGAAGATGATGTTGTGTAACCTCCATGGGCTGCAGTTGGGTTTTGACGCTCCATTGAACAGGCCTGTTGTGGCCGTCTGTGTCGGAGCTCTTGACCTTGCCCTGACCTCGGTGCAGAGTGTGTGTTTATCATCATCATGGCGTTGTGTGGCACCAGGCCGGGAGGACCGAGGGCGTCAACGACGAGCTGGCCGACAGCGACGCCAGAGCTTTGTACGCCGCGGGGGAGCAGAGGAAGGGCACGGACGCCTCTGTCTTCATCGACATCCTGACCTCCAGGAGCGGCGCTCATCTCCGCAAAGGTCGGCCGTCCCTCACCACCGTCGTTGTGTGGTGGTTGTTGTTGTTGTTGTTGTTGTTGTTGTTGTTGTGTTGTTACAGGCCAAACATTTGTCTGTCTAACTCAATGTGTTCACCACCTCTTGGGCTCTCTGTTCACAGTGTTTGACAGATACTCCAAGTACAGCAAGGTGGACGTGTCCAAAGCCATTGATCTGGAGATGAAGGGAGATATTGAGAGTTGTCTTACAGCAGTAGGTAGGAAAACAGATTATTGCCGGGTCTCACCTATGCTACAGTAATTCACACATTCAGTTAATGCATGCATGAATATGTAACTTTTGTTATTGAATAAATCTTTTCAATAATCCTATTGAAAAGATCAAAAACCCTTTTGAAATGTTTTATTTAAATAGCTGAATGCCATTTCTGCAAAACAAGACAATCTTGTTTTGTTCGTGTTATATTTATTTTCTTTGGCATTGAATGGCATTGACATAATTCAAAATGAGACAACTAAGCCAATGATGTCATCGGGTCTTCAAGGTAACAACGTGCAGGTTTAAACACATTCCATCTCTCCCATGCAGTTAAATGTGCTGGGAGCAAGCCCGCATTCTTTGCTGAAAAGCTCAACTTGTCCATGAAGGTATGTGTGGCTCACAATATGCACAAGAAAACCACCAAGTTACTTAAGACTCTTCCTGGATCTCAAGTCTGCATCTTTCTCTGTCTCTTTGTCTCTCTGTCTCTCTCTGGTTTTCTCTCTCTGTCTGTGTCTGTGTCTCTCTCTCTGGTTCTCTCTCGCTCTCTCTCTCTCTCTCTCTCTCTCTGGTTCTCTCTCTCTGGTTCTCTGTCTCTCTGTCTCTGTCTCTGTCTCTCTCTCTCTCTCCCTTGCTCCTGCTCTCTCTCTCTGTCTCTGTCTCTGTCTCTGTCTCTCTCTGTCTCTGTCTCTGTCTCTCTCTCTCTCTCTCTCTCTCTCTCTCTCTGTCTCTCTACAGGGTAAGGGAACTCGGACCAAGGTCCTGACCCGCATCATGGTGAGCCGCTCTGAGATTGACATGAAGCGGATAAAGGACGCTTACAAGAAAGACTTCGGGAAAACCCTCTATCAGGAGATTCTGGTGAGCCTCATTCCATGATGACAATGGACAGGATGATGTTTTCGCAATCGGAATTTCAGCAATGCTTCATGGCCCGTTTGTTTTTTTGCCCATCCCATCAGAAAACATTCACTGATGATGTAACATCAAACTTTTTCATGAGCACATAGTTGATAGATTTCACAACCGTTTCCTCTGACTATTATTCAAAGGATTACACCAGCGAGTGGGTGTGTTAAACGTTACCTTGTCTTTTTCTCCCCTCAGGATGACACAAAGGGAGACTATGAGAAGATCCTGCTGGCTCTGTGCGGGAGTGAGAATTAATCGACCAAATATCCCCGAACTCAAACCCTCACTCAACCCTGCACATCTATGTTAACCCTAACCGCGTCACAGACCTTCCTCTGCACCTGGCTCATGTGGATAACTCTGGCCACGCTTTAGAACACGCGCAAGTGGCCGTAGCAAGGAATAACAAGGAACACGCCAAAGCTTTAGTATATACTATAACTGCCAACTGCGTTGTGATGGATTACCTAATTAACTTTGTTGACAACAGCAGAAGAAGACCGTTTGCTCTCATGTAGGCCATGCCTTTTAATACATTGGCTGGTAAACATGCGCTATTTGGTAATACATATATATATATACATATCAAGTGCTGGTGTTTGAGGTTTGGCTAAAATGAGAGCTTGTGCAATCAGTTTGATAGCTCGACACTAGAATCAAAGTTAACCGTGGAGCAAATGTGTTTGCCGACGAGGCCCTTGACGGAATCTGTTATTCTACTTCCCCTATTAATAAAGTGTTTATGAAGGCCTGAGTCACCTGTATTTTTTGCCAACACTGGTTACAAGAAGAAGACGATAAACATGCATACTAGATTTCAGTGCCACCGTTTCTATGATTCTTGTTACATTGTAGAGGCTATTCAAGACTGTGCTTACATTCGTCTTTATTACTAATAACTAGCAGGACAGAGTCACTATGACTAAAATAAAAATGTAAACCACCGAATACATACCAGGCATTTAGAATAGTAATAATTCATTTAGGTATGGTGGAGAATTAAGATGTAGAAAAATGCTCATAGACCTTGATACCTGACTTTATTGTAACCTTTGGACATGTTTACCATATGGAAAAAGATTCGAGTTTGGTTGTTAAATTGTAACCAACCTAAAAATAAATGTAAGCAATGAAACCACGTTTCAAATCCTTTAAATAACTTGGAATTCAGAAAACGTGGGGGGTTTTCGTGGGCGAATCTGGCAACCCGGAGCCCTCGGTGACGCGCATTGTCAACAGCCGCTGCCCCACAGAGGAGTCTCATGTGCGGCTAACGTCGGGCTAACGCCTCCCCTCCTCAGTGCGGTCCATGAATCCTGGAGGCTGTTTTTAAGAAAACCACCCCGGCCAAAAGTGACAGTGAAAAGCCCTTAACCACCCGCCGTAAGACATCCATTCATTGGTTTCTGACCCGTCGGTGTCATTAGTGATCTGGAGGATGCTAACTAGTCTGTCAGTGGGCTAACGCTGGTATCATCTGTCAGAGGGACATGCATGCTGTCTAAATAAAACCCGTCATTCTTACCTTTTAAAATGTCATTTATTTCATGTTTCTATGTGCTACAGAGGCTTATATATTAAGGTGTTGGTAGAGGTTATAAATTCTTAGCCCTCTAAGACATTTATTCTAGAATAACATAGGTTTTTATAGGCGTTTTTAGCAGGCGTTTTAGGAGTAAATAGGTTAAAGAACCTCTCTATACAAGTAGTACAGTACAGCCGATGTCACCCGACGGTGAAATACGAGGGGATAGAAGTTTTGCATGATAAACAGTCGGATAACTGTCATGCCAACAGTCAGAGACAGTGGATCCACTGGTTTTGACAGCACCGTGGCGGTCCCTTATAGCAGTGTTCGTGTCGTCTAGTATTACTTAAGTGCATGTTGAACCCTATCACCCCACTGCCTCAGCACTGATGCAGCTTAATCCCTGTCCCCCTCTGATCATCCCAGGTCCAACAACCAGTACCACCACCAGTACAACAACCAGTACCACCACCCAAGCCCCCAGCTTAGCCCGAAGAACAACCCCTCAATAACGACCTGACCTATGGACCGCAGAGCCTCTGCTCTGTCCACCCAACGCCGCCATGGGACACATGATGAATGACAAGCTGGTCTTCCTGGGCCTGCTGTACTTCGTTCAGGGCATACCCTACGGGCTCCAGTCCTCTCTGCTCCCCGTCTACCTGCGGGGGGCCGGCCACTCCCTCACCCGCATCGGCTTCACCAAGGTCCTCTACTTCCCCTGGGTGCTGAAGGTGCTCTGGGCGCCGCTCATCGACCGCCTGGGCTCCAAGCGGCGCTGGCTGGTGGGCACGGTCTCGGGGCTGGCGCTGACCTGCGTCTCCAGCGCCCTGCTGGCGCCGGAGGCCCACATCTGGGGGGTGGCGGGCACGCTGCTGGTCATGAACGCGCTGGCGTCGGTGCAGGACATCGCGGTGGACGGGGCGGCGGTGGGGCTGCTGAAGAGCCGCGGCGAGCTGGGCCTGGGGAACACGGCGCAGGTGGTGGGCTACAAGGCCGGCTCGGTGTTCGCGGGCGGCGGGCTGCTGGCCGTGATCGACGTGGCCGGCTGGAGCTGGATGTTCCTGCTGCTGACGTTCGTGTACGCGGGCGTGGCCCTGTTCGTGTGGGGCGCGCCCGTGCTGGACGAGGACTCGCTGAGGAGCCAGCAGCAGGCCGACGGGGCCCGGAGGGCGGGCGGCCAGGGGGCGGACATCGTGAGGCCCTGGAGGGTGTGGAGGAAGATGCTGGCGGTGCCTGGCACCCCCTGGACGGTGCTGTACGTGCTCACCTATAAACTAGGTGAGTCTGTTCCGGAACCAAACACGCGTTAAATATGAGTGCATATGAAAATGATGCAGTGTTTCAAGTGTAAATGAGTGAATTGTGAATGTTAAATCAAGCATAACATTTGAACATTGGTGATGTTACGTAATCATGCTTTGGGCTCAAATTACAATGATAAATTTTTTATTTAAACATAAGAAGGACATGGGACACGGAAGAAATGCTTACTCTACTGTTTTGTAGAGAAAGCATAGCAGTTCCACTTCTCACCGCTAGATGTCTCTGTTGGCTCATCCATTAAGAGTGGCGGGCGCAACTCAGTCCATCGATCGGCCAGCTCCAGCGACGCAGCAACTTGAATTGCCCTCAAATAAACAACATTAAAAAACACGCACAGCTCACCTTAAAAAAACCCTCTGTAGTATCCCTCGTTCGTTTACTCAAATCAAGCTTTCACTTTTTTCGTATAGTTTATCTGAAAAAAAAGGATTGGTTCGGATGTCGCACGTCTTTTCGTGTTACTCGACAGCACGCGTAAAGGTAGACAGCGAGTACACTTGAGGGGGCGATTGATGAAGAAAGGGATGCAGTTGATATGGCCAGAGTTTGGTATTTGTTAGCAGAAGGGGATTAGGATTAGAGCGTCTTTGTGTTCGTGTGGCATTCAGAAACCGACATGGAAGATGCAACATTGCAGTTGTTTTTTTGCGTGTATGGGCCTTTGGTGGTGGTGGGTGGGAACGCATGTCGTCCCTTCTCATTTGCATAGTCCCTACGTGTGTTTAAGCATAATGCTCTGTGTCTTTGTGTTGTTGTTGTGTAAAAAAAAAAGTGTAAATGTGTGCTGTGGATTGGATGTGTGGGCTAGAGAGAGAGAGAGAGAGAGCGAGAGAGAGAGAGAGAGAGAGTTGAGAGTGACTCAGTAATCGGATGAGCCTCTACAGACAGCGCTACTAGATGAAACATCAAGAATGGCTGAACCCCTAATCTGTCTAGGGAGCCCCCCCCCCCAACAGACACACACACACACACACACACACACACACACACACACACACACACACACACACTCAAAAGATCACAAACAGCTTATGGTCATAATTACAGCCATAATCACTCACTGTGATTTTATGGTCTCATTGTTGGCATGTTTCATTAACAACATCAGCAACTTTAGCGTGGTGTTAATATTGCACTTAATGAAAGTCGCTTAAGAAAGAGCCATGTCTTTGATTATGTCTTGTGTAAATGCCCGTGTGAAATTTGTATGAGAAACAGTATTGTTTTTAAGGGAACGTGGTTGTTAAAATGTGTGCGTTTGTACATCCGAAAGAAACACACACGCACGCACGCGCACGCACGCACGCACGCACGCACGCACACACACCTCCATTCAGTCCTCATGAAGACTCCTTTGAGTTTGTCCAAACCAACAGCCAATTAGAGTCGGACTTGATTCCGAACTTTGACCCCTGTTCAATTTGCGAACCGTGGACATGATGTGCCGAGCGTCGGGGCGGATGCCCACGGATGGATGGAGAAAGAGAAACGGTAATGAGTGGCTTAAGGAGAATCGGTAAAAGATACAGACCAAGGGGAGACAGGCCCCCGAACAACACGACGGAACACACAGAACGCCTTAACGTGAACATAAAACATCTTTTCACATCTCGTCGTCGTACGAGGTACAACGGTTTTCCTTGGCTTAGTTTGTGGCTCTTTAAACTCCGTGGGTGCCGTGACGATGTGACCGACTGACGGAAAAACCGTTCCGAAAAAAACCTGATGAGCGCCGACTCAGTCGCACACAATGAAGGGCTTAAGCACTGAGTGTCACGGGGTGTCACTCGACGGAAAGTGTGCATTACGGGGAGAGAGAGAGAGAGAGAGAGAGAGAAAGCAAGAGAGAGGGAGAGAGAGAGGAACGCTCCTGATGGTAGCTTCTCATGGGGGATTGAGCAGATGGAGGGAGGGACTACAGTCTGGCGGCGAGCGCAGAAGGTGAGGGCCGTTGTGTTGTGGTCGCGCCCCGCCCCTCTCTAAGCGGTCCCCGTGTGGAGGTTGTGACGTCCCGGTGAGACGGGAGCACAGCCACACGCCGGCCCTGACCGCGGCCCTGCAGGACGGTCTGCAGGACAGGACGGGGGGGGGGGGGTCGTCTGCGAGGCACGTGAGAGGACCGGGTGCCGGACGCCCGCCGCTGCGCTGGGCAGGGGGGAGGGGTCAGGGGCATGATGGGAAATGAGAAGGGGGCGGGGAGGGGAGGGGGGGAGGAAAAGCTAGGGGGAGGGGGGGGAGGGGGGGCGGGCGGGGAGTGATTTTCCAGAGGGAAAGAGGAGGACTCCAGATAGAGGCTAAAGGGGGAGGATGAATTAATGAAGAAGCACCACATGGCACCCGGAGAGAAGGAGCAAGATGGCAGCTCCAAATATAAAAGAAACATCAGAAAGGTCCATGCTGAGTAAAGCTGGACAAATGGAAGGAACATGTAAAAAACGCTAAAGCGCCGAGACATATAAAGAGTATATGGGCAAATATAGTGGTTTGAGTTGCCTCTTTCTATTCTTTATACTGTGTCTAGACCCTCCAACCCGCCTGCAGACTCTATCACGCATAGTCTCCATGTGTCTTCTTGTCTCTGTCTGCTTATAGAGGGGACATTTCCCGTGGTGGTGTGATGCTACAGGGCCCACTCGGAGGTCCTGTGTGTGTGTGTGTGTGTGTGTGTGTGTGTGTGTGTGTGTGTGTGTGTGTGTGTGTGTGTGTGTGTGTGTGTGTGTGTGTGTGTGTGTGTGTGTGTGTGTGTGTCAATAGGCCACTATCAGTAGAACATTAATGCTAATCGAGTGTGTGTGTGTGTGGACAGAGCTCTGTTGACACTACTCTCACCAGGGTGTTTGAAGAGAGGTTTTATGACTGTGGATGTGGTCCTGTTTAGATGTACCCTATACACACACACACACACACACACACACAGCTTTCTACCGCCGGAGGATGCATGGTCGGCTGTGTGTACAAGCCAACACACACACACACCTCTTATTATTCTTCTTGTGCGAGCCTTAAAGTGCCAGTGAACCCACCGCCTCAGCTGGAACACAAACACAATGAGATAAAAAAAAAAAAACAGTGTTTTGGGTTGAAGGTTTTAGGAAAGACGGTGGCGTGTTATCACCATGGTTACGACTCACTCCTACTCCACGTGATACTCTCTTAGTACGGCCGTCGGCGTGTGAGTGAGGTTGGAAATGAAATGCGCCACACGGGTGTCAGGGTAGCATAACCCTCACTCACTCGCTCTGACCCGGGCGTCAAATAAATCGCTGCTCGGACAGAGCTTCACTATCCACACACACACACACACACACACACACACACACACCTACGCTGTGTGTGTGTGTGTGTGTGTGTGTGTGTGTGTGTGTGTGTGTGTGTATACTATATGTGTCTGCGGGAGCCTCACCCTCCCTCGGACCCGGACGTTAATGAACCTGTGCCCAGACAGAGCTCCACACGTCCACACACACACACACACACACACACCACACACACACACACACACACACACACACACACACACACACACACACACACACACACACACACACACACACACACACAGCGACGGCCCCCCCCCCCATTGGTCGTGACGTCTGAGCGGCGACTCGGAGAAGCCACTCAGACGTCACGACCAGAGTGCGACGGGCCGCGGCGCGGTGTTTACGGGAGATGGGCGGAAACACGGGATTACACCGCTTTTATTTATGAATTGGGGACTTATTTCAGTTACAGTCATTTAAAATGTAAACTCGTAGTGTATACTTAGATCTCTGTGTCGACGATAACATCAGACCGGTGACTACACGTTTGAACAAGAACGTGACGTTGTTGGGTCCAGCGGCTGTCTGTGGGCGGGCGTACTGCGGCCGTCCTCCGCGCTGATCACTCCGACTCACGCTGATCACTCCGACTCACACTGATCACTCCGACTCACGCTGATCACTCCGACTCACGCTGATCACTCCGACTCACGCTGACCGGCGGCTCTATTGTCTGAGCCGTTCCGTGGTGACCACGGTTTGATCCCACTGCCCTCGTCCACCTCTGACCCCCGCCACCCTGCTGAGCCTTTGCTCTCACCCCCCACCGACCCCCACGACCCCCCCCCCCCCACCACCACCCCCACCCCCCCTCCCCACCCATCCCTCTGCAGGTTTATCCTCTAAAGGTTCGAGCCAAAGACTACACTGTTTCTCTTTTTGCTGAATACAATTCGATTCGTTATTTACATTATTATTTCCTCTCTATCTCTCTGTCTGTCTCTCTCTGTCTCTCTCTCTCTCTCTCTCTCTCTCTCTCTCTCTCTCTCTGTCTCTCTCTCTCTCTGTCTGTCTCTCTCTCTGTCTGTCTCTCTCTGTCTCTCTCTCTCTCTCTCTCTCTCTCTATCTGTCTCTCTCGCTCTCTCTCTGTCTGTCTCTCTCTCTCTCTCTCTCTCTGTCTGTCTCTCTCTCTGTCTGTCTCTCTCTGTCTCTCTCTCTCTCTCTCTCTCCTCCCCTCTGTGTTTCTCTCTCTCTCTCCCTCTGTGTGTCTCTCTCTCTCTCTCTCTCCCTCTGTGTTGCTCTCTCTCTCTCTCTGTCTCTCTCTCTCTCTCTCTCTCTCTCTCTCTCTCCTCCCCTCTGTGTTTCTCTCTCTCTCTCCCTCTGTGTCTCTCTCTCTCTCTCTCCCTCTGTGTTGCTCTCTCTCTCTCTCTGTCTCTCTCTCTCTCTCTCTCTCCCTCTGTGTCGCTCTCTCTCTCTCTCTCTCTCTCTCTCTCTCTCTCTCTCTCTCTCTCCCTCTGTGTCTCGTACAACACCTCGCTGATCTTCTAGCTCGCCCGCCCGCCTCTGTCATTTTCCCCTTCACTAACTTCCTAACAATGTCTCTGTTCATCTGCCCTGACCCCTCCCACCGCACCCATCCTACTCTCCCCCGCTCTCCCCCTCCTCCCCCTCCCTCCCCCTCCTCTCCCTCTCTCTCTCCATCCCCGGCTGCGCTGGGTGCTCTCCCCTGCTCTCCCCCTCCCTCCCCCTCCTCCCCCTCCTCTCCCTCCCTCTCTCCACCTCCGGCTGCGCTGGGCACTCTCCTCCGCTCTCCCCCTCCTCCCCCTCCCCCTCTCCCTCTCTCTCTCCATCCCTGACTGCACTGGGTGCTCTCCCCCGCTCTCCCCCTCCCTCCCCCTCCTCCTCTCCCTCTCTCTCTCCATCCCTGACTGCACTGGGTGCTCTCCCCCTCCCTCCCCCTCCTCTCCCCCTCCTCCCCCTCCTCTCCCTCCCTCTCCATCCCGACTGGCCGCTCTCTCTGGTGCGTCTGACCTCTGCTCTCTACGTGTATCCCTCGTCTGTCCGTTCCATTTGCTCTCTCTCTGCCTTTTGTGTCGTGTCTGTTCAAACGAACCTCGTCCGTGTTAAGAGCCTGTCCTTCTCCCATTGTTGCCCCCCCCCTTCCTCTCTCTTTATTCCTTTTCCTTATTGACTCCCACCCCCTACTTTAACCGGTGTTCATGTTGAATAAAATCCTTGCTTACAGCGTGGCTTTGAGAATCGGTATAAACAGGGAACATGGTGATTGTTGTGTCAGGCTACATACATGTACACTGTGCAACCAGTGAGTTCTTGGTTTGCTTGTGCTTTCCGATATCTAACAAACCATCTGCAGGATTTTGTCATATGGGTGCCTTGCGATACATCGGAAAACATCGTGGGAATTGTTATTCGTGATAATCCTCCATTTTGTGATGAGAGACGAGTTGTTTTTCCACTTCTCACATGAGAAACGCTGTGGCTGTTTCAAAGCCAGCAATGTCAGCCCATAATGACAATTGATTTCGCGATTGATTACTAAATAATGACCAAAACACCATTACTACCCATAACCTTCCCATTCTCCCCAGATGGTCATTGTTATGTGACGTTAACCCTCTGATTCCCAGTCGTCCCACTTTGAGCGTGTGTTAGTCTGCTGTCTGCTGGTGCTGCCGGCAGAATTGCCACCGCACGCACAACACAACACACTCTCACGTATTCAACGTTCCAAGGTAACTTTTGAGTTAATACACTCACGTTGCAATTAAATATAGAACGGGCACATTCTGCTGATTGTAAAATACAACACAGCCCTTTTCTGGTTGATGACAATTTCTACTTATTAAATCCTTAGGGTTAAATATTCTTTTTCACCAAATCAACCTTTTCCACGTTTGTTTTGCTGACAATATGTTCCGTCAAAGGGGAAGAGCTCACTAGATGAAGAGAACCTCTGATGAACGCACGCACAACCACCGCTCACGCCAGAACCCCCCACCGCATGTCTGCCGGGGTCGATGTACCTTCATCGGAACAAGTGACACTTTTCTATTTTCCCAGCCGCACTCACTATCACTCAAAGCCGTTCAGCTCACACTTTGAGGCTGTCTCTCTCTCTGTCTCTCTCTCTCTCTGTCTCTCTCTCTCTCTTCCCCCTCATCTCAATCTCTGTTTAATCTCTATTCCCTTTTTGCTTTCTTTTCCTTTCTCTATTTTTGTTTGTCTCCTCGCTGACGGAGCGAGCCGCGAGAGTGAGTGAGCGAGCGGAGCGGCAAGGTTGTGTGTCGCCTGTGTTGTGTCTGCTTTGACGGCGGTGTCGGAACACAGCTGTCACTCAGGCGGCTCCGCCAGGCCCCTGTGTGCGTTCTGAAGTCAGCCTCCATTAATATAATAATGCCGCGCAGAATATTTTACTGTATTGTTCAGCGGAAAAATTACCGACACCACACGAGAGAGAGAGAGAGAGAGCCGCGCCGGGTGACAGAAACAGTGTTATTTTTTTGACTGAGAGGTCTTTGCGAGGCGCGTTTAATCTCTGGATTTATTAATTTATTTAGTTTGGTGTTTTCCTTGTCGCAGTTTTAAGTGGGAGGGCCCCCTTCTCGTCAGGAATAAATTACCCAGACTCTCCAGGAAAAACAAAGGACTGAGGTGTGTTGCCCCCTGCCGTGCCTCTCCTTTAACTCAACTACAAGCGGGGACATCTGAGGAGGATGAGCGTACCTTCTGGTCCTGCTGACGGTGGAGGGGCCCGGGGGGGGGGGGAGAAGTCGTTTGAGGAGTTTAACTGCGAGGGGAGTCAGACTAGGTCTGCTGCGTGATGTCTCTTCAGACTCAGTGACCGTTTGCACTCTCCGTTTTCAACTAGTGTCTGGACCTCCATGCCTATCTTGCACCGTTATTACCAATTTTTACCTCAAGGTTCAGTTGAACTGCTGTTCAATACAGACTTGTCAGGCCACCAACGAATAATTGCAAGTATTGATATATAGTTAAGTATCCCCATATAACATAAAATACACTGGCTCTCGGTCTTTGTCTGTGTCTGTGTCTGTGTGGCTGTCGGACATGGCTCGTGGATGTAATGTTATGTAATGTTTCTATTGGGTGCGCGGTTGAGCCGCAGTGCCTCTGTGAGGCGAGTGCCTTTATCCAACACCGGTGAGGGCCACACTTACACTATGGCTCCGTTCCTTCTTTCACTCTTTCATACCTTCCTCACTAGCTTCCTTCCCTCTGTGGCGCCTCATCACCTCAACCCTGAGTGCTCCCCTCGTCCTCTTCGGGTCCTCTGACTGTCTGTGTGTCTGTGTGTGTGTGTCTGCGTGCGTGCGTGTGTGTGTGTCTGGCACTAAATTAACTCACTTATTGTTTGTTTTACGTGCCGGCACTTAAAAACAGTACTTAGCATCGTGTAGCGTCTTATCCTAGCTATCTTTGTTGTATACGAGGAATGGGTTAACCTAGTGATGGTTAGTGCTTGGCACTTGGTTCTATGAACATCCTCACTGTACAGAGAGAGATATATTGTTGTTTCTCTTTCTTCTGACAAATCTACTTACTGTAAGTCGCTTTGGATAAAAGCGTCTGCTAAATGCCCTGTGTGTGTGTGTGTGCGTGTGCGTGTGCGTGTGCGTGCGCATGTGTGCGTGTGCGTGTGTGTGTGTGCGTGTGTGTGTGTGCGTGTGCGTGTGTGTGTCCCGCCCAGGCGAGCAGGGCGCCGTCACCATGTTCCCCCTGTTCCTGCTGGACCACCACATGACGGCGAGGGAGCTGGGCTTCTGGAACGGCGTCATCGCCATGGCCTTCTCCATCTGCGGCTCGTCCATGGGCGGCGTGCTGCTCGCTCAGTGCAGGTGACTCACCCCCCCCCCCCCCCCCCGCCTCTCCCCATCGATAGATGGACTGACTGGATATGGCCTGAGAGGCGCTGCTCAGTGGGTCGTATGCGTCAATGCCGCCGCCAACCCGCCGCGGGGGTGACCACCACCAACCCCGAATGAATGAATGAATGAATGAATGAATGAATGAACGTCGACGGGGCAGAGGTCCTTTCACACCCCACGTCGCTCTCAATCGCCTCGTTTTAAGGCGATCTTCAAGCGGGTTGGTTTCTGGTGTTTGTGGTAATGATAGTAAAACTAAAATAAATTAAAAACCATCAACACATGTCTGACGTGTGTCAGAAACCAACCCGCTTGAAGATTGCCTTAAAAGAAGGCGATTGAGAGTGAAAGGACGTCTCTCCCAGCGACCTTCATTCATTCAGGGGGGCGGTTTCCCCCGCGGCAAGATGGCGGCATTGATGACGCATGCTTAGAAGCCCAATGCAATATCTAGTCAGTATATATATATCTGTGCCGTCTCCCCTCCCCTCGTCCATCGTTAATGGCGTTGTAGCGATGCTTTTACCCTTTGAGGCCGGAGATGGATTCAAATGGACCAAACCGCCCTGCGTCCTTTGTGTCAAAACAAGGTCAGCTGGTCGCTATTGTCTGAGCAAATATGGCGCCTGGAAGTATCCCCGCCCATCAAGTCAAACCTCAGGGCCGTCCGAGAAGACCCTCAAACCGCGATGCTATATATATTATATATATATATTAAGGGCGGACTTAGTGAAGAGCGCACGTCATACAGTATCTTTTTAATCAAGAGTTCACGTCAGCATAAACGTGTCTAATGCTATCAGAGTCTGGCTGCCCCTGCCACCGTCAGCAGCCCCCCCCCTGCCCCTGCCTGGGGAACTTCTCATTATGGAGAGCTCACCCAAACCTAGACAAACCATATTGCTACTCTTTAAGATGCTCAGGCTTTCCACTTAGCGGGCAAAGGAGGACTAGGTAGGAATGATGTGAGAGACGGACAGGGTGTATAATGCATGTCATTTTGTCAACAACTTAAACAGTTGTGTGTAATTTTGTGTCATTTTGACTTACCATTACCAGAGATTTCTTAATTAAGCCTACCTTACCATTGCCATTGATGGAAAAGCACTGTTGGTAATTGTAATCGCCCCTCGTGAAAAATTGGCTGACAATAGCCTTTGCTAAAAGTATATTTAAATCCACTAAAAACCTGTGTTTGACTGCCTTTCAATGGCTAACATGTCTCTGGCTGGCTCTGATCAGCTAATTAAAGTATACCAGCAAATAATTCAATGGCGCAGAACCAGACATGGAATTGAACATTCGTTAAGAGCAGGGAACAATTAATAAACAATACATGGGTCCCGGCCATTATCCTATTATGTCATCTCCCTCACCTCGGGCAGAGTGCATAAGGTATACACACAAAACATGTCCATGAAGTCACCTGTGGGAAGTGTGTCAGTTCCCACGCTGCATATTCTCTTACACAGCGCTATCCATCATCCATTATGGCTGAGAGACGTCCTTCACACAAGGGGGATATCAGTCAGGCTGCTTTGAGGAGTTATCCTTTTAAATGGTCCACAACAAGTGCTACATAGTCCAGCTTAATCGACTGATGAAGACGATGTAGGTTAAAACACATGTGGTGGCTGTTTATGTTCAAGTAGAAAGTGAAGCAGGATCAGAGTGATGTTTGCGTCAGTGCATTCAATAATGAACTTAGTGGCAAGGTTTTAATCGTGTGTGTGTCTGTGTGTGTGTGTGTTTGTAAATGTTGTGTTTAATGTTGTGTTTAATGTTGTGCGAGTTCTGCTTTTCGGCCTATCGCACACAGGGCGCGTTTGGTATTTCCCCAAATATTATGTCAAGCACTTGGACAGATTTGTCCCTCACTGACGAATGGAGACGATTTGTAGATTTACTGAGGCGGGGTTATGAAGGGCTGCTGAGAGGATGGAAGAGGGAGCGGGCGAGTGAGAGGCAGACAGAGTGGACGGAGAGAGAGAGAAAGGCAGAGTTAGGTGTTCTGTGGGAAACTGAACTGTATGCTTCTAGTGTCCTCACACACACACGCACACACACACGCACACACACACGCACACACGCAGACCCAGAGCCGTGGTTCCTCCAGTGGACTGAGTGGCCACTGAGCCACTCAGTCTCCACCCGGCGCCTTTACACCACAGCGCTATCAGCAACCTGAGAACACACGTATTATCTTATCCGGACCTGGCTCTGTGAGGTGGTAGTGAGGCAGGTTCACCCTCACACACACACACGCACACTGACATGCACACACACATACACTGGCATGCACACACACACACACACACACTCACACACACACTGACATGCACACACACACACTGGCATGCGCACACACACACACACACACACACACACACACACACTGGCATGCACACACTCACAGTAGCATACACACACACACACACACACACACACACACACACACTCACACACACTGGCATGCACGCACACACACACACACACACACACACACACACACACACACACACACACACACACACACATTCACACACACACACACACACACACACACACACACACACACACACACACACACACACACACACACACACACACACACTGACATGCACACCCCGGAATCTCCTGAGAGAGTGTGAAATGAATGGCTGTCATTGAGAACAAAAGTAAAGCAGCCAGAGAGACGAGAATGTCTTTAGCATGTGAATGCTGCAGGGTGGATTTTCTCCGTCCAGATCGGGCTCCTGGGGGCCGCCACGGCAGGCGGAGCGGAGACCGGCCCCGCAGAGCAGCAGGAAGCCGCTGGGGAAGTGTAGTTGTCATAATGTAAAACAGGACGTAATTGGTGGATAATGACATGTAGAGTAATGCGTAATGCATACCGCGCGCACTTCTGGTGCTTCTGAAATGCACTCAGAACAACAACGGCAACGGCCCTGACGCATGCTGGCAAACACACACACACACACACACACACACACACACACACACACACACACACACACACACACACACACGTACCCACTCTCAAATATTCAAACCTTATGATTGGCAGGCTTCCTTTTAAGAGTGATTGACACTCTGTAAATCCCTAATGTCACGTGTGTGCTTGTATATATATGTGTGTGTGTGTGTGTGTGTGTGTGTGTGTGTGTGTGTGTGTGTGTGTGTGTGTGTGTGTGTGTGTGTGTGTGTGTGTGTGTGTGTGTGTGCGAGCGTGTGTTAACCACTGATTACTTATCTTCATCATGCTGTGGATCTCCTTAGCTTATTGATTACCATGAGCTGAGCACACAGGGGAGTGATTCTCAACCACTTACTGAGAATCAATTAGTGTCTGGGGACTTGTTTACTCTTCTGTGTGTGTGTGTGTGTGTGTGTGTGTGTGAGTGTGAGAGAGAGTGTGGTTGCATCTATGTGTGTGCAAGCTGCCTGCGTGTGTGTCCGTGTGTGTGTCTGTGTGTGTGCCAGTGAGTGAGTGCTCGTGCATGTGTGTGTGTGTGTGTGTACATGCGTGCTTTTCTTCCCACATGCATATGCAAACAGTGGGCCCCTATAAATTAATGAACATATTTGCTATTATGGCTGCCTGCATTGTGGTTTGTGACACGACGTCTAAGGGCACGCTCACACAGGCAAAGTGTCCCTGTACCGTACTCTAGTACGATTGTCTCCCCCTGTCCCCTCTCTGTCTCCCCCCTGTCCCCTCTGTGTCTCCCCCCTGTCCCCTCTCTGTGTCTCCCCCCTGTCCCCTCTGTGACTCCCCCCTGTCCCCTCTCTGTCTCCCCCCTGTCCCCTCTCTGTCTCCCCCCTGTCCCCTCTCTGTCTCCCCCCTGTCCCCTCTGTGTCTCCCCCCTGTCTCCCCTCTCTGTCTCCCCCCTGTCCCCTCTGTGTCTCCCCCCTGTCCCCTCTCTGTCTCCCCCCTGTCCCCTCTCTGTCTCCCCCCTGTCTCCGCTCTGTGTCTCCCCCCTGTCTCCCCTCTGTGTCTCCCCCCTGTCCCCTCTCTGTCTCCCCCCTGTCCCCTCTCTGTCTCCCCCCTGTCTCCGCTCTGTGTCTCCCCCCTGTCTCCCCTCTGTGTCTCCCCCCTGTCCCCTCTCTGTGACTCCCCCCTCTGTCTCCCCCCTGTCCCCTCTGTGTCTCCCCCCTGTCTCCCCTCTGTGTCTCCCCCCAGCATCGGGGCCCTGATGCGGCGCGTGTTTGTGATGCGGACCGTCAGCATGGTCTTCCAGAGCTCCCTGCTCACCGTGCTGGACCCCTCCCCGCTCATGAAAGGTGAGAGATGACACACACACACACACACACACACACACACACACACAGAACCATGCAGGGCGACAGCCAGCGGGTCAGGAGCAGTCAGGGTTTAGTTTTCTCGCTCAGGGACACCTCCACACTCAGCTAGGAGGAGCCGGGGATCCAACCAGCAACCTTCCGGTTACCAGCCGACCCCGCTGTACCTCCTGAAGCCAAGCCGACCCAAACGGCCCCAACTGACACCAGCAGGGGCCAGCGGGCCCTTCACAGCGGAGGATGTCCGCAGTGTTGCGATGGCGAACGTTACCAGTCAGTGATGGCCAAGCTCGGGGGACATCCCTTGCGCCGGGCGTCTGTGTGTCTTGTCGGGGTAGTGTGTGTGTGTGTGTGTGTGTGTGTGTGGACCTCGAGGGAGCCGTCAGGAGGCCGTCAGAGGAGGAGACGGCTGCTGTGGGAAACGTTAGAAGAGCGCGCGGCGGATGGACCTCTTTTAGCGCCGCTCTCCGGAGAGCCGCTCTGTTGTCTCTGTGAGGCGCAGGCGTCAGAACCACATCCTTGTCGCTCATCTCTCATCCGGCGCCGTCTTGCCTGTCAAGACGCCTTTTGGTGTCGGCTCGCCACCATTTTTTCCTTCTTTCATTTTCCTTCCCCGACTCCGCAGCGCGTATGCGCAGACAAAACATGTTTTTTTTTTTTTTTTTTACAATATATCTTTATATATATATATATATTTGGGTATATATACATCCGAAAATCATGTTTCAAATGGTTTCAATATTACATGACAGCACAACGCTCCCTCGCCTCGTCTGAGCGTGCTCCGTCTGAGCGTGTCCCGCGTCGGTGGCGGTGGCGGCGGCGGCGGCGGCGGCGGCGGCGCGAGGCACAACCAAAGTCTCACTGACGTCGGGCGGGACGGCTCGGGCGGCGGGGGTGAATAATTCAGCGGCAGCGCAGGCAGGGAGGGCCTGATCGACTGTGTGGTTTCCTCTTGTGTTCCCCTCAGAGAACAGGCTGGGGAGGGCTTTATTTTTTATTTTTTTATTTTTTTTAGAAAGGCAATCGGAGCCACTCCGATTGCAGCTTAGCATCGCGGCTCTCTTTTGTCTGCTGAATGGAATCTCCAAACAGACTACAGTAAGCAGCAGCGAGCCGAGAGGAGTCAGCCCACCACACACTCTCCTCCCCGACTGTTTAAGGCTGCTTCCCCCCCCCACCCCCCCCCCCCCCCCCCCCCGTCTATAAGATGTGCCGCATGAATATGTATAAGTATCGATGTACTGTAGGCCCGACTGTCAGGATCAGAACCGGGGTGCGTGTGCGTGTGTGTGTGCGTGTGCGTGTGTGTGTGTGTGTCTCCTCTTTGACGCGGGCCGTCTCTCCCCCTCACCTCCAGGCATGGCCGTCCTGAGCATGAGTGTTCAGCATTTCCTGGGCGGGCTGATCACCACCCTCACCTTCACCACCATGATGCACTGCACCCAGCGGGCCGACGAGAGCGTGCAGGTGGGTTCCTCCCCCAACCGCCCGGGGCCCCTCACAGCGCCCGCCCGGGGCCACAGCCTCCGCATCACTTCATACACAGATTGAAGTTCACATTGAGTTGCTTTAACGGACCGGAGGAGATGGTAGCCTCCGTTACAACGAACAAACAAACGGATGAACTGATCGACGTCTATAATGTGTAGAAGGTCGTCCCCTCTTACTTTGTCAATACGTTTTTGCTTCTCGTTTGTGTTGCATACTGATGCAAATGTTTTCTCATACTGGCCTTTCATCACCACTTCATTCTCCTCTCTATACTCTGTAGTCTCTCTCTCTCTCTCTCTCTCTCTCTCTCTCTCTCTCTCTCTGTCTCTGGGGAGTGGAGGTGGTCATGGGGGGTGGAGGTGGCCATGGGGGGTGGAGACGGTGGTGGTGTTGTGACGATTCATCTGGCTGTCATGGTGTCTCCCCGTCACCCTCTGCCAATGCCTACACCCCCCCACACACACACCCTCTCACCTGCCCCCCCCCCCACACACCATCTCACCTGTCCCAACAGCAATCACAATTTATATTCATTGCCCCCCCCACCCCCCCACCCCACCCTCCTCCCCCACACCCTCAACTGCCCACCACTTTTTTTTTTCTCTCTCTCCCTTTGTAGCTTTCCTCCACTTCTATTCCACAAACCAGTCCCTGTGCGACACACACACACACACACACACAGCACACACAGCACACAGCGCACACACACCACACAGCACACACACTTGGTTTCCTCATCTGCCGTTGTGCGGTGGTCTAACTGGGCCGGGTCAGGCAGGGGGTCAGTGAGCGTCTCTCTCCCAGCCGGTTCCCTCCGAGGCAAATTAGGATCCGTCGGCGGCCGTGTCGTCGAGGTGACAATATTTACACACGCGGGGAGAAAACACTCGCTGCCCTCCACGCCGAATCCTCGCCGGCGAGTTGGACGCAGCTGAAGAAAAGAAAGCAGAGAAACCACAGCCTAGTGTTAATTTGAGAGCTTCTCGTGACACAGATACGGTGGACTGTGTGTTGTCATGTGTCCCCACACCACTGCCCTTACTGACTTATAGCTGTATGTACGCATGTGCGTGTGCGTGTGTGTGCGTGTGTGTGTGTGTGTGTGTGTGTGTGTGTGCGTGTGCGTGTGTGTGTGTGTGTGTGCGTGTGTGTGTGTTTTACTGAAGGTAGGGCTATCCGGTGACTGTAAGGGGATAGTGTGAGTGCTTGTTAAGGATCCCCAGTAGAGAGTAACAGAATCTTTTCAACAAGTTCCTCTGAATAAAGGCACTCCACTTAGCTGTGGTCACGCAGGGCTGTGAGTGCTCTCCCAGTACAGTCCGGCCAAACTACTTTTATTTTGAAAGTTCCTCTATAAATGTTACACAAACATATGAGATTTCTTTGCAAAAAACCCAACTATATTATCAGTTATGCTCCGCCTTTGTCTCCCCCCTGAACTATACTTAACATTTGTTGGAATCCAAATTTATGATATTTATTATTTAAATAAAGTACAATTTATATGATCCTTTTAATGATAATGAAGAAATCTAATTGGGCCGTTTTGCTGCATGCTTTTGGGAGAACTATCACAGGTGTCGGCTCAGGCCTTCTGTTTGGCTGCAGGGAGCAACAGAATGCTGTACTGCTCATGGGCAGAGGGAGGAGGCTGAGGGCAGGTCATTTCCCTCTCTCTCTCCCTCTCTCTCTCTCTCCCTTTCTCTCTCTTGCTCGCTCTCTCTCTAGCTCTCTCTCTCTCTCTCTCTCTCCCTTTCTCTCTCTCTAGCGCTCTCTCTCTCTCTCTCCCTCCTCGGGGCCTTCAGGCTTGGATCGCCCCCCTCGTCTCGAGTTGGACCCGCTCCTCTGTATACAGACAGCCCACTCTTGCCTTCTCTCGGTTTCTGCTCACTCCTCTCACTCCTCTTCTCTCGTCCTCTTCGTTCACTCCTTCCCATCCGCTCTGCTGTGGGTTAAGAGGGTTAATGAGTGGATGGATGTGTTTGTTGAGGGTCGAGGGGGCACTCTTCACACTCACGTTCAACACTTCTTACATCATGTTTCCCTCTCCACCCCCCGACGGTAACCCTGCTCTCTGTAGCCGTGTCCCTCGTACATTCATCTCCCTGTCTCGTTCGTCTCCACTCCTCCTCACTCTCCTTCAAGTTATATTCTTTGCTCATTCCCAATTTCCTAAAAAAATCGTTGACGCAGTCTACTGGCTACGGTGTTTACCGACCGCACGCAATCCCCAATGCCTGGAGCCTAACCCGCTCTCATCCTCCATCAAAAAGCCGTGCCAATTTTCGCACTGCTTGTTCGCTTCGTTTGATTGCGCAAACGTAAGAATACTCGCGTAAGTATTTTGAAGCATATTGGAGGAGGGTTTCTCCCTCACAACTTTTGGCCCTGATATTATGTATCATACTATATTATATTATGTAGATATTATAGAGCTCCGGGAGTCCGCAAACGGCAACAATCACTTTCTTCTCCATGATGTTCCATCGGTACTTCAGGGAGTGACCGCTGATTGGCTGTCACGACAAAGCATCACGCTAAATTCGCGGAAAAGTTTAAATATTCCAACTTGGCGTGGGACCTACGCCCTGTGCTCCTTAATGCGGAGGCCTTTGACACGTGTCGGTGACAGATGCCCTTCTCCCCCCCCACCCACCAGGCCACCCACTACAGCTTCCTGGCCACGCTGGAGGTCCTGGGCAAGCTGCTGTTCAGCGCGCTGGCGGGGTGGATGGTGGACTGGCTGGGCTACCAGGTGGCCTTCCTCTTCTTCCTCACGCTGTCGGCGGGCACGGCGCTGCACGTGTGGACGGCCACCATCACCGGAGCGCTCCGAGAACAGCCCCTCAAACAGCCGCAGTGAGGCCCCCGGCGGAGGTGAGGAGAGGAGGAGGAGGAGGAGGGGGGCGGGAGTGACGTGGCGTGGAGGGACGGCAGCGGGGGCCGCCGGGCGACCGTCGACCGTCGCGGGACAAGCCTGGCTTCATGGATGTGTGTCCGGACTCGTACCCACAACGGGTCAGAATGTAGCGCGCTCACATGCGCGCGTGCTGCAGTAGACGCTGTACCGGGGTGTAACTTGGGTACGAGGGGGAGGTAAAAAAAATAAATAATAAAAAGCGAAGGTATTTTGTGAGAATAGACCTCTGAAGGATAAGTCCCGCCTCCGAGGCTCCCGGTTCCCTCGGTCAAACGTCTATGGGGGAATAACACGGGGTTTATGAATGATCGTACATAACAAACTCTGTAGGCGGCGGAGAAGTAAAAGCTGCGTCACGTTTTGAACTACACACATTTCCCATCTAGTTTCGACTGGGTTTTTGGATTGTCGGTGCCGCTAAAGTATAGCATTTATAATCGTTTACTACTTTAACGGCACCGACAATCCAAAAACACGTGTGTGTAGTTCAAAACGTGACGCAGCTTTTACTTCTTCGCCACCTACAGAGTTTTCTTATGTACGATAATTCATAATCCTCGGAGGCGGGACTCATTCTTCAGAGGTCTATTTAACGTTGACGCTTTGTGCGGCCGGTCTGAACGGGCGGTTAAGTGAACGAGCCATTTTAGTGAAACATAATAAGCCATTGATAAGAATGTGTAGTCTAAAGCAATATCGCCGCCAGCGACGGCTGTCCTGTCCCGTCGTGCTGTCCTGTACTGGGATGTGTAGTTAGTCCTTTCTAATACGTTGCTGCTACCTCGTATCGACGCGCTCTGCGGTGCGGAGATGAGACTTTGTTGTCGTTATTATGCTCATTTCCCAAACACGCTTTGGAGTAAAAAATCAACTTCACCAACTAGAGTTACGTCCAGAGAACCAGCAGGAGTCACAGATCAGTCAGTTCACAATGAGCAGGGGTGAGAATGACATGGAAAAGAAAAAGCAATTTAGACCGGAAAAATAAATCGCTCGTCTGAATTGCGGTTGTACCACATTCGGCCCGGTTGCTAGCTAGCTGGTTGGTTACCAACGCAACCTGAAGCCTTTCACTCCGCAGGGGGCCGTCCAATCTCAGCTCTTAAATTGAAAAACAGTCCAGAAGTGTGAAAAAAGAAAAAAGAAAAGGAAAGAGCCGTGTGCGACCACTGGTCTTACCGGAGGCTCATGATGGATGTACAGTATGTAAAAAGTAGGATGCGGAATAATAAAGTGCACAGCACTATAGAACTGTTGTTTTAAGATGCTCAAATGTAAAGTACTGTAATACACATCAATTCGTCAAAGTGTCAATTTTATTCATTTTATTAGGTTAGGCCGACTTGGTAGGGGTGTGTGTGTGTGTGTGTGTGTGTGTGTGTGTGTGTGTGTGTGAGTGAAAGATGCAACAGAAAAGCTGTAATAAATATTAAGTCTTATTTAATACTAAGGGTGTTTTATCCTTACCTCATCATAAAGCCTTATGAATTCTGGCATGACGCCAACTCCAGCAGTGCAGAAAAAAGAAGGGAACATAAAGAGGTGTGTGTGTGTGTGTGTGTGTGTGTGTGCGTGCGTGCGCGTCATTTCATCTATTTACCTGTTTAGTTTAGATTGGTTATGTATAAACCAGACCGAGCCGTAGCAGGCTCTCATAGCCCCCGGCCCAACGTCGCCACTCCGTCACGGTGGTCTGTGAAGCGACGTCACAGCACACCGGATGGCATGTACATCTCTGTCAGCGAGGTGGTCTGTGATTAGCCCCCCCCCCCCAAAAAAAAAATGTAATAAAAGCAAATAAAGACACACAAGTCAATGATCCAGCCTCCGTCTCTTCTGTACTCGTGTCAGCGTGTGAAGCGGCGTTCAAACAGGAGGACACGAGCCCGTGTTCCCATTCAGAGACACAATGCGCTGTACCTGCAGCCCGCGCTCTCGCTCTCCCTCGCTCCCATAATCCTGTCCTCGGGCGGCCGGCCGGCACAGGGGGACAGGGTGTGAAATCTCCCAGGAATAATCCTACCTTTTAGAGTGGTCTAGCGCTGAAGGCCTCCGCCGCTGCCATTGAGTCCAGCTCCTCCTCCTCCCCCTCCTCCTCCTCCTCCTCCTCCTCCCTCCTCCTCCTCTTCCCCCTCCTCCTCCTCCTCCTCCTCCTCCTCCTCCCCCTCCTCCTCCCCCTCATCCTCCTCCTCCCCCTCCTCTTCCCCCTCCTCCTCCTCCTCCTCCTCCCTCCCCCTCCCCCCTCCTCTTCCTCCTCCTCCTCCTCCTCCTCCCCCTCCTCTTCCTCCTCCTCCTCCCCCTCCTCCTCCTCCCTCCTCCCCATCCTCCTCCTCCTCCCTCCCCCTCATCCTCCTCCTCCCCCTCCTCCTCCCCCTCATCCTCCTCCCCCCCCTCCTCCTCCTCCTCCTCCTCCTCCTCCCCCCCCTCCTCCTCCTCCTCCTCCTCCTCCCCCCCTCCTCCTCCTCCTCCTCCCCCTCATCCTCCTCCTCCTCCCTCCCCCTCCTCCTCCCCCTCCTCCTCCTCCCCCTCCTCCTCCTCCTCCCTCCCCCTCCTCCTCATCCTCCTCCTCCTCCTCCTCCTTCTCCTCCCCCTCCTCCTCCTCCTCCCCCTCCTCCTCATCCTCCTCCTCCTCCTCCTCCTCCTCCTCCTCCTCCCCCTCCCCCTCATCCTCCTCCTCCTCCTCCTCCCTCCCCATCCTCTTCCTCCTCCTCCCCCTCCTCCTCCTCCCCTCCTCCTCCTCCTCCCTCCCCCTCCTCCTCATCCTCCTCCTCCTCCTCCTCCTCCTCCCCCCCCTCCCCCTCATCCTCCTCCTCCTCCTCCTCCCTCCCCATCCTCCCCCTCCTCCTCCTCCTCCTCCTCCTCCCCCTCCTCCTCCTCCTCCTCCTGGGTCTCGGGGAGCTGCTCTTTCTAGGAGCGCCGTGGCCGGCCGCTCAACGGGCGCCCTCTGTGTCACAGGAGCCCCCGCGGCGGGGCCAGCTCTGATGACACCACGCACACACTGCGGAGGGGAGGATTAGTGTGGGTTTGACACGACGACCGGCGTCACCACGCGTACAGACCGACCTCCCGGCTGTACGGCGGCGCTGGGGGAGGACTGGGGGGCGCTCAGAGAGAGAGAGAGAGAGAGGGTGGAGGGTGAGGAGAGGAGAGGAGAGGGGGTCCGTGTCGGAGGCCTCTTACGCTTCATTCCCGAGCGGAGCGGGACAGCTCGGTTATGCTCAGCTCCGCCCGTCCTGCCAGCGAGTTGAGTTGGCCCTGCGGAAGGGTCCGGAGAAGAGCAATGCATTTCTTTCTAGTTTCGATGCGTTTTTTTTTTGCGGGAGCCAATCACCAAGCTGGCTTCCCCCCCCCCCCCTGGCGTGCTATTGGCTGGTTTAACACAACGACGACAGGGAAGCGACGGCAAGCAGCCAATTGTGTCAATTGAGTCAATTTAACCCCGCCCGTTGATCACGCCTCTCGTGCTGAAGAAAATGACAGCAGCCTCCCCCGGACCAACGTGTAATCTAGGCTGGAGCTGGGTCTGACACTGGCCGGGCTGTCTGGCTGGCGTCTCCACCACCAACACACGTACAGTCGGGCGGGGCTTAGCCCGATTGGCGATAGCCGCGGCAGCTACGGAAGCGTCGCCCAAGGCCGAACTTTTGCCCGACATTTTCTTCAATAAACAAAGCTTTCGCCGTCCAGAAATACCTTGCGGGCGTGTACTGTGTTTGTTTGTTTTATGTCCCGCTGCCGCCGTCGCACGTAAGTGACGACGCTTCTGTCGACCAATCAACGGACGGCGGTGCAGTAGCTCCACCTTTTCGGCACCCTTTCACCCTTCTGCTTGGTACCCCGACGGAGGAGTACCGGAAAGTAGGAGCGGCTCAGAGCGGCTCGGCGCGCTTATTTTGGGACCCTGACAAAGTCTTGGCAGGTGGATATGTTAGCGGACCGAGCCGCACCGCGCCGCAGTGCGGGCTGGATTAGGGCGGCTTATGGCCACGGCCCTCGGGGTTAAAAGAGTCACAAAGGGAACGGAAAATAACAAAGTAAGTTGCCTTTAGGGGGGACGGTTCCTTGGTTGGCAAATCTTGAAATCCTCGTGTGTGTGTGTGTGTGTGTGTGTGTGTGTATGTGTGTGGTCGGGGGGGGGGTGGTGAGTTGTGCTAAATCATTTTCAATTGCAGAATAATTGAACCTTGAGTTCTAGTGTGTGTGTGTGTGTGTGTGTGTGTGAGTGTGTGCGTGTGCGCGTGCGTGCGTGCGTGCTCTAGTGAGCGGCGCACACAATGAAAAAAGAAAGAAGAAAGGAGAGAGGAAAGGTAGATGAGGAGTAGGTACCCTACAGCGCTGATGAGAGAGAGAGAGAGACCCCCTGCCGGGGTTGCCAGATTGGCAGAAACCCCCCCATGGAGAGTGTTTCAGAGGACAGCTCCACCTACCCGGGTAACTATTGTGGTGATAGATTGTTGGCTTCATGCGTGTGTACCTGCGCTACCCCATGCGGTCGCACACCTCGATTGTTAACCTGCCGAAATAAAAAACCACACGTCGAGTGGATTACACCGCGACACTTTAGTCACCGTGCGTTTTCGTTTTAATCAATGGAATAAAAAGGAAAAGAGAGTTGGTGTTATCATGAGGGCTGGTGGGTCTGCGTCGTGGGTCCGACGTGGTGCGGTGGTGCAGGGGAAGGGGAAGGCCTGACATTCTTTTATACCTATAAGCGATTCCATTACAGCCGCTAACAATCAGACTGGGACAAATGTCTGGTCGTATCGCCGTATCACCCACCGTATCACCCACCGTATCCCCGTATCACCCGGCGCTCTGGATACGATTCCCCCCCCTCCCCCCCCCCTCCTCCACCCAGTGCCCGCGCTGCCAAGGCTAATCTGCTAATCACAGCGTCACAAGACATGCCTCAATGGAGCCCACACAATAGTAAACACACAAATAATACGCCAGATTTTGTTCGCTTGCCAAGGAAGAGGTTCAGCGACAGTAACATCTCTCACAAGGTTGAGTTACCCCTGGGGAGGGAGGGAGGGAGGGAGGGAGGGAGGGAGGGAGGGAGGCGAGGCGAGGCGAGGTGGGGAAGGCAACATGTTTTAATCTCAGCAAACAAAGGTGTTGTATCTTATTTATTTTTTTGTCTTCCTCCTCCTTCTTTCCCGCCCGGTGCCCATAGGGGAAGAGGTGTTGGCTTGTTTGCGCTGGCTTTTGTCCTGTGGCAGCAGAATGGCCTTCTGGGAAACCTGAGTGAGCGGGAGGAGGAGAGAGCCGCAGCATCGAGTGTCACCGTGTTTCCTCTAGTGGTGTTTACTTTTTGTTTATTTGCAGAATGAGAGGACATGGACACCTCTCTCTCTCTCTCTCGCTCTCTGTCTCTCTCACCCTCGCTCTCTCGCTCTCTCTCGTTCTCTCACCCTCGCTCTCTCTCTCGTTCTCTCTCTCACCCTCCTCTCCTCTCTCTCTTTCTTTATTTATCCCTTCTTACCTGCTCCCTCTCCCTCTCTCTCCGGAGCTCCTATTCTCGTCATTCTCCCTCTCCACCCTGCGCTTTGTTCTTCCTTTGTGTTTGCCTTCCTCTTCATGGCTTTACCGCTGTCCCATCGGTGTGTTCTGAGACTTGTTTTAACGCTGAAACATATACTCTTCGTCCATCAAGGGCCCTGCCATGTATACGTCGATCTAGCGTTACCAGCACAACCTCGATCCCATTGTCAATACCCGCCTCAACCTTCCATTCTGATTTTCCGGAATTTTGCCGCAGAAAGTGAACGTCCGGTGGGAAATATTCTCCTGCCAAGCAGGCGAGGCCACGAGGGACGGCCAACACCTGCAGCGTGGAGAGAAACACAGAAACTCAACGGTGTTTGTATGCAGTTCATAATTAGACGCACACTCTTCGTCGTTCTTTTTCCAAAGATAGTATGCGGTACAGAGTACCTCGTACGAGACGATCCCACGCGTCGCGTCACCCCCCCCCCCCCCCCGCCAGAAACAGAAGCTCAGAATGCACAGGGGGATTCGCCGCAGGTGCAGACAGACTCCCAGGAAGCTGCTCCCGGGATGTTGGAGAATCGATCGGTGGCGAAAACCCGTCGCGGGTAGGACTCCGCGACCGGGCCCCCTCAATGACGGACGGAGATGTGACAAGCTGCCACCTCATATGGTGTTGAGCCTTGGTCACTTAGCACTGCTCTCACTCCCCTCCTCCCCCCACCCCCCCCCCCCCTCCACCCTTCTCCCTATAGTCCTCGCCCATATCTCCTCTTAGCCACCTCATTTGGACCATTAGGGCCAAGACAGGAGATGCCTTGGGGTTTTTTTTTTCCTCCCTTCCTTCTGCAACCCCCCTCTTCCTCCTTGCCACATAGTTTTTCTCCCTTTCATTTTCTGTCAACATTTGTCCACCCCCACCGCCCTCTCCTCCATCGCTCCGTCTCACTGCCAGCTCTTGGAGACGGCCTGTCAGGACTGGTCACTGACCTGGGTGTTCGCCACACCCTGGGATGGTGTTTAAAGAGATGGGAGTCAGTCTGCCTTATCTGGTACTAACCCGGCTGGCTGGCTGGCTGGCTGGCTGGCTGGTACGCTCCCAGGCAGTATTTATTCATGAGTGTGTCTCTGTTTATGTACACCTACAGTATATCTCTAGCCGAGCACTTTGTGGAGAGCGGGTTGGAAACAGGCCAGAGTTTATATTGAATTTATGAACGTCAATGTGACGAAAGGCACTGCTGCCCGGGCAGAGAGGAAGCTACCGTCTCAGAGAGTGAAAGTCATTGTTAAGACGGCCTAATTCAAATCAAGATGTTGGACTGAAAGGTCTGACCTTCCAGTCTAACATCTTGATTTGAATTAGCTCAGTGCGTGGGCTAGTCAAAACTGGAAGAAGAATTTAACTTAACTTGATATATGCTATACTACTTACTAATTCTAACTAGAATGATGCACACGTGTAATATCACAAAATAATGATATGGTTTTGGAACGATTCAGTCCACATGTAAGGCCTGTCTTTCAGTTTGGGTTTCAGTGCGTCTGTCCTGGTAGGCGTTCTGTCACAGTATGGTATATCATCATGTCATTAATTAGTCACTGCCGTACGCCGCTGGAAAAAGCTATGCATTCTCTTTTTAATTCATTCTTTTCCCAGCGGATTGAAAGATCCCTTTCAATCCCCTCTCTGTATCACTCTCACTACCTATGTATAATTGGCAGCAGTACAACAGTGGGTTGATATTCAGTTCCCACAGGAAGAGTCCGATTTCCTCTTAATCTCAGAGCAAAATGCCCATGCAGAGAAAAGCTACAGACGCCAAATTAGTCATGCCGGTATCGGTTACCAAGCTGCG
>NC_140275.1:952531-960031 GCF_964030765.1 Micromesistius poutassou
GCCGATCGCTCCTCCGCGTCTCGCGCGGACCAGAAGTGTGGAGGCAACTGTTAAACTCTCCGCCGCGTCGGGGTGATAATTAGGGCTCTATTTAGAGAGCAGGCCAGCCGGAGACGTACCCAGGAGAGGCTCACTTCATTAAAAATCAATTATGATGACACGCGCCTTCTAAATACACCACTCAAGGCTGCGAAACACACACACACACACACACACACACACACACACGCATTCACACACACACACACACTCAAATTGGGTTGACGTATGATATACAGCCGACGATCTGTCTTTGTTTAGTTCTGTTTTTAGACCACCTATATTTCACTCTCATTTTGTCTCTCACCCCCTCGCTCACTATCCCACTCTCTCTCACGCTGTGCCGCTCAGTTTCTCTCCCTCTCCTCTCTCCTTCTGTCCTTCTCTCTCTCTCTCTCTCTCTCTCTCTCGCCTCTCTCTTTCAGTCTCTCTCCTTCTGTCCTTCTCTCTCTCTCTCTCCCTCTTTCTCTCTTTCTCATTACCTCTCCCTCTCTCTCCTTATATATCTCCTTCAGTCTCTCTCTCTCTCTCTCTCTCTCTATCTCCCTCTCTCTCTCTCTCTCTCTCTCTATCCCTGATCCTCCTCTTAGCTGTGGAATCGCCTGCGTTGCAGTCCCGCTCTTACATAATAGCCTCAGGATAACTTTCACTTGTCTTATATGTGGAGAAACCTGTCAATCATCGGGCTTAGGGGCGGGGCAAAACAGGTGTGAACCTAGACCATTGTTGTGTCCAGAAATGTTTTTTTTTTTTTATAATAACTGTGTGTTTAATCTTGCAGTTATAATTGAATGAATCGAATGCGATGTCCTGAAGTTGATAAATAAAAACAACGTGTACTGTTAACTCAACGGCGCCCTGAGAGGAGAGGGGAGACTAATGTATGCTAACGATAAGAACTGCTGCCGCCACATGGCGATGACATCATTTCCTTCGGCGGTGGGTGACGGTTCGCCGAATCATCGCTGTGACAGCCAGATGAGCACAAAGAGTGGGTGGTCGCCCTGGCAACCGCGATGCTGTCATGACTGACTTGTATAACCCACCTGACAGGCCCCCCGGGCAACAACACACACGTCCGACAACACACACACACAACGCTCACACACATACACACCGATAGACACACACACTCTTAACACACAACCACACACATACTCTCAAAGACACACACACACGCACACACACACACACACACTATCAAATACACACAAACACACACACTCTCAAAGACACGCACACACACACATTCAGACACAGACACACACACACACACACACACTCACAGACACACACATACACACACACATACTCTCAAAGACACACACACACACACACACACAAACACACACTCACAGACAGACACACACTCACACACACACACACACACACACGTCACACACACACTTACTCCCCCCAAAAAGAAATTTGTATTTGCAGGGTCTGAATGCCCCTGGCCCCTGGTCAACACCCCTGTTATTCCACCCTGAACGGCTTCAGGTGGACGTAGAGTCCTACCCACTGTTTGAATTCAAATGTTTAATTGACAACAATGATGGTGCGTTTCAGGCAACCCCTAATCCGTGTTTTCACAACCTTCTACCCGTGAAAGTGCCCTGGAACGGCAGTCAAACCCGCAACTACCCCCAGTTTCAGCTCCTAACTTATGGGCTAGAAAGTGTCCCTGGAACGCAGCATAATACAGTCCTAACTATCTGTAGAGCTATATAGGTGCACACACACAGACACACATACACACAGAGACACCTGCAGACACACACACACACACACACACACACACACACACACACACACACAACAACACTGATTCCCACCGGGCCTATTTACTGATGTATTTCAACTGTTAATAACCGCCATTTCCAAAAGGGCAGCTGACCTGCTTAACAGGCCAAAAATAGTTTGTTACTGGCCACTTTCAGTGACAGCTTGTTTGTGTGTGTGTGTGTGTGTGTGTGTGTGTGTGTATGTGTGTATGTGTGTGTGTACGTGTGTGTGTGTGTGTGTGTGTACGTGTGTGTGTGTGTGTGTGTGTGTGCGTGTGTGCATGTGTGTGGTTCCGAGTGTTCTTCTGCAAGTTCGTCCCAGTCCAGTGCGCTGCGCTGACCCACTTCAGAGGCAGGCACCGCTACATTAAGTGGGTCACTTCATGGCCAGGCCCAATCAGAACCCAGAACTCAGTGCTATAGCATCCACCAATGCTGGCTCATCCAACAACTACGGCGTCCGTATTGTGTTGACGCACAGTGAGAGGAAACGACGCGGGGAGCCGTGTGTTGTACGAACATCGGTGTGTTCTGCGGAGGACACTGCGGTCCTAACCACCAGGTTTTACTCTTCCTGGCTCATCGGACCAACAGTGATGTGTTCTAATAGTGTTCTACGGTAATACCTACACTACGCACCGCATTACGTCGATGGAGCCGATGCTTCCATCCAGAGCCGCTCACAATAAGCGCATTCGACCGTGAAGACGCAGCCCAAAGAGAGCCGTGATCAGTAGGACAGCCGGACCCCCAGTCAGACTTGACCCCGTTTACTTACTTTGACCTTGTTTTGTTTTGAGCACAGTTTTGTGCCAAAGCTCGGGGCGGTTGTATCGAAAGTTAAAAAAAAAAAAAAACAGCAACACGCACGACTTTGGACTCTGGACTTTTTTTTTTTCACAAGGTACACAAAAACAAGGCGGTCGCTTCACGCTTGACGTGAAGACGCTGGAGCGTTAGTCTCCACAGCTGCTTAGACAGACAGAACTCATTACTGTGATCCTCATCGCGGGGGGATTATCCCATTATGTATACTGCACACTCATTCCTTCACCTGCGCTTTCACTGCTCATCTGACCGCCTCGGGCCAAGGCCACGCCGCACGTCATCATCATCATCTTCTTCTTCTCTACCATCATCTTCTCTATCATCATTATCATCATCTTTGTTGTCACAAAACATCGCTACTCAAATCAGCTCCTCACGTGATCATGCGTACTTCAATGTTAGCAGAAAAACAAACACTGAAACAAGTCATATGTTCGCCAAACAAATTCGTCTGATTTGCTCTGCGCCGACACAGTGAAACTATCTGGATACAGTTCCAGGAGACAAGCGCTGGTGTCTCCAGTTCTGGTGGAGTCCCCCCGTAAACAAGGAGACGCTATGTTTAGACGCGCGCACGCCACGCGGCTTACCGCGCGCCACTGCTAGAGTTGTGTGTAAGCAGAGTGTCGCGCTAGAGGGGAAATCATTAAGGATTAGATGGGCAGTGTAATCTCTTTAACCAGGGTGTGCCATCTCAGCAGACCTACCTAGCTGCCTCCCAGACTCCCTGCCCTGTCCCTCTCCTCGCTCCGTCCCCGCGGCTCCGTGTGCGTCGTGGTGCATGTGGTGCGTCCACCTGCGCTCGTATCTCTTCTTCCTCCTCGCTCGCCAGCCGCCGTGCCGCGACGGCCGTCCATGTGATGGAGCCGCTCACACGCGCGGTACATTCAGACACCTCCGCAGGACGTTTGTGACTTTACATGGACTTGCCCATATACAGTAAGTGAGCCGGAGCGCTCCTCGGTGCATTCAGGAAAAAGAAAGGACTCAGAGGTTTTGTCATTTTTTTTACATCTTTGTTTGTGTTTCTGTGCCATGTTTGTGTGAAAGAGAGAGAGAGAGAGAGACACAGAGAGAGAGCGAGCGAGAAAGAGAGACAGACAGACAGACAGACAGAGCAAGTGTGGGTTCGAATTGGTTTTCTTGGGTGATGTAATGTTTCTTTGTGGCACATGTTTAACGTATCACAAAGAGCCGCCTGGCCAGGAGGAGCTCCTGAATAGAAGACAAAAACCCACCAGTACAATCTTTGCTGAACGTCCGTGTGTACGTGCCGTACGCACGCGCGTGTGTGTGTGTGTGTGTGTGTGTGTGTGTCTGTGCCCTCTTTGTGCAGGTCTGCCAACCTGTATGTCTTTGTCATTTGAAAACTCCCACAGTATAATTTGTTGTCTGTGTCACTGTGCCCTGCTCCGCAGGGGCGAACAGAGCACCCGGGACCACACACACACACACACACACACACACACACACACACACACACACACACCCACACACACAAAGGTGATAATTGCAGCAAACACATCCAAATAGAGTCCTCAGGTCTGGGGCAGGAGAAACGCACGTTAACAGACCGTCTGACACGACCCCTCATGCTGCTCTCTCTCTCTGCTGGGTCGGCTCAACTCAGGAGGCAGAGCGGGTCGGCTGGTAACCGCAAGGTTGCTGGTTCGATCCCCGGCTCCTCCTAAGCTGAGTGTGGAGGCGTCCCTGAGCGAGACGCCCTCACCCTGACTGCTCCCGACGAGCTGGCTGTCGCCCTGCGTGGTCGACGCCGCCGTCGGTGTGTGGACGCGTGCATTAACCGCTGTAAGCTGCTAAACGCCAAATGTCCTAAATGTGAACGTCTGCTCTCCCCCACAGCCCAAATTGAAGTCATTCCCTGCAAAATATGCGGGGACAAATCCTCAGGGATACATTATGGAGTGATTACCTGCGAAGGATGTAAGGTACGTACGAGGCCCCGGCGGTCACACACACACACACACACACACACACACACACACACACACACACACACACACACATCCGGTGAGACGGTGGTGCACGTTCCCCGAGCATCGGACCGTCCGGTCGTGTGTTGTTACATTTACATTTAGGGCATTTGGCAGACGCTTTTATCCAAAGCCACTTACAATAAGTACATTTGTAATAAGAAGTGAAACAATATATCGCCGTCGGTGCAGTAAAGACGTTCATAGAACCAAGTGCAAGTACTGACAATCACCAGGCTGACCCCATCCCCCGTACACAGCAGTGATGGCTAGCTACTGCAGAGGCTACACAACTAAGTACATGCTACACAACATGCATGCACAACACAACTAAGTACATGCTACACAACATGCATGCACAACACAATTAAGTACATGCTACACAATTAAGTACAGTGAATGAATACAACCTGCATTAAGTGTGTTCCTCAAGTGCCAGGACGTACAACAGACAGTAGTGCGTAGAGTTGTGTTGAGTGTGGTTGTGGTTGTGCGTCTGCAGGGGTTCTTCAGGCGCAGCCAGCAGAACAACGCGGCGTACTCCTGCCCGCGCCAGAGGAACTGCCTCATCGACAGAACCAACCGGAACCGCTGCCAGCACTGCCGCCTGCAGAAGTGTCTGGCCCTGGGGATGTCCCGCGATGGTGAGGGGGCCCCCCGCCACGCATCAACCACACACACAACACACACCACGGAACACACAACACACGTAACACAAAACACACACACACCACACACACAACACATAACACAACACACAACACACACCACACACACAACACATAACACAACACACCACACACCACACACACAACACGGAACACGGAACACACAACACACGTAACACAAAACACACACACACACAACACGCGACACACAACACACAACACACCACACACCACACACCACACACATAACACAAAACATACAACACCCAACACCCAACACCCAACACACACACAACACAACACAACACAACACGCAACCACCCTGGAGAACAACATTTTTAGATCATATTCTTTTTTATTTTTCGATACAATTAAATAATTCTCTTAGAGCAATACATTTAGATTTTTTTTGCCATTTTGGATAAGATAGAGCAATAACAATAATTATGTCCCGGTTCTTTAGTGGATTACCTCTAGTAAATTGATGAGAATAACAATACAATACCAAATTAAAACTACAGTGAAACCACTTCACAAAGAATCATACTAACCCTCCTTCTCTCCCCCTCTCTCCCTCCCTCCCTCCGTCCCTCTCTCTCTCCCTCCCTCCCTCCATCCCTCTCTCCCTCTCTCCCTCCCTCCCTCCATCCCTCTCTCTCCCTCCCTCCGTCCCTCCCTCCATCCCTCTCCCCCTCTCTCTCTCTCTCCCTCCCTCCCCCCGTCCCTCTCTCTCTCCCTCCCTCTCTCCCTCCCCCTCCCTCCCTCCGTCCCTCTCCCCCTCTCTCTCTCCCCCCCCCCCCACCACCCCCCCCCACCGCCCCCCCCCACCGCCCTGCAGCGGTGAAGTTCGGCCGCATGTCCAAGAAGCAGCGTGACTCTCTGTACGCCGAGGTGCAGAAGCACCAAGCGCGGCTGCAGGAGCAGCGGCAGCAGCAGACGGGCGAGGCGGAGGCCCTGGCGCGGGTCTACTCCTCCAGCCTCACCAACGGCCTCCCGGGCCTCAACCACGACATCGGCGGCACCTACGCCAACGGCCACGTCATCGAGCTGCCCAAGGGCGGCGGCGGTGGCGGCGGCGGCAGCGGCGGCGGCGGCGGCGGAGGCCACGTCAACGGCGGGGTCAACGGCGGGGTCAACGGCCTGGGGGGCGGGGTCCTCCCCGGCGGGTACTACGGGATGGACTCCACCCAGCCGTCCCCCGACCAGTCAGGGCTGGACATGTCCGGGATGAAGCACATCAAGCAGGAGCCGGTGTACGACCTGACGCCCATGCCCAACCTGTTCAGCTACGGGGGCTACCAGGACGGCCCCATGGGCCCGCACAGCGTCAGCATGGGGGACCTGGGTACGCACACGCCTAGAACGCACACACGCGCACACACGCGCCTTAACACACACACACATACAGACGTGCACACACGTGCATGCACGCGCCTAGCACACACACACACACGCACGCCTGAACACACACACACACACACACATACAGACGTGCACACACGTGCATGCACACACCTAGCACACACACACACACACGCGCACGCCTGAACACACACACACACACACACATACAGACGTGCACACACGTGCATGCACACACCTAGCACATACACACACACCTGAACACACACACACTTGAACACACACACACCTGAACACACACACACCTGAACACACACACACCTGAACACACACACACACACACACACATACAAATGTGCATGCACATGCATCCATACACACACAAAGCAAAAACACACATGCGCGCACGCACATACACACGCCTAGCACAGACACCCACACACATGCACACAAATGCACAAATTCACACACACACACACACACACACACACAGACAGACAGACAGACAGACAGACAGACAGACAGACATGCGCGCAAACACACACAACACAGACATTCAGAACACATTCCTGATTGACTGCACGTGCACACGCGCGCACACATGCACGGTCATCAATGTAAGGGATAAATCTGACAGGAGATCAGACAGGCTTATGGTTCACACACATACATAGAGCTGAGCTACAGTACAGCCCACTCACACTCACACAGTACACCACACACACACACACACACACACACACACACGCTACAGTACAGCCCACTCACACTCATACAGTACACCACACACACACACACACACATACACACACACGCTACAGTAGA
>NC_140275.1:962531-973227 GCF_964030765.1 Micromesistius poutassou
CTGTATGTAAAATGCAAATCTCCCTCCGAAGCGCTTGGAGCTCCACCGGGCGCGTGGACAGAATGAGCGCAGGGTGAAATTAATTTGTGTTCTTCTCCTCCGTGGTCTCCAGACCGTCCGTGGCTGATGGAGCCACGCAAGGTGCAGAAGCTGCAGGAGAAGATCTACTTTGCGCTGCAGCACATCATGCAGAAGAACCACATGGACGAGGACGCGCTGGCCAAGGTAGGAGGCAGAGAGGAGGTCCTCAGAGCGGACGGCACGGGCCGCTGGTTCCGTCCCTGATGTACCGCACGGGCCGTTATCTGTTTTCATATTTCTCGCTCCCTCTCTTCTCTCTCTCTCTCCGGTGCTCTATCGCTCTCTTTATCTCTGGTGCTCTAACCTTGCTCTCTCTCTGATTATCTCTCTCTATCTGGTGCTCTCTCTTTCCCTCCCCCTCTCTAACGTTGCGCTCCCTCTCTCTCTCCCACTCACTCTTCCTCCCTCTCACTCCCTCCCCTCCCTCTCTCTTACGATGCACTCTCTCTCTCTCTCCCTCCTCCCTCTCTCTTACGATGCACTCTCTCTCTCTCTCCCTCCTCCCTCTCTCTAACGATGCTCTCTCTCTCCCTCCTCCCTCTCTCTAATGATGCTCTCTCTCTCTCCCTCCTCCCTCCCTCTCTTACGATGCTCTCTCTCTCCCTCCCTCCCTCCCTAACGATGCTCTCTCTCTCTCTCCCCCCTCCCTCCCTCCCTCCCTCCTCCCTCCCTCTCTCTAATGATGGTCTCCCTCTCTCCCCCCTCCCTCCTCCCTCCTCCCTCCCTCTCTCTAATGATGGTCTCTCTCCCCCCTCCCCCAGCTGATCAGCCGTATCCCCACGCTGTCGGCCCTGTGCACGCTGCACACGGAGGAGCTGCAGGCCTTCCAGCAGCTGCACCCGGAGACGGTCAACGTCCTGTTCCCGCCGCTGTACAAGGAGCTCTTCAACCCCGACCCCAACTCCGCCATGGCCCCGCCCAAGTGACTGCCCGGGGCCCCGCCCCCGCCGCCGCCCCCCCCGCCCCCCGTCGGCGAGGAGGACCACCACCACCACCGCCACCGCCACGCCTGTCACGCCCCGGGCCCGCCCGTCACCACGGCAACGTTGTTGTTGTTGTCGTCGTCGTCGTCGTCGTCATGGCGATGGGATTTGGAGGCGCCGGGCCCCGAGTCCCGGGCGTGGCCGGAGAGGGGGGGCGTGGTCGGGGCGGCCCCTCGCGGCCGACCACACTAGGAATGTCCCGCTCTGGCCCCGCCCCCTCCACCGCTACAGTCTGAAGAATGTGGATATATATATATGTATATGTGGCTCTGTGTGCATACATATATATATATATATATATATATATATATATATATGTGTATATATATATATATATATATAACAGCCCAGACGCAAACCCAGAGGGGGGCCTTGTCCTTCTGAACTGAACTGACTGACCAGAAATGTACAGACTGAAAAGAAAATAATCTTAGGGACCATTTTAAATCTTTTGCAAAAAAAAAATACAAATATGGGTAAGTTCGTTTTGTTTAAACTTTGATTGAAAAGAAGAAAAAAAAACAACAATCATTTCTCTTTTCTTTTTTTTTTTCTTTCACTCGATGGCGTTTCCGCGGTCGCTGTACGGGACCAGGGGGGAACGGATTAGAGAAAAGCTAATGTAGATATTCTCCTAGAGCAGGGCAGATCCAGTATTACTTATTGTTCTGTTTTTTAAAAAAAATAGTCGTTATTTAAAAAGAAAACAGCTTTTCTTGGCTGGCTATACCTTGTCTATGTGTTTCTTCTTTTTTTTTTTTTTTTTTTTTTTACTTTATTCGATAGTTTCATGTGTACAGAATTTGTAAAGTTGTGACGAGACTTGTAAGAGAATATTGGGGGATAAGCCGGGGGCTTGATACAGGTTTTGTTGATATTATGAAAGCCTTGTCTGGATTCTGTCGATATGTAAAGAGGGAACTGCAACCTTACACTTAGAATTTATAAAAATGTAAAGAAAACATATGAAGGATTTAAAGAAAAGAAAATAATGGCGACTACTTTTCAATGTGAAGATATATACATAAATATTCTATTTTGAGAAGAAGAAGAAGGAAAAAAACTGAATCGGGCACATTTGCCGTCCTATCAATATTGTTGTTGTTTTTTGTTTTTTATCTGGCTGCAATAATTCTCCGTCCAACCAAAAGCTGGACTGCTTTTGAACAATCAATCAGAAACATACAATCATGGAACAGTAGGACCTCACGGTAGACCCCTCCCCTCCCCCCTCCCTCCCCTCCTCTCCCTCACTACCAAGGGCCTAACGAGACACAGAGCTGGGGCCGGGCGGGGCACCCCTCCTAGACTACATGTAGAGAAGCCATCTAAACGAACCGCTGTTTGCGAGGGAGGTCTCCACCTCTGTGCTGTGAACGTGTGGTGTAGGTTCCCCCGTCGCGCTCTAGCAATCCCTCTTTTTGCACAAATCCAGTCCAGGGATGTGAATCACTCCTGGGACTGGAGTAAGCTACAAAGGACCCCCCCCCCTTCTTACACCTCTACCCCCACCCCACACCCCACAGCAATAATGTTCACACTGCCTTTCTGATCGCACCCCTCACGTACCAATCCCCCCCCCCCATCCCCCCCTCTGTTTTTAGCACAGAACAGGGGAGACAATTTTATATTGTAGAATGCACTAAACTCACTCCTAACTAGAAGTCCTCCTGTCGTTCCACTGAAGCAGGGTCAGGTTCCAGCGGCTAAGTAGCACTATGAAATGATCCCAACAGTTTTATTAAATTCCCGCTAGATGTGAAGAAAAAAAAAAGGCTGGCTAGTCTTTATCAATCCTTATAACATTTAAAGTTGCAATATTTAATTACTATTTGTATAGAGGGCTCTGATAGACAATCACTTATTTATTTTGTTTAAAATTTTGTTTAGCTATTCGATATTTATTGGCATATGTAGATTGTCAATGCTTTTGATTTTCTTTTCTTTTTTTAAATAAATGTTTTGTTGATGAATATTTGGCCACTGTGTAAAATCGCATACGGGGTTGGTGGGCATTACTTGCATACAATGTGCTTTTAAATTCTAGACTTGACGGTTGTGTTCGATCTCCGTGCGAGCGGAGACTAGGCGGCAACCTGTTGCAGTTCTGCATTTAGCCACTAGATGGTCCAAATGCGTTACTTTTTGAATGAACCCTTTGACCCAAACTCTATGCACAACTGACATAAGAAATGATACAAAAAATATTTACACTTGCACAGTAATTAAAAACACAGACATTTAACTTAACAATATTTTCATAATAGCGAACCAGCAGTGAAAAAATACATTATAACATTTTAAAATAAAATAAAAGATCTTATGAAATCACATATATCCAAACTTGAAACTGAAACCTTTACAATTGTAGTTCTTTAAAGCATATATTATAAGTAATAATTAAAATGATAAAGATAGATAAAAGGATTAATTATTTTGAAAAAAAAAATCTGTTTTATACACAACTTTACAATAAAGTCCATTGAACATCGGTGAAGCACTTTAAAACATTAAACATAAAAGAATAAACTAGTTGATTCAAAGCATAACCCATGCTAACATCCGCCATGTTAAATGACCTTTCTGAAGTAGCCGTTCATTTCACAGTGGCCAAATCTTAGGCTTAGGAAGTGGATCAACACACGCAGTCACTGTCGGACACGCGGCTGAGCACAGAACACTCTGAACCCTCACCCTCACCCCACGTCCAACACGCAGGCACTCTGCATCCCCACGCAATCGGGGGGGGCTATTATTAATGAATTAACCAATTAGTAGGCCTATGTTTCCTGTTCGTCCTGTCCGTTCCTAGCTGAATCACCCCCCATCACATGTCTCTCACAGGCTGTACCCCAGGATTACCTTCCTTGACCCTTGACCCTGACCCCTGACCCCTCCCCCCCCCCGGACAGAGGCCAGTTGGTTTGGTTGGTTCTAAGACAATCACTCGCTTGCTAAGACTCGATGCGCGACGCAGCATCTCTCAGGGACCGTCTCTTTTTCTGACTTTAAAAGAGGATTTGAATATTTTTGTGAAAAAAAAAAGATGTAATCACTATCGAAGCATTACCTTGGAAGATAAAAACACTGCATATGCTGCCAATGTATGCAAGCAATGGAATTCACCCCAGACAAGGCTTTGTGTGTGTGTGTGTGTGTGTGTGTGTGTTGGTATGCATCTCTTAGGAATGAATTCACTGTTCAAATTCACTGTCCAATTGAAACTAATAGAACAAACTACTATTCAAATACAGAACAATACAATAATTTCAGAAAATGATGTAAAAAAATGTAATTCTTGCATAATAACTTGACCAGTCTATGCTGCTACTTATAATGGGGTTTGCAAATACACCAACGATTATCTGCTCAACGATAATCGAAAAGTAATTCCTATTGGAGTGTGTGTGTGTGTGTGTGTGTGTGTGTGTGTGTGTGTGTGTGTGTGTGTGTGTGTGTGTGTGTGTGTGTGTGTGTGTTGTGTCTGTCGCCCACGTTAGACTGTGAATCAGCAGGGATGGGACTATAATGATATAATAAGGGGGAGGTGGGGAACTAAAAGTGGCAAAACCAACACTGTAAGTACGACATGGTAGCAATAAGACCTGGATGCATTGACTATTGTAATGTTTGCATTGTAAGATTATTTTTTATTTTATAACTATTTACTATTATTATTGTTCTTGTTACTACTTCTACTACTACTACTACTACTACATCTACTACTACTACTACTTATATTTTATCACTATTAGACTACTGCTGTTCTGTTCTATTTTGCATGACGTCGCGAGGTGGTGAAACCAATTTGTTTTGTGTTTCCTCTGCTCACCGTTCTGAGGGAGGGAGGGAGGGGAGGGGGGGGAGGGGGGAAGGGGGGAAGGGAGGGAGGGAGGTCAATTCAAAAGTATGTTTTTAATCCATGATTGGGAATAATGTTTCGCTCTCTTTTTTTAATTTGTATTTTTATGCAATCTGTTGACATTTGAGTGTTTAGCATTGAAAGTATTCTATCTTCACCGCAAAAAAACAAACTCAATGTTGTCCATCGAGCTCCACAGACAGCGGTGGAAACTAGTCTCTGTGAATCGGCCGAATCGGCGCGGAGTTCAACCCTGTCCCAGAGATGAGGGGCGGGGAGGTCTTTTCTGAATGTTCTAGAAAGGCCTGTTCCGTGTGAGAGGCTGAATGCATCTCAAGGCCTTCCCGTCGGGCCTGCGGCCCTCACAGAAACACTCACGACAAGTGCTAGTGCTAATACAAGCCGATATTTTTTTTATTCTTGGTAGAAGAAAACTGCATTTCATACACTTGGGTCAAATCCACCTCATCCAAGCTTCTTTTTTCAATTTCCTGAGGAAATAATCCGCGTGAATGTGTATGTGCTTGGGTGAATAAAGGCTGGCCGAGTGGGAGGACCGGAGAAGGACCAGCGAGAGACTGAATGAGACGGTTCTTCAACAGCCACCACTCAGTGGACTTGTTTCATATACTGCGCTGTACATGCAGGGGAATCTGAGAAGCGTTTATAATTTATTGTATAGAATGTTTACGTCCCACGAAGAGAAAAAAAGAAAAAAAAGTAGCAAATCTGGAACCAAAGCCAGCCACGGTTGTCATTGGTGACAGAACATCTTTTACACTGAATAAACTACATTTCTGATAATGAACAGACAGATAATGTCTCTTCAAAGTGCCATAGCTCGTGATAATGGGGAGGACTGGCAGAACGGTCCACGGTTGCTTTACTGTGTGCGTTTACTTGATAACCAATCAGAGGAGGCGACTCCAAGGCAAGCATGCATTTGATTACATTGAACTTTTGTTTTTAGTTTGTTTGTAGATTTTGCTTTTTTTCCTCCTTGGGTGAGAAGGGACTTTGCATAGCTGATGAAACTCATCCCATGGGCTCCACTGTAGCGACAGACATTTCCTTACATGTGCGAGACGATCTCTCCATGGAGAGAAAGAGTGAGAGAGAAAATCTGCGCGAGTGCACGTGTGCCTACGTGTGTAAGTGTGTATGTGTGTGTGTGTGCGTGCGTGTGTGTGTGTGTATGCAGGTACATATTTATAATTTCTCTCATTTTGTGGATCTGGTTTGCGTGAGGGGGGGAGTGCCCTCGTCCTTCTGACATGTACATACAATGTGAAGGTCTGAAGTGATTTCTTTTGTTAAAATCCTATATTTTATCGCTTTTTGTAGACATTTTGTTGTGGGAAGAAAATAAAAATAAATTGTATGGGTTCATCTGCCTTTCGTGTTGTTATTGAAGACCAGATTTTGACTTGCAAAAAAAGAGCTATTTTATTATACATAGGAACAAACAAATCTAGATTAAATATTATACATTATAATTATTGCACTATTCCATTGTCAATCAAATATAACATGGTAACAAATTCTGCATATACTGTAGTCTTTTCTTTTTTTTTTTTTTCTTTTCGTATAAACGATACGACAGATTAAATAAAAATAATAATTGCACAACAACGACAATGGGGAACTTTCCCGTCCCGTTTGTTTACATTCACCGTGAAAACATCGTCTGAGAAGAACCACCATCCACACTCAGCCCTGGGCGACCCCCCACGGACCTCTTCTTGGGACTTCCCAGGTCAGAGGTCGCCGTCCTCCCAGCCGTTCCCCCGCGGGTCCGAGCCCCTCCTTAACGCTGCGCACCACAGAAACACCCCCCCCCCCCCCGCGCGCGCGCGCCGTCAGTGGTGGGAGGGCTGGGGGGGGGGGGGGCGCGTCGCCACGACAACGGCAGCATCAGCACCAACAACAGTCATTAACACAAGAAACGGAATACAGCCGGGCCTGCGAGGCGGGGCCGGCGCTCCCCGGCGGACGGCGTCGGTTTGATTTGAGCGGGAAAAAAAAAAAAAAAATCTTGGAGAGGACACAAGGAGAGAGAGAGAGAGAGCGAGGGGAGACACAGAGCTACCTTTGAAACATCAAAACAAGCGCGCCTCCATGTGTGCGCTTGCGGTGTGTGTGTGTGTCTCTCCTAAGCTTGTTTGTGTTTCCCCCCCCCGCCCCCGCCCCGCCCCTCTCTCCCCCTCTCCCCCCCCCCCCCCCCCCCCCCCCCGGCTCCCTCCCCCTATCCTCCAGACGCCGGTGTCACGTCTACACCCGAGAAGTTAATTAATAGCTAATCAAAGCTAATGCCTCCACGGCGCATCGCCAGCACAAAGACGTGATTAATACGTAATCAAACGAGCGCGGCGGCGGCGGCGGCGGCCCGGCGCGCGACGCCAGGGCCCGCCCCCCCGGTGCCGCTGCTGTTGTCATAGAAATAAAGCGGAGTGCGGCTGATTGGTAATTAGCGGCGGATGGCGCCGCGCCGCGCCGCCGTTCATTTGATGTTGACGGGGATTTATCTGGGAGCCAACCGGAGGCCTCCTGAGGGACGACACCGCGGCGACACAGGAACGCAGGCACGTGCACGCGCACACACACACACACACACACACTCAGGTACACGCGCACATACACATACACTAATACACATACATATAGACACATTGACACATACACAAATACATAAAGACACACACAAACATACTGTACATATACACAAGTACATGCATACTTATCGACCCATGCACACAAACACATGCACATCTATATATACACACATACATATATAGACACACACACACACACACACATACATATAAACACACGCACACATGTACACACATACATATATAGACACACACACACACACACACATTGAAAAACAAACTATCCAGACGAGCAACCAATAAAAACATTCACCTGAAATATATAAGTCGCACATTGGAATATACCCATGTGACGTACTTACGCCTGCAAATAAACTGCAAATTGTACAAATTGTAACAATGTGCCAGCACTAGACAGCGGAAAAGTACTGTCCTACTCCTTACCCAATTAATGAATCCATCAATTAATAACTTAATTATTATTATCATATACTAATGTATCATAACAATATCTTAAATGGACACGCCCTCCCTGGCTCCTAGGGGTGTAACGATGCATTCGTACCGAAATTTTTCAGTTTTGTTAAGTTTTTATTGATGATCACACACTCTGTGAGTGTCTTGTCTTGTCCTGATGTTTTGTGATGAGGACCACAATAGAAATAAGTCCTGGACTGCACTGGATTGTGCTTTTATCCTCAATTGTATTTTATGTATTCTCATTCGTGTAAGGCATTTGTTTGATACAATTTAATAAATCAAATCAAAATCCAATAGTTTAATAAAAATAAAATAATAAAAACTGCTGTACCGAAAAAAACATAGCGATACCATCGTGACTTTTGTGTCTCGTTACACCCCTACTGGCTCCCATAAACAACAACAACACACAAACAACAACGAGCCGTGACCGAGTGCGCCGGCGTTTCAACCGTGTGCGTGCGCGCCGTGCGTGCTCTCACCTGATAGGCCGAGCCGGTGACAGCTGGCGTTGCAGGCGTGCTTCAGGAGGAAGCGGTTGATGGCCGCGTCTCCCAGGTTGTCGGGACCGAACAGCATCTCGCCGTCCGCCGCGCCGAAGCTGAGGACACACATCGCCACATCGTCACGGTAACCTTTAGGTTCAGCTTCAAGTAGCTTGATTTTGTACCCAGAGGTCGATTTTTGTTTGCGGTATAGAGTCCTCATAGCCCGGTCCTACCAGAGCCTCCTGCTTCATTTCATTTGCACAGAGAGTCTGGCCGCTCTCCGTTGACAAACGTTAACTCACTTGAAGGCGGACGTCTGTTGGAGTTTGAAACTATTAGATCTGCCACTCAGTGCCGCTCTGGATCTGCCATAACCAATCACTGACGTTTGACTACGACTCAAACCAGCGCACGACCTCAACGTCAACGTTCTCAGCCACTCCCTCTGTTTGCCGATTGGACGGCCAAAAAAATTGGCTGCAGAAAACCTGCGACTATACCGCAAACCCAGACGTAGTACTGGAGGAAATGGAAACTGAGCGGAAGTACGGAGGCGGGCGGAGCCAGGCTAGAGTCCTCATACACACACATAGGAAAAAGACATGGAGGCACGGATCAAAAATGACATTACAAAAGTTCTTCTTACAGGTCCAGATTAAATATGAAGTGAACTAAACAAATAGTAAAACAACAGAATGACTCTGAAAAACTGAAAAATAAAACATGAAGTAAATAGGTCAAATATAAATAAATACAGTACTTAATTGTACAGCATGTACTTAATTGTGTTGTGCATGCATGTTGTGTAGCATGTACTTAGTTGTGTAGCCTCTGCAGTAGCTGGCTATCACTGCTGTGTACGGGGAATGGGGTCAGCCTGGTGATTGTCAGTACGTGCACTTGGTTCTATGAACGTCTTTACTGTACCGACGGCGATATATTGTTTCACTTCTTATGACAAATGTACTTATTGTAAGTCGCTTTGGATAAAAGCGTCTGCCAAACGCCCTGAATGTAAACGTAAATACAGTACAGCAATGAGTCAATAAAAACAAGCCATGAATAATAAACAATAGCTAGAGCTATGACTCCTCCCTGGGTGTAGCGGTGTGGTGGTGCTGGGGGGTGGAGGGGGTGGAGGGGGTGGAGGGTGGAGGTGAACCCACCTCTGCTCCTCCGCCCGGACCACCGACGGGTCCGTCAGGGTCTCCCCCACGCCTTCAGCAAACACAAAGACACACACACGGTCATTACTATTACTACTGCAGCTGCAACACACACACACACACAAACACGTTCATTACTATTACTACTGCAGCTGCAACACACACACACACACACACACACACACACTGACACACACACACACACACACGTACATTACTATTACTACTGCAGCTGCAACACACACACACACACACACACAGACACACACACACACACACACACACACACACACACACAAACACGCTCATTACTATTACTACTGCAGCTGCAACATACACACACACACACACAACACACACACACACTAAAACACAAACACGTACACACACAAACACACAGACACACACACACACACACACACACACACACACACACACACACACACACACACTAAAACACAAACACGTACACACACAAACACACACACACACACACACACACACACCTTGTATATCGAGCACCAGCAGCTCCCGGCGGGAGTACTCGTAGGTCCAGTGGGAGAAGGCCAGCAGCGTCTCCTCCAGCGAGCTGCAGGGGGCGATCTCGTCCCCCGTGTTGTTGTTGTACTTCCTGAAGTTCCCGGGCATGTAGCCCTCGATGGTCAGCCACTGGCCGGTGGAGTGCCACAGCACCAGGGACAGGTCCAGGAACCTGGGGCAGGGCGGAGGCACGGTCACACACACACACACACACACGCACAACCAACCCGGAAAAAAACACACACCCAAATGCAGACACACACACACACACACACCAAATCATGCCTGCAGGCGCCAACTCAGAAAAAAACATAAACGCACACACACACACACAAACGCATGAACACACAACTGCCAACACACCGGGGGGAGTGCTGCATGTCCTCAGGTTTGACCTTGTTGAAGACCTCCATCATCTTCTGGGCGGCGGCCCTGCTGCTGGATCTCCTGGAGGAGGAGGAGGAGGAGGAGGAGGAGCAGGAGG